>NC_133976.1:15644204-15998371 GCF_047716275.1 Strix uralensis
CATATAATGGACAACCAGGGGATCAGGCCTAGTCAGCATGGGCTTATGAAGGGCAGGTCCTGCCTGACAAACCTGATCTCCTTCTATGACAGGGCGACCTGCTTATTGGATGAGGGAAAGGCTGTGGATGTTGTCTACCTTGACTTTAGTAAGGCCTTTGACACCATTTCCCACAGCATTCTCCTGGCAAAACTGACTACTCGCGGCTTGGATGGGCACACGCTTTGCTGGGTAAAAAACTGGCTGGATGGCCGAGCCCAAAGAGTTGTGATGAACGGAGTTAAATCCAGTTGTCAGCCGGTCACGAGTGGTGCCCCCCAGGGCTCAGTTTTGGGGCCACTCCTGTTTGACATCTTTATTGATGATCTAGATGAGGGGATCGAGTGCACCCTCAGTAAGTTTGCAGATGACACCAAGTTGGGTGGGAGTGTTGATCTGCTCGAGGGTAGGGAGGCTCTGCAGAGAGATCTGGACAGGCTGGAGTGATGGGCTAAGGCCAACTGTAGGAGTTTCAATAAGGCCAAATGCCGGGTGCTGCACTTTGGCCACAACAACCCCCAGCAGCGCTACAGGCTTGGGGAGAAGTGGCTGGAGAGCTGCCAGTCAGAGAGGGATCTGGGGGTGTTGATTGACAGCCGGCTGAACATGAGCCAGCAGTGTGCCCAGGTGGCCAAGAAGGCCAATGGTATCCTGGCTTGTATCAGAAATAGCATGGCCAGCAGGGACAGGGAAGGGATCTTACCCCTGTACTCGGCACTGGTGAGGCCGCACCTCGATTACTGTGTTCAGTTTTGGGCCCCTCACTACAAAAAGGACATTGAATTACTCAAGCGTGTCCAGAGAAGGGCAACGAAGCTGGTGAAGGGTCTGGAGCACATGTCGTACGAGGAGCGGCTGAGGGAACTGGGGTTGTTTAGTCTGGAGAAGAGGAGGCTGAGGGGAGACTTCATCGCCCTCTACAACTACCTGAAAGGAGGTTGCAGAGAGCTGGGGATGAGTCTCTTTAACCAAGTAACAAGCGATAGGACAAGAGGTAATGGCCTCAAGTTGTGCCAGGGAAGGTTTAGACTAGATATTAGGAAGCATTTCTTTACAGAAGGGGTTGTTAGGCGTTGGAATGGGCTGCCCAGGGAGGTGGTGGAGTCCCCATCCCTGGAGGTGTTTAAGAGTAAGGTTGACTTAGCGCTTAGGGATATGGTGTAGTTGGGAACTGTCAGTGTTAGGTCAATGGTTGGACTGGATGATCTTCAAGGTCTTTTCCAACCTAGACGACTCTGTGATTCTGTGATTCTGTATTGTGAGTTGCTCTCTGCCTCCTCCCTCTCCATCCACCTCTGGGGTCCCACTTTGGGCAGAATCCCTGAATTCATCCCCAGAGAATTGAAAACGGGGGAGGCAGGGGTAGGAGTTTTCCCTTAGGCAGGGCTGCCTTTGCAAGAGATGTGGCACTGGCACTGGGATTAGCCCAGTGGGAGCTGTGCTGCTCTAGAAGCACAACTGAGAACTTCACCCGCCTCCATTCCTAAAGAAAATCCCAACTCCCTCAAGGCCCATGGGATTCGTGCTGTTACCTTCAGTGAGGGCTCACTTCAGCCTTCTTTATTTGTCTCTGAAAAACAAGTTCATGCCACCAATTTGGATGTATTACACACCATGGCTTTAGGCACAAATGCGCAAACTGTATCTGGAAATGCATTTTTCACTCTAAAATTAAGACTTCAGCTCCTTGACTCCAAGGAATTCTGAGTATGACATTTTGGTTCACGAGTAAAAAGTCGGGGGAATAGAAAACCAGGTCTTGAAAACTTTCCTGAGCCACAAAACCATGTATGCCTCATGGAAGAAGTGCCTTATGCTCCAGCACTACAAACACCTTGTTTTTCCTCCTCCTGCCATTGTGTACTTTCTGAGTTGTGCAGCACTGAAGGTGCCACCATGTCCCTCCTACAGCAGAAGATGGGGAAGGCTGTGGCCTCAGCTTGAGAAATCAGGAACTTCGCATGTTGGTTGCTACCTGGAAGGCTTAAGGGAAAGACTGTACTGCTCAGTCTAGCACAGGAGACGAACTGAAGCATGAACAAAGAGTGCCTCTACTGTTAACATTAAAGTGTTTCATCAGCTTCATAAGGCTGTAGTCTCAGGAATAGAGAAGAAGCATCATGCAGTTCTCCTCATGCCAAAATAAATACAGCCAGGGTTCAAAAAAAACTTAGGAAAAAAATGTAAGTATTGTCTGCCAGGAATAAATTTGGAAAATGCGCTATTAAAATATTTACCGTAGGCAAAGGTCTTTGCCATCCATGAGCCTTCAGGACCATTTTTGAGATTATTATTTTAAACACTAGAGATGCACAAAAATTTCTGGTTGGAATAGTCCCTTTCTGTTATCTTCAAGAGGCTATATGGGAGCATGATAAAACTGGATGTTGTCCTTGACGCTGAGTTCCTCCTTGCACTGCCAGCAGTAATTCTCTTTATTTGGACACTCTGTAATGTGCTTTGCAGCACACTCAAGGCCAAGGATTATCTGGGGGACACAGCATGATTCTCTTGAAATGTTACATTATTTTACTATCAAAAGTCTTAAGAGTGAGGCTGTAGAAGGAAACTATGCTGACATTTTCACTTTATTACCACATGTCCAAACAACATTAATCAAGGAATATATCTGTAGGAAATACCCTTGTTATGAGGTGAAATTTGTTTCTGTGAATCCATTCTTGAAGATTTTGTGTCAGGCTTCTTAAATACACAGCAATACACTTCAGAGTCTATTTTCAGTGGTCTTCAAAGGAATAGATTGGATTGTCCCTTATCGCACAAGGATGCGTGACCAGTGTGAGCTACTTAAAAGCTCCTGAAACAATGTTCCTGCAGCATGGACGCTCAGGTCCCAGCTCTGTCAGGGGCCATACCAGACTCAAGCGTAGGGATTGACCCACGCCATACCCCTTCTCTGTTGTCGCTGATGGACCACCACCCAGATTTTCACCCACTTCTAGTTAAGAGTGTAAGTGAACTCTCCTGTGATATGCACAGCACACATACCAGAACATGAGTCCAGCCAATTGCTCAGAATATCTGCGGGTGGCTATGGTGACAGAGGCATGACGTTATCCAGATTAAATGAAACTGAGAGATACATATCTTCCAAGTATTCATCCTGAAAGAAGAGACAAGTGGTATCTCTGCCGAGGGACACTGGGGCAGGACACCAGGAACAGCTGCACTCACCCTTCTCATGGTCTTCTGTCAGTCAAAAATCCAAGAGTAGCTGGGACAAGGGTTTTGCCCTTTTATATTTAAATTTATTTAAATTAAAATATATTTATATTTGCCCTTTTAGTAATATAAAAATTTAAAGAAATGGTGTCATAGCTCTGATAACAGTGTAAGTAGTCCTTCTGGAGATGGGTGGCAGTGGATGTGCAGGGCTTGCACTGGGCTGACTCAGGCACAACCTGCGCATGGAGGAGCTGGGTACGATGCAGGCATCTCCCTGTCTCCTGAGTTCCCTGCCAGAGCTGGAAATTATGATGCCCACAGCTTATTCAGCATATTTTGGAGATCTTGGAGTTAGAAAGGGAAGTGCTGAGAGGCAAACCCGTGGGCATGGCTGGCATTTGAGGCAGCCAACCAGTGTTTTCAGCTTGCCGTTCATGTTAAAGAACAACCCATAGGAGTGTAAGGGCTGTCTCACACTTGGCTCTCCACTGTCTGTGCAAGTATGCTTTTGCCAGTCCTACACATTTTATCACAGTTTCACAACATTTGCTCTTTTTCTTAAATCCCAGTTTTCAGAGTCAAGTGGTGAGTATAAACTTCATATTAAAGCTCTCCATACAGCTACAATGATATAACAACTCACAGTTCAAACAGCTATAAGGGGTTAACATTATCTTGGAAGATATTTGCAGTGCTCGTCAGTCGTGATAGACAATTATGGATTTTATGAGATTTGCAATTTGTTTATAAATATGACTTCAAAAACTTTCTACTGAGACATCCTCAACAAACCACTCAGTTTCTTTGTTAATTAAGAAAACACATTTACAGATACATTTAAGTGTCAAGAAATTACAGAAGCACTTCCATTTTCATTTTAAATGTTAAATTTGAGATCTCCTGGGCGGGGAGAAAAGATGAACCCTGAAGGCTCAGGAAACAGAAAGAGCACAAACACTGTCACACTGGATGTGTTTTATCTCATACTTCTGAAATCCATGCCATGCATTTGTGGTCAGATGTATTTTTGACTGAGTGGTTCCAAGGGCTGGTTTCCCAATCCTGACTGTACCTCAGTGGTCTACCTTAAAATTTATAGCCCAGTAGCAGCTAATTTAAGTCTTGAATCGTAGAGAAACAGGGAGTCTCTTGCTGACCGCTATGTTATTTGATCAGAGAATTTAATAGAGTGTGTGTGTGGAGGACATCCAGTTTACACTTTTTCTTTCCTATTTCTTCTTTAAATAGAATGGGTTCTCTTCAACACGTACACATATTGTTTCAGTGTACACACAGTGGGAAAGAGGTCCAAACCCAGCCTGCCAGCAGCATGCCCCTCACTCAGCACTGACTCCCTCCACGTGTGTTCAGGGCAGATCACTGAACCTGTGGGCCCCAGTGCATGGCTCAAGGGCTCCCCTTCCCAGGCTGCAAGCTGCTCAAGTGGCTCAGCATCCTGTGCAGCTGCAGCCTTAGTCCTTTCATGTCCTTCCAGTAAAAGGTCTGGGTGACATCAATTTGTGATCATCATTTACATTTACACAGTATAGGAATACATTTGATGCTCATTAGGCAATGAGTGATGGTGCTCCCCTTATCAAAATCCACATTTCTCTCTTCAGAGCTAATTCCTTCCCACATTTCTTCCTTCCAGCTCTGATTTTCAAGGTTAGTCTTGCATAGTGATGTGTGCTCCATCTTTCCATATGTGCAAAAATGCAAATCCCACAATCACTCATGCAACAGCTCCATTACAAATCTGTGCAGGTGAGATTGCAACCAGCAGCCTCACAGTAAACACAGATTATTAGAGATCCCCCAAGACAGACAGTCCCCTCATATCAAAGTACTCTGTAGAAGGAGCCTGACTCTGCTGATGTTCAGCTGGAGTGCTCTGCACACAGTAAATTGATTCAGATACATGAATACACTAACTGTGTCTGCCTGATTTGGAAAGCTGGGGACACCCTTTGTATGTATTCTGGAGCTGGAAACAGGGACAAACCCAGAGCTGCACAATGCAGTTTCCATCTCCATCAATGATTCTTTCTCCCTTGCACACACATGCTTTTATCCCAGCCCATCTCTCTTCTTTCTTGATCCAAAGAACTTGAATATTCAGCCTGGTACCTGACCATGCAGCCTGATTTAGGTTACTTTGAAATTCAGTTGTATATGAATTTGGTCAGAAACATGCCTGATATGAACAGATAGTAAAAAATATCTCAGTTCCTCTGATCTCCCTTCTGGAATAAATAATTATTCTGTGGGCAGATGGCCTTTTCCAGCTGTTATGCCCAAACCATTTAAAAGTCCTCCGGAGACCACCTCACATGACATACAATTCCCTTACAAGAGCAGATGGTTAAAAACCAGCAAACGGTGCAAAGCAAGCAATCAAAATTTCCACTTGGACCCCACCTACCGGCAGCACCCTTACCGCAGCATGCATGGCTGTGCCTTCGCACAACTCGTGTCCCACAGATAGCTAACAATGTTGCATCCAGCTTGAACCAATGCAAGGGAGAAATTAAAATGTTGTTCTATGAGGGCAAAGATATGGCTTAACATATGTAACAGGGGACTAAAGTGGGCAGTTCAGGGACAGCTGGGTGCTGACCCTCTCCTTTGCTTCATGTTGTTGCTTCATCAGGTTGATAAGGATCATATGACCTCAATTAAGCAACGTGGTTTTTTGTTTTTTAGTTCTAGGGGCAAAGTCTGGGACACCAGCACAAGAAAGCACTCAAGGGTTTAGGCAGAATTTGCATCTATATCTAACAGAGCAATCTAGCACTCGACAGCTCAGGGGCCATCCAGCCCTGAAGACACTATAAATTCACCAGGTACTTACTGGACAATTTTCCTACCTGACAGCACTGCTGAGTTCAACAGAGAGTGCAACAGCCCAGAATTAGGGGGTGTCCACCCAGACATGAAGCATCTGCAAGATCAAGTGCTGAAGTAAGCCCAGCACAGTGGAGCCTGGGCTATTGGTATGAGTCCTATGAGAAACTGTACATGGTTAAAGGCCACCCAACAGAGCATGTGCACAGAGAGCACAAATGTGCTCCTTTCTAGTACTTCCTAACTCTGGAGTATTTAACTTCATAACTTTAATAGTGTGCTGGTAACACTGTTTCTAACCTGTGTTTATTTTCAAAGTTTTAAAAGAAAAAATGCTCCCTGAAGTCTCATAAATATCACCGTGTGGTTGGTATCAAGTTGTCAGGGACAGCATCCATTCACAGTGCTTGCTGTCCACATAGGCCATGCTGAACACTTTGCAGCTTACCGGCCTGTGTCAGGGCAAGGGGAGTCTCCAGGCTCTGATTTTTTCTTGCTTGGTATCCCAGGGGTACTTTGACTTATTTTCCCCAATCCTTCAATTCAGACTTGGCCCCTTCTAGCTCTCTCCTCTGTTCTATCCCTTCCACACCACCTGCTCCTTTTCTCATCTTTCTCCTCAGTTAGACAACTCTATGTGTCTAAAATAAATCTCCAAACATCTAGGGTTTTGTCTGGACCAAATGTTTTATAATAGCCATTTATTTGTTTTGATTAAATCCTGTCCATTGGTATAAGGCAAACAAAGTGATACTTACCCAACTGCAGTTGAGTTATATTGGATTTACTCCAGTTAAATCCATATCATCATGTGCTCATTTACCCTTAATTTTGCAAGGTAACATTATCACAGGGAACAACCAAAGCCAGCTGTGGCATTGCAAAGCTATTATCTCCCGGTCTTGAACTCAGACACTTCATATTTGACATCTGTCCACACTCACAAGCTACATCCAAATGCAATTTTCTTCACTCTTCACACCAGTTCAGCTCTTAAAAGGATTTAATAACACCCCAATGTGCACAGTTATAAACCAAGTTCAAAGTGTTTGGTATTGAGTCTACTTTATATGAGAAGGCATGAACCAAAGTCAGCATGTTTCCTCATGAGAAAATTTCGCTGGTTTAATGCAATCAGTTTAGCAACTGAGCTTGTGAAATGGGTTGCATTTCTGTAGAGCTGTCCTCACGCTGGAGAGAAAGAAACATCAGGATTCAGAGAAGGATCAGCTACTGGTCAAACCCATCCTTGCAAATGCAAGCAAGACCCAGCTGTGACTCTATGCTCCAGACTGGCTGGCAGCTGCTCAGGGGCTTCACCCTCAAGTTCCTTCATGGGAAGGTGGCTTGTGTGTATATTGAGCAATGACTCAGCTGAAGCCTCCTAAAAACCATGGCAGTGAAGCAACACATCCCTGGGTAACTGGGGCAAGCTTCTTCTGATGGCTCCTCCAGCAGTTGCCAGGCCCTTCCATTTGGTTTATGCATTGCTTTTGTGTCCCACTGCCAAAGGATACAGCAGAGCACACTGCCCCTTGAAGAAGTCTGGTCCTTCACTGGGGAAGGAATGTTTATTTCAGAGCCCCAGTTGTGTTGCCATACACCCGGGCTTGTGTCTGTCTTGCTCCTGTTAATCCTGATGCTCCTCAGAGCTTAAAAGCAGGATGCAGTACACAGGAGGAAAATCCATATGCAGACTGTGGGACCACATTCCTGCTTCCCATCAGAGCTGCTTCATAGGTTCACTGCCCATCTGCACGTTAACATTTTGGCTAGTTTTGCTTGCTCTTCCCTGTGAAATTTCATCACTTTGTTTAATTGCAAAAGTCAAACCACTATATTCAAGAGATGAATTACCCTGTTGCCGCAAGAAAGTTTGACTTTTAGTAGCTTAGAAGTTATTTATGACCAAAGCAGTTCTTCTTCTGAAATACAACATTCATTTGTAGAAATTCCCCACTGGGGAGAAAAAAAACAGTGATTACACATGGAAAGTGCTAAAGCCCTACAAAAATAACATCTTAACTGTTCCTTAAAATGGTGAAATGTACACAAATGATGAAAAACAGTTCAGAAAGTTAACCAGTTTAGTCCTGGAGCAATGCAACCATTTCAAGACAGATTTACGGTGCACTGAAATCTGATTATGTAAACTATCATAAATGGATTCAGTGCGTTAGAAGCCAACACTAAATCTTCAGCTGTTTACTGAAAAAAAAAAAAAAGGGAATAGGGGACTATACATTAAAATGAAGATTGATTTTGGAAAGCCTAGCATAAATGAAATATGCTGACACAATGGGTAAGCAGAAAGAACGAAAGCATAAAATTAACAATCATCAGCTCTTGCTCTGGGATTACGACTATAAACTAGAGAATGACATTAATTGTAAAGCTAGTCCTTGAGATAAACTGCAGAAGTTTTGACAGAGCTTGTCAAAACTTTCCAGGTTCCTGGTTCAAAATCTGTGCTGCAATTATGCCTGGTCATTAAAACTAATGAAAACAATCCTGAAAAATCCCATGCACAAGCGCCTGCCTTTTCTGTCAGGGTGGGGTCCTCCAGGGCATGATTTCATGGGCCAGAAAGATTTGGTGGGCAGAAAAGATTTGGGGACTTCCTGCACCTCTCTGTTCTCACCCAATACCTTGATGTTTCTTACGCACAGCCTCAGCCAGCCAAAACATTTTGCGAGTCTTATAGTGTTGTGCAATGTTATTTTGATGCTATTAGACCGTGCACCGCTAGCAGGCAGAGCTGTGACTCTTGGCAAGGTGTAGTGGAGCCAGGAGCAGAGATGAGGGCATCCCCAGCCCAAGGTGCCAGCTGGAGCTGGGAGTTTTCATTATGATAGAGAAGATTCCAGTTCCTGAGTATCTTGTCCTCCGGGCCTGTGTCAAACGGTGAAGAAGACAAGAAAAAAGGTTTTATTTCAGAGCATGAAGGTGGATAATGAGGGGGAGAAGGTTGGGTTATGGAGCATCTTGTTCTAGATGGGGCTGTTAATGACCTAGGAGGAAGGAAGTTTGCGTGAAATATGTTTATAAAATGGCACTCAAGAAAATTCATCACAGTTAACTAAGATGTAAGCGTAGCTGTGCACAACACCCTCCTGACAGCTTCTTGCTCAGAACCAGCACAGCCATAAATTGGTGCATTTCAAAAGTGGGGGTCGCTGAGTGTGAATCTGGCTGTTCCACTCTGCACAGCAGCGTCTGTCAGGGTTCACCACACTAAGGGTGGTCTGTGTTGGGAACTATATCAGGTGAGGTTTTTTGGGCGTTCCACAGTGAATGTACCTACTACCTGGTTTGGTCCAAGGCATGGCAACAAAGTTACTGTGAACTCTGTAGGAGTCTTATTCTCCCTTTTTTACCTATCTATGCTGCACTTTTTATAACCATATTTAAATTACCTTAATCCTTCTTTAAATCTGTTTTCATTGAAATTCATTATAATCCTGAAAGGGCTTATATGTGATTCAATAAAAATTTGTTGTTAAAATGTTACAGATTTTTTTGTTGTTTCTGGGCCTTTCTTTTTCTCTCTCTTCCTCTCCAGAAGGAGTGTTTAGCAAAAGTGTTCAACGCTACAGTTGTACTTTAAAAGTAGCCAATGGCATTAGAGTTGGGATTAGATATGATCCTTTTTACTGGATGCATAAATCAAAACAAATAAATTAAAAAGCCCCCTGGGAGACCATCCAAAGGAGCATTTCAAATCCTGAAAAGAACATATTATGTTGACTCTTTTGAAACTAGGTCTGTAAACCCATATTAATAATATGGGCTATTAATAGTTATTTTTTAGAAGATCGAATCAGCGCTGGTGGGCACCCAGCTCAACATGTGGTCTCCCAGGTGCACTGCCTGCAGTGCTGGTCTGCTGCACCAAAGTGGAAAGCATAAAGTCAAATCTATCTCCAGTTGGTTTACAGGACAGTTTCCAAAAGTCCTGCCACCATCCTGTGCTATCTTCTGCCATCACAGGGGACATCAGCCCCTGCTATCTGAAGAATGGGTGTCCCGTGTTCCTGGAGAGAGCCAGCCTTTTATATCCTTGGCGCTCCTGGGATTTTCCCCTTAAACACTGCAATGGGAACAGCCCCAGCACTGGAGGACTGGCACAGCTATACCGGTCCAACACCTCCAGAGAGCTTTTCCAGGGTGACTCAAGGCTGAAGGGTCTCCAGCTTATTCTGACTCAAGTATAAATTTTGATTTTTTATTAGACTAGAAGCCTGGGTGGATTTGTGGGAGGAGGGGAGCGAAAGGCTGTCTAGGGCATTTTCTCTCTACATAAAGAAGTATTATGGGTATGAAAGAACCTCATTTTGTTCTGTATTTGTCATGCAATACCTCCCTATACCAATTAATCCAGTGGATCTGCCTAAATAGTCTATGCAGCAAAAACAAAATAAAAGGAAGACCAGTAAGTCAGGTAGAGAGGGGTGGGAGACTATGTTTGGATGACACAGGATGTTATTTCATCAAATCTCTAAATGCATGTGCACTTGTTTCTGACTCACCTGGGGCAGGATTCATCCCCCATCACTGTAGGTTATCTGTAGTGTAGCCATTGATGCTGGAGCATGTCATGCAGGCTGTCTCCATCAGCGGAACAGGCACTTCTGTGTCATGACTCACCCTGTACTAATGCTCATATTTAACCTAGTCAAGATGAGTCAGGCCCTACAAGTGCCTGTTTCCCTCCATGGACTAAAAGGGAGCCTAGAGCAGCCACCTCTGACACAGATGGTTGTGCATCTGCTGTGAGGTGAGATCCTGCAACTGAGTAATTTAATTTTCCCCAAAATGTGATCATGGGATTGATTGTCTCAGATTTTCCTGTTCATACAGAGCAAAATTCAAAGAGGAAAGAAGGAACTGTTTCCTTGCTGGTGTGACTTGGTACCCAGAGGTGAGTCACTCTCATCTTTCTCCAATAACTGGGAGATGGGTGGATGGATAACTCACATCACACAGACACTTCCATTAGGTGTGGTGACAAAGTCATGAAACCTCTGTTTCTGCTGAAGGTGTATAATTACAGTAAAAGAGAAATCTGAGTCACAGGTGTTATTCAGCCTCCCTTCAGGTATGTGACACGTAAGGTGTTAATCAGTTGAAGGCCTGGAAAATACTGAAATGATCACTGTTCAGTATTGGTGAATCAGAAAATTAAGTTTCTTGGATTGGCATATAGAGAATATCTGGTTTGAAAGGTCTGTGGAGCAGCATATTAGTGCTTGATCTTTCACAGTGTTCTTGCAGAAAGATAAGCATGTCTCTTACTACATCCCTACTACTTTTAGGTGGGTTCTTTCAGACAGTGTCTGAAATTGCAGATATTCTTCTTCTAAACAGATATCAAAATATCTCAGGGTATGGAAGCATGTTTATGATACCTGCACAACCCTTCCCAACCAGGTGCCATATAATTAGTATATAAGTGGAGTGCAGTTGTAACAGAGGAACTCTAATGTCTGCATAAATGCAATTCAGAATTAAACTTCTACTTAAAGATGCTGTAAGGAGGATATTTAATTTTCTTTCTTATTCTAGTGTAATTAGTGCAGGGTTGTTTAGATACCTTATTTAAACCTTTCTGTTTCCTCATACATTGTTGTGATTTAGATAAAACCCTTTTGATGCTTGGAGTAGCATCTGACATTCACTGAGTCAAGAAGAAGGAGCAGTTAAATGACCCTTTATTTGGGAAAGACTCATCAGAAAAGGCTACTGCTGAAGCATAGACCTGGTGTCAGTGCCAGGCAGGAGTTGTGTCATCAAGCCACCGCATTTCCTAGAAACAGGGCTGCAATGATGACCACCCCAGCACTGGGGTTGGCAACATCACCCACGTCCTTTGGAAATGCTGGAAAACACCAGTAAACAGGAGTAGGAAAAGCCACAGACACAGGCAGGGCTGGAACATGGCATAGAAAGAAATTAACTTGTTTAAATGCAACTTACTCCTGGCCAGACTCTGTGGGCTGCTACTTCACATCTGAGTTTTTTCTCCCCAGCACAGTCCAACAGGTATTTTTTTATTCAGCCTTTTAATGACTTTGATCTGACCCATACCATCTCTTCCTTCCTTTCCATTCTTCTAATGTTTGCCTCTTTTTCAGTCTTCTGCAGCTTTGCAAATCCTCCAAGATAACATCAGATCCTTGCTGGAGCCTCACAAGGGTTGAGACATTCCGGGTGATGGATACAGGAAACCATGCAGGTCTGTGCTAACACAATGCAGAGATGGTCCAAGGTCTTTTTACACACTTAGCTTGGATCCAGTTGGACTTATTTTGGACTCATGTTAGATGTTGCTTTTTAGATGAGCATAACAAGTGGGCTTGAAATGACCCATACCACTTTCTTCACACTGTGCCTAAGCTGATGATTCTCCTGGAGCTCAGCAGGGAATATGACACAAGTACAGGTGAACACAGTCAGCTTATGTCCAGCCGGGCTTTCTGAGAGAAGGCCTTAGATTTGTTCTAAATGGAAGTTGTTGGACTATTTCCAGACCCAATCTGACCCTGGAATCTGCAACACTTTATTCACGTGGTGCCTGTGCTAATGATCCATGTCAGACCTTAGCTATCTCTGCATCTGTGGCACAGATAATTTCCAAAATGGATAATTCAACCACAGATGCCTGAGAGCTGATTTTACCTGCAAACACCTCTGTGATTGTTTCAGCCATATCCCTAAGTACTCTAGTGTGATTTTCATTAAACCCAACCAAGCTGAAAACATCTAATTGAAGGAGTACTCCCTAATCTGTTCCTTCTCTTCTAGTCTGAGTTCTTCCCCTTTGGACACTGCTGTTATTTGCATTAAATATCTGATAGCAGTTAATCTTTTTTGTGAAGGTGGATGCAGAAGAAAAAAGTATTAAGTAACTTGAATGATCATGGAAGTCCTGCTGGAATGGGGACTCACTCTCAAAGGGGTGGTTGCATTGACCAGATCTACCAGTCTTTATACTGGCAAAAGCAAGCTGATATTTGCTGTGAAAACGCATCTTGCCTTCTCAGTGATTCCTTCTTGGAAAAAAGAAGCCTAAGCATCACTCTGCCAAAACAGAATAGGAGCATGGGACTGTCTTCACAAACATCACTGAAGTCTGAGAAAGGAGGGTGAAAAGAAAACAAGCAATGGACAGCCGTGAAATCCTGAGCCCACTGTCTCTTTAGATTATCTTTTCACCCACAGGTGGAGCAGAAAGCAGGTGTTAAAAAGCTATAAACTCAATGCAAACTCAGTATTTGGTACCTTCCCTACCTCCCACTCTCTGTGTCCTGTGTCCTATCTGCTGGTCTTCAGCCCATTTGGTTGTGACAGCACAACTGTTTGCAGGACTGTATTTTGAACTGGATTAGGGACCTGATCCGAAAAAACAGAAATCCTGCCAAGAAATATCAGTTCTGTGATGGGAATGAGCGATTGAGAAAATATTTGAAACCAGCATTACCACTGAACACATTGCGTTAGGAAACCAAGCCCCAGCTCCACAGCCAGCCTGGCCGGGGTGCTCTGCATTGTTCTGATTTACAAAAGAATCTGGTCTTAGAAGTGGGGAGTCCTTTTTCCTGGGATTTTTTAAAATTTGTTTTGTTTTGAATAACTGAGTACTGATGTCTCCCAGTCACAACAAATACTGTGGCTGTCTTATTCAGTGCTCATGTTTGTCATCTTTTGTCATGAAAATGAAATTCAAGGACAGAAACAGGTGTTAAAAATGACTGAGAGGTGAAAGTATGTATCAGAATTTGCAGAGTGCAAAACAGGAAGGAAGGTTCCAATTACAGCAAAACAAAGCCTTACAAACCCACCAAAGTCATAGAAAAGCTATACTTTAAAAAAAAAAAAAAATAGCTCCTCTTTGGCAAAACTATGTATGGCTGCACCCCAGAGGAGGTGTGCGCCCACCCATGGCATGAGGTCTGAGACTCCTGCCAGCAAGGCACAAAGTACACGCCTTACGTGTTCTTGTGCTCCCAACCAGGGGCGTAGAAGGGTGGAGTTGCTTCCACCCTTTCTGAGATTTTCTTCTTGTCTGTAGCAGAAGTTGAAATGTTCAGGCTACATCAATACCACTATGTTTAACAGCACCAGGAACACCCCTCAGCACTCCCCATCTTCTGCACCATGAAATTTTTAGCACAGGTCTTGGGACATTTTGACCTGTGCCAAGTAGTTCTTTCCTGCACAGTTTCTGGGTAGGGTTACGGAGCACCATGGGCCAGGGACTGCTCCCAGCACCAGTTTCCATGTGGCCACCCTGTTCTAGAGAGTAAGATAGTTTAATGCTACAGATGCAGGCTGCTCCTTGCCAACTGGCTTCAGTGTCAGGGAATGGCCTCAGGCACATTTAATTTGCTAGTATAGACACAACTTCAGTTTCTTTGTGCTATGGTTCCTCTCTCACTCATTTGTGTTTTAAAACCTTTTTGGTAATAGTTTGCTTGTGAGCTGATAGGTAGTTTAGACAGCAGTTTATGGACTTAGCAGAATCCACTGTTTTATTTTCCTAGAATGAGTTCACTGTAAATATTCAGGTGTCCTGGAGCTTTACAGCCACCTCCTGCAGAGCTGGGATAACTGCTAGCAATGGGAACCCAAGCTGAGTGTTTAGGTTAGGCAAGAGGCAAATCCTCCATTTGCAAATGCTCCTTCTTATCTTGCACTAAAAGGCCAGAGATATACCTGAGCTGGCACTTTGTGGAAGAAACCAAGCATTTCTTGGCAACTCAAAGCACAGTGGCAAGCCATGATCTTAATTTGCTAATACTGTTCTGGTTTAGGGAGTTGTCCTAATGAAACTGTCATCTGAAGAGGAGAAGCAGGAGTCAGCCCCCAATGTCCTATAATTTCTGTGCTTAAGGGCTCTGCCTGCATTTTGTCCTCAATTCCCCAACAGCACTGTTGTATAGCATAGTCAAACCAGCTGTACGTTGGAGAGCCAGGCAAATACTAATGCCCAATTTAACATGCAGCTCATGTGCCTTTAAATAGCAGCAAGAGCCGAGCCAAGCCATCCACTGTAGCAATTTCTGGACATATGTGCAGAGCTCCCCCCCGTCCCCTGAGCCCTCCCAGCCCCGAGCTGCAAGCGCACACGAGCTGTGCAGAGGGGCTGAGGATTGGTGCATCTGCCTGTCATTTCACAGTCACCCCACTGACGTCTCCTCCACGCTGTTGACTTGATCCCGTTTGTAGCCAATATAATTATAACGTGGAGAATCAACAACTGTTAACGATTTAGGTTAAATGTTAGGTTTAATGCCCCGAGATTACTGCACTTAGATGAGATTTTGCTTCACGTGAACCATGCAGAGAATATGAAGAGCCTGCATACTTCTGCTAAAGTAATTCTGGACAAAGGAAAGATTGACACTGGCTTTCTCAGACTCTATTAAATGCTTCAGTGACTTTGGCGTGAGTTTCTAATCTGTCATTGCTCTTGGAATTCCACATGCAAGAACGGGATCTGTCTGAGAGCAGAGGCTCAAAATCCATTCTTCTTTGGAGGAGGATGTCCATATATCTTAAAGAAGGAAATCTCAAAGTCCCTGATCATCTCTAAGGGTTTGCTTAGTCCCTTGAAGAGACTATCCCTAATATTTCACTTGCAACACCATTGTATCCATAAACTATGGAAGATAGCATGAAATGTTGCTGTTATAAGGTCTAAGAAATAGTCACACAAGCCTAGAAACTCAGAGTCCATTGCAGAGTGCTCCTGTGCTACTGGGATGGCTGCCAAGCAAACTATGTAGATTGCTGTTGCTGAGTTTTTAATGATGAGAAAATGACCAGGACTGCTCAACACTGCAGACACTCACTCCCCCAGAGCACCCAGAGAGGTCAGTCAGCGTGGCTCCTCCCTTTGGTAGCAAGTTTCTAGGTGGATTGTGCTAGATCCTGGTTGCAGAAGTCAGGGCCAAATCCCAAACGCACATTTTAATAGAGGTTTCCAGCTTTGTACATCAAACAAAAAGAAGGTTTCCTAACAAGGGTTTACAGCTTTAGAGGTCATTTGCTTTCTCCCCAGATGCAGAATAACCATCACTTTTCCAGCCTTCCATGCTTCCACTGCCTGACTAGGAATGCAAATATTTGTAAATGAAATTGCTAGCTATTCTCTAATTCCTAAGGAACTCAGCAAAAAAATAGACCCAAGTCCAGCAACATTTTGTGATTTGGTGACAATGAGCCCTTTTTTAATCTTTAGTATTGAAAGCAAAAGGATATCTGACACACTAATGTATTTTTATGAAGTTAGTTATGAGCTTGCTTTTGATAGGATCTGTTAACCCATAGCTCTGTGCTCCTGAGCAGCTGCTTCAGTGACAGCATTTGGATTTACTGGAAGCAGCTTGTTGGCCTGTTGGATTACAGCACAGAAGAAATGGAGGAGCTTCCACATTCTGTGTCTTAGTGTTGAAGAGTCAACTATGATCTTACTGACTTCTGTAGCTATCCAAGGGTTTAGTTTGTAAAGCATTTTGCTCTTGGGTGGCATGGGGTAACTGTTTTCCAGGAGCCTGTTGCAAGGGCACTGCTCTCCACCATGCTCTCTGAGAGGGTTTCAGGTCAACTTTGACTTACACTAGCGGGGATCAGTATGGTAATTTTCTTGATGGTGTCCTGACAAGAATCTCAGGCCTGGAGGTTTTCAGCAAAGGGCAGATGCCAGCCTAAGAACCAGCATCTGAGTTGATAAATAATGGCAAAAAGGTTTCTGGCTATAAGTAAAAAAGTCATGAACTAATCACACAAAGAACAAAGCCATCATTATCCTGTGACATGAAGCAAAGATCAGTTATATAGAGTGCTTGCTAGCCTACCCAAGCTTCTTTAGTTGCTTGGCATTGTTAATCTTTGAAAACCGTCCACAGAAACAGCTGTTCTCCAGCATAATCAATAGATGTCATAGCTCATATAGTTTAATATGTATTAAAACTGCTTGGATAGGTTGTAGTGTTTTAATCTTAGTAAAACCAGAGGTGAGCACTCCACACTTGGTGATTTACAAATGTCCATCACAGTAATAGTACTTGGTTTATTCACAAATGTATAAAATTGCACAAACTATGTTGCTAGAGCAGAGTCCCTGAGTTCATATTTTACATGCAAAAGAGATCAGTACTTCTGATGGTAGTTCGCAGAAGCAAGAAAAAAAAAAATCTTTGATCAGGAGCCTTCCATGTGGCTCTCCGGACAAATAACAATAGCAGTATTTTTTACATTTCAAGTATTTCACATTTAGAGCAAGATTAATCTCTTCACTCTTAACTGCAGGATTTGCAGTGTAGCAACAGATTTAATGATATGGTAACATAGGCTATTGAAATGATTGCTTTTCTGATTAGAAGTGGTCACCCAAAGTCAATGGCTCAGTCATTGACTGAGTAGAAAGCACCATGGGATGGTTGCCAACTTCTTCCCCTTCAGACAAGTTTTCCATCTGGAATGACTTGGAATCCCTTTCCGATCATGTAGACTAGACCTGGAGACCCATCAGAAGCACATTCACTGATATAGCTGAGAATGTGTCCAGACTTTTCAAAGGTGAGGAGGAGCAGTGAATTACTGCAAGCACAAAAAACCAAAAGAAAGACAGATTCTGTCAATGTGGATCATGGACTACTATTGTGCACTAAATAGACCCCAACTGGAACAAGACTGAACCTGGTAATGTAAGTAAGATAAAGGATCTGGATCTATTCGCATGGATTACCTAAGCTGAACTGAAAGCTTCCAACAGCAGACTACAGGGCTATAAAGATTGTCAGCAAGGAAAATAAGTGCACATCCACTCAAACAAAGCAAGTGATATGAAGAATAAAACTACAGCAGGGAACGGGGTCTAAAATTCACCTCAGAGGAAAGGAGGAAATACACTATGACAGAATTACTTAAGAAAAATTTAAGTGATTGAAACAACTGAAAGTAAATAATGTTCCTGTCCAAAAAGCAGCTTTGTACAATTATTCTGAAGAGAAGCCACAGTGCCACTAAGTAGAGCTAGCTAGTTTCCTTTCTAGTTCTTCATTCACTGACCATACCTTCACGCTACATAATATTAAGGAACAAAGAAATTAATGGCAACTAGTACTCTTGCACTTCAGTGATTGTAAGAAAGCATTTGACAATGATGCTGCTATAGCAAAACACTGAAAATTTACATATGTCTTTGTAAAATCATTTATATTTTCCAAAATCTTTCTCAGTACACCAGTAATTAAATGATTGCTTTAATGTCACTGCCGGCATAGGAGAAGATACATCATCTCCCTTTACTGCTGTGTAACAAATATCTGGCCCAGAGGCTGGAGTCCCAGGGGTGTTTGGCAGTCTCGGTTTGCTGGGAATATCTATTCATCAGCAGATGAGATACAACAAAAGACAAACAGCTTAGTCAGAACAGAAAAACAATAAGGTCTTATAGTCAACAGGTCAAAAACCAAAGGCTATGAAAATAAATATAACCTTACGTGGCACCGCTGTTCTAGAAGGAGTAACTGAAAGCGTTGTTGTCACATTTATTTACCTAGGCAGTATATCTCACAGCCCCTGTCACTCTATCTGTGGTGCAGGGCTCAAATGGGCAAGGGAAGGACTGCTGGTGAGAATGCAGTCTAACATAAATAATGTCTTCACTAAACTGTGGATCAGGGAGAAGCAATAGGTTTATCAAGCACTGTTTAAACAACTTTCAGTTGGAGATCTGTATCAGATATTCATAATAAAATTATGACATAAAGAATAATGACAATTTGAGTTGTTTACAATCATCAATAGCCAACCAAAAGTAGAGATAAAGAAGGTAGAATATGTTGGCCATATCCTCCCAATACTGAACAACAGACTTAGTGACCCAAGGGCCAGAGGAGAAGATGTTGACTTCAGGAATGACTATGCAGGATGTGAAGGACTGAAGAAGTGACCTTGCAGATTAGCAAATGGATCAAATTAAAAACATTGCTCTATGATAGGATTAGTTAGGGACGAATGACCTCTGCCTTATATCCCAGTACATGTGAAGGGTGGATTGCTTTAGAGCACCCTTGTATGCTGAAGTTTTCTTTGTATTGAAACCAGGCATATGGTCTTCACACATTTGTCAAGACAATGGTGATATTCATGCTGTCTACCTGCAGACAGCCTGGAGTTTGCTCTCATGACCAGTTTTCCGTACTTTACACATTACAAGCCTGTAAATCTGCCAATAGTTGCTCTGGACATCTCACTTCCAGCATAACTATGTGTTGTGGGTTGACTTTGACTGGACACCAGGTGCCCACCAAGCCGCTCTATCACTCCCCCTCCTCAGCTGGGCAGGGGGAGAAAAATATGATTAAAGTCTCATGGGTTGAGATAAGGACAGGAAGAGCTCACTCACCAACTACCATCATGGGCAAAACTGACTTGACTTGGGAAAATTAATTTAATTTATTACCAATCAAATCAGAATAGGATAATGAGAAATAAAAACAAATCTTAAAACACCTTCCCTCTACCCTCCTCTTCTTCCCGGGCTCAACTTCACTCCTGATTTCTCTACTTCCTCCCTGCCAAGTGACACAGGGAGACAGGGAACAGGGATTGCAGTCATTTCATCACACGTTGTCTCTGCCACTCCTTCCTCTTCACGCTCTTCCCCTGCGCCAGCATGGGGTCCCTTCCACGGAAGACAGTCCTTCACAAATTTCTCCAACAGGGGTCCTTCCCATGGGCTGCAGTTCTTCACAAACTACTCCAGTGTGGGTTCTTTTCACATGTCCTTTCCACAAGGTGCAATTCTTCAGGAGCAGGCTGCTCCAGCATGGGTCCCCCATGAGGTCACAGGTCCTGCCAGGAGCCTGCTCCAGCATGGGCTCTTCCACAGGGTCACAGCCTCCTTTGGGCATCCATCTGCTCCAGTGTGGGGTCCTCCACAGTCCGCAGGTAGAGATCTGTTCCACTGCTAACGTCCATGGGCTGCAGGGGGACAGTCTGCCTCACCATGGTCTTCACCACAATCTACAGAGGAATCTCTACTTCAGCACCTGGAGCATCTCCTCCCACTCTTTTTTCACCAACCTTGGTGTCTGCCGAGTTGTTTCTCTCACATATTCTCACCTCTCTTTCCAGCTGCAATTGCGCAGGGGTTTTTTTTCCCACCTTCTTAAATATATATCACAGAGGTGCTACCACTGTCGCTGATGGGCTCGGCCTTGGCCAGCGGCAGGTCTAGGAGCTGGTTGCCATTGGCTTTATTGGATATGGGGGAAGATTCTGGCATCTTCTCACAGAAGTCACCCCTGCAGCCCCACCGCTACCAAAACCTTGTCACACAAATCCGATACACCATGTGCTACTGGAAAACATTTTCAGGCACAATCCGTTCAACCAGTTTTTTGCTTTCCGTTGAAAATGCCAAGAAATTCACCACACATCACCAACTGCAGTAGTACCTTTTGTGATCTCTCCTCACAGAAACAGGATTTAAAATACTTGTTTATTGCCAGTTATGCACTGATTTGGACTGGATTTAAAACAAGGGGGAGACTTAAGTATGGTTACCCTAATCATTTAAGCCAAATAATCTTTTTAGATGGGTTTTAACAACATAAAAAATTTATTCCTCAACATGGTAAACAATGGAGGTCTCTCCATTTCCAACAAACAAGAGAGCTTTTTCTTAACTCATCAAATGTTTGCATTGAACCATGTTAAAAAAAATGTTCATCATACAGGGATACAGTCATAGGGCAGTAATAATTACACCGAGAAGTTTTGCAAGTTCCAACATGGCTGTTTACATGTCTATTTTCAAAAATAAATACCTGCTGAAGGTGTGTGCATGCTGAGTATTTGTCCCTTCACCTCCTTAGGCATATTAATGTATGGTTTTCTATAACTAAGATCATAGTCAATTATTGGAGAACACATCACTCAATTCTCTTTCACAATTCAATAAATACATATGTAAAAATAAGACAAAAGGAAGGAAAAAGGAACAGATGGTGGCAGGAAGATAGAAGAGAGGAATTTTCTCTTGTTTTATCTTGAATGCAAAAGTATATCCTTCACTGAAGAGTTTTGACAACAGTGGAGAAAAACGTATCTCAGGCGAAGAACAAAGACAACATAATTGCCTTAGTACAGAGGTTTGAACTAGCTGATTTTTTTAAATCCCTCCCATAAAACTTAGACTATTTTGGAATACTTTTCTGTTTCTGACTACTTTTGACCCTCAGGAGTTAATGTCCCTAACAGGAGAGAGAGTGAGAGCAGGCTGCAGATACCTCACCCCAGGTTTTGCTGTCAGTGCCTTAGCCCTGTGGGGGTTTGGGGGCAATCCTTTTTGGAGGACTGAATGCTTGTTAAGCCAGATGAGTTCCCAGAACCAGTTTATTGCTTGGCCACACAAGTATGTATGCTGGCAGAAGGGAATAATCAGAAGAGGAAAGGTGGCATGCGTCCGGGAGCTGGGGGGAGCGGGACTTGATCTGCACCAGGATTTGAGCTGGCTTAACATGACCGTGGAACAAGAGTGTAAGTGGTGTTAAGACATTGAAGTAATTGTAATTAAAGGTTCCTGTTTTTATTATAGATCTGGTTTGTCACTGAACTTCAGCACACAGAAGCCATTATTTAGACACCCAGTTCCACTCAGCTTCAGAGTTAAATCACGGGTCTGGACCGAGGATCAATGCGACAAATTTTGTCATCCTGAATTCAGTGTGTACTTATACTTCACCATTCAGATATCTATTTCTTTCACTAAGACAATAGCTAGTCCATGCAACACTGTGGCCTCCCCAAGAGGAAACATTGACATTTACATCCACCTCCCCAGCTTCTTGGGTCTCTTCTCGGCACTTTGAGCCGTGAAAGCAGCCAAACTTTATCACAGCAGGACTTGCCCAGAAGGGACATGCTGGGCAGGAGGCTCTGATGGATATGGCCCGTTAGGTTACAACCTCCCTTTCCTCCTCACCATGTATCTGGGAACCCACTGGCATGGGTTGTCTTGTAATAGAGTAGCTGTTCTGTTTCTTCCACACCAGCTGGTCCCTTTTTCACACTTGGGCAGGAATTCAGCAATAGCTTTGTACACTTGTATTTGGACTGTAGCCCCATCCTCATTTACTTTTAGAGACTTTTGTATTGCAATTTACATGTATAATGCACAGATAATTACCGTTTAAATTAAGCACACAAAAATCAAGATCTGATGATCTGTTTTATCAAATCAGGCTGTGTAAGATTAACAGCTATTATAAAATAAATGGAATATGTAGATAACTCTTACCATTTCAGTGGTTCATTCAGTGGGCTATTAAATCTCTGGGATGCAGTGAACATACCAATGGAGACCAAGTTCTCATACTAAAAATCTGGTCTCATCTTTTGTCTTCTTTTCTATCAGGTTGCTTCCCAAGCACACCGGAAGCTGAAATTTCCTATGGTTTAATAACAATCTGGTATTTTATACCTTAAACTTTTCTCTTGCTTATCTAAGAACAAACTTTTGGTAACGGTCTTTTTTAAGAAAAAGGAGAGCACACAAAAATTTGAATTTTATAAACAATGCATATCTTGCTATAGTGTCTGGGTCTGTCTTTTCTATCCCTTAAGCAGAACAACAGCAAAATTAGTAGAGGATGTTGCAATGTTCTATCCTGAGTAGGACTTCAGAAGAACTTTGTGGTCAGCCCTTTTCCATGAATACCCCTCAGGCTGCTGCTCAGAGCACTCTCTGGGGAAGCAAGGTTCAGGTCCCACATGCAGAAATGGGGATTATGTGTGAGTCTTCTACTGCCCAGATATCACTGACCATAGAGTGTTGCATGAATTGTGGCTATTTTCTCTCTCATAGGCTTCAGGATCCAGCATCTAGCCAAAACTACTTGGCACTTTTTCTCAGATATACAAATAGCTTGGGAATAACTAAAACAACATATCTGGGGACAAATTTGCTATTTGCAGTAAAAACAGAAAAATAGCAATTTAGTCAGCTGCAGCTGTAAATGTCCTATGTTTTGCATGCCATACTTAGTGATGCATCTGTGGGGAAGCAAGGATGTTTTCTAGGAACAAAGTTAATTATTCAGTAGCAGTTCTTAAAGTGATCAAAAAGAAAGGTGTAAGCTACTTTATTTTTTTAATACAAAAGGGCTGTTCTTTGAGGTACTGATCAAACTAAACAGAAAATCAAATGAATTAAGGATCATCTTAAATAGTATGCACAGGCTTCTGCTAAGACAGAATGGATTAGTTTCCCAAACAGCAGCAGTGACCGCCAAGATAAATTATTTGATTAAAAACAGCCTCCATGTTGCTTGATTCAGTATTCAGTATTTTAAACTTTGGACGAAGAAGTGAACATTCTCTGGAAAGATAAAAAAAAGCTGTATTTGAGTGGTTCTTTTATTTAAACGAAATAAGCATAGCTATAACAATGAAGATAAAAGAAACGAAGAAAAGAAAGACAAAAGCAGGAAGTAAGGAAAGCCTCTTATTAGTGTTAATATTATTTATTTGCTTTGCGTCCATGCCTGACAGCACAAGTCATGAAGCAATACCCCATTACATGAGGCATTGTGCAATCACAAAAGGAAAGGACAGGGTGTGCTCCAAGTAGTTCACCATTTAAATATAGCACTGCAGACATCAGGCAAGTATTGACTAATGAAGGTGTACAAGGACAGGCGGTCCAGCACACCTAATGCCTGATGTGGCTGTTACCAAAGGATGGCTTCCAGAGGGACTCATGGAGGTGGCTTTGGGGAGCTCCCCTCAATAGTGCCGGCCATGGGCTGATACTTAAAAATGTTTCCTGGAAGATGTGACAACAGGATGGTGGATGGTGGATGATGGATTGTAGACATTTTCCAGGCCAGACAGCAGATGATAAGAAGCACTGGTCTTGAAGAAGGACTTGTGAGTGAAGACAAGTTTTATGAAAGAGAAAAGAAAGGGGCAATGGAGATGTGTTAGAAACACAGCTCAGAGAGCTGGAAAATTATTTCTTTGCTCCTGAGTGATGATTGGAGGGCTCTCCCAGCCTTCAGACAGGACATGGAGCCCTTTTCTCAGATGAATGAGCCCCCACTTTCTTGGGAGAATCAAACAATAAGCCTGACATGAAGTTGAGAGCTGAGTCAATAGGACTCCTGCTTTGAATCCCTTAGGTATCTGGTAGAAAACTGAAATTGTCCAGCGCCCTGAGCCAGGCAGGAAGGAACACTGCAACCAACCCAGATCACCTGGAGGTAGAAGTTACAGCTAAGGCTCAAACCAAAGAGAGGAGATAAAGATTTACAGGAAGCAGAGATGAGCCAAAGCACCACACCCCGGCACAGCTTAGCTGGGCTTTTATTTTCCATCACTTCCAGCTCAGCAAAAAGGCAGGATTTGCCCACAGTTTCACCAAGTTTTTATTTTGCTCAGATAAAATGAATTTTTTAACAGGGCAAAACCTGCGAAAATTAAACAGAAACTCAATTAAAGACAACTAAAACAGAGTTCTCAAAATGTGGTTACTGGAGAATATTACAGCCCTGTGTAGCTCTGAAGAAACTTGGTTGCTGCAAACATTTTCCCACCATCCCAGGACAATATTACCTACTGCAATTACTAGTCTCCTTAATGATTTGCTATCCCCTTCCTTTAGTTAAGCAGGTTTGTTGGTTCCTGCTCACGACAGTGCCTTCAGCAGCACCTAAGTGTCTCCTGTCCAGCTGGCTGAGGCCCCCAGCCAGAAGCCAAGTCTCCCTTGAGTCCTGGTGTTGGCAACATGAGCGGGCAACTCAGTTGTTAGTCAGGATGAATCACCCACCAGAAATGCTTCTCTCTCGGTTGACTGTGCATGGAGCCAAGTAGGCTTGCCACTTAAGTCTCTTGTTTAAATGTCTAACACAGGATGAAAATAGGCATCTGTAAGACTCTCAGCTTGTAATAGCTTCTCTCTTACCCTTCCCTTTGTTTCTAAGCTTGTAGACCACACTTCTGTTTAAATCCTTAATGCAGAGGTTTTGGCCCATGGGTGTGAGAGAAAGCTGCATGTCACCAGGAGAGCACAACCCATCACCCTCCTGAGAATGTAAAGAAGAAGCAGGAACAAAAAACAATGATTCACCTTTGCATGCTTAAATATCTGAGGATAAAAACACCTACTTTGAAGGTGTAACAGAAGAAAATTGCTGTTTACAAGGTGGAGGTTTGAGAAAAACCAATATGAAAAAGATTGCCTTTCAGGGAGAAGAAGAGAAGGACAACAAAGACATTGAGATAGGGTCATCAGAGAGCAGGAGAGGGAAGAGAGGGACAATACCAGCAGAAAAAATGCTGGAGAAAAAGTAAATAGGTTAACAAATCATCTAGAGAATGTAATGACATTGATATAGTACTAAGTTAAAAAATAATCACAGGATCATGGAATCATATATGATGGGAGTGACAGGATGTAGAGAGGCCATCTTGTCCCAATCATAACCCTAGCACAGGACTGATTATATCTAAATCAGTCTTTACTGGTATTTTACAATCTGTTTCTAAAATACTGCAGGTCTCTAGGACATCTGTTCCAGAGCTTACTTGTCCTTGAGTTTGTCCTAATGTCTTTCTGCATGACTTGCTGCCCTACACTTGGTACACACTTTTTTTTAACCCTTCAGCCCTATCTTCACTAGATGAAACAAATTATTTCTCATCTTCCCAGACCAGGTTTTTTTGCCTCCACACAAAACACTCCTTCCTACCTTCCTTAGAGCACTGTCCCGTTGGAGCTGTGAAGTGTGGTACTTGAAAATGCACAAAATTTCAGAAGTCTTGGATGAATAAAGTGGAGAAAGAAAGATTGACTACATCTTACTTATGACTTCTCATCCCATATCTGAGTGTGGCATCTGCCTTCTTTCACAGCAGCATCAAAGCTATGACTCATATTCATCTTTAATCACCAGCTCCATCTCTGCAGAGCTGCTGCTTAGGCAGTTACCCAAATTGTATTTGTGTAGTTTCCCATTACTACCTATTACTACTACTTTGCCCTTATCCTTAAGGGGTTAATGGTTATTTATTTTAGGTTCTTGCTGTAACTGGTCAGGAACTTTTCAATTCTAAGCCTTTCAAAGGGTTTGCATTTCTCTCCTCCCTCAGCTTTTATCATCCACAACACCAGTGAGAGCATTATCTATTCCTTTGTCAGAACCATTAATAGATACATTGGCTTCTGCTTGGCCTGGGACTGGTCCGTAGGGAATCTATTCAATAAGGTGTTCAAGTCTGATCACAGACCCTTGATAACTACCCTTTTAGCATAGTTTTCCAGCAAATTTACTGCTTATTTAGTCCCTATTTACTTAGCTTGCTCATGAGAGAGTGTTGGGGAGCAATACCAAACCCTTGCTGAAGTAACTGGTAGGTCATTTCTCTGACTCACTGGTGTTTCTCAAAGAATGCTGTACATATGCATATCCAATCTCTGGATGGATGTGCCTTGTAAGCACTTGAGACGGGGAACTTTATTACTATTAGCAGTATCTACTGGGGCACTCCAAGCCAAGCCAAGATAAAGACTAGCATACATTCATAAGCCCACAGGCTGTTTCAGTCTGGGTACATGGAGACACATTAGACTGCTGTGAAGAGGAAAAAGAGAAGGAAAAGTGAATTTATACATGGATCAACATATCCTGAAGAAGATCACCCACTTGTCAACTCTTCCCTTGGTGACCACAGACAGTGCCCCAGGTATTCACAAGCACATGGTGGTTTGTCTCAGGTTGCTTTAAGTAAACAGGGATCTCAGCACACCTTTGCCCAAAGAAAAGTAATTTTCCAATGCTCTGAAAGGACACAGGGCTCTGTAAAGACCTGAAAGGAGCTCCAAGTGGACAGATGTGGCTTTGGCCAAGATAATGGGCAACTTTGTGTCCTTCTGTCCAGGCAGTTCACCTCAGATGATCAGAATCAATTCCTACCAAGATAAACCAGACCTATTCAAACTACCAGGCAAAACTTGTCTCCTGATCCAGGTGAATCAAAAATAGGTCTTCCTGCTATGAAACATATGTTGTAGATTCTCTCCTCAGAGAAGATGGTCCCTCACCAACAGCATCTTTACATCCTGGGATCAGAATTGCATCCGTAAGATTGTGCTGACCACAAGTACAGCTGCCTTTACCTTTCAGAGTATTGGAGGCTGAAAAGAGGTGGAGGTAATTCACAGGTGTCCTGGAAAAAGTATCTAAAAAGCATTCATTAGAAGGCCCAGGTTAATTTTCTGTAGGAGTCCAAGGATACAGATGAGCTTTGGGTATCTTGGAAAACTGAATATGGTTGTTGCTGAAACTCTGGGCAGAACAGGCTGAGGTAATTGGCCGTGTATTCAGTATCTGGTTGTTACAGCACTGGGAGGAAATTCTGATGTGTCATGCACAGCCCAAAAATAAATGTCTTCTCTGCACAATAGAGGAAACTGAGCATCCTCAGCTTCTTCATCCACAGTATCATAAGGCTGGTCAACACATGGACACTGCAGCATCAAGAGACCTTCCTCACTGTTCTGGGGGCTAACCCATTGAAATTTGTAGGCTAGCACTTTCCTAGGGCCACCAAAGGCTCTGTGCCTGCATGTCTTATGAGTAAGGGCCTCCACCCCAACAGACAAGGAAGAATAAATCATGACAGGGAGAAATGTGAAGATGACTGGCAGAGCATGCCAATCAATTTGCCACTGCAGAAGGACAGACCCTGTTATATGGAGGAGATGCATTCTTGAGAAATTGACATAGTGCAGTATTATTTGCAGAGTCAAATAACATATGCCAGCAAAAGACAGGCAGGCCCATACTTGAACTGGATCCCAGGTGAGCTGTAGAGTACACCTGTCCCTGATAGCTCAGGGAAGACAAGTCTTGACCAGAGTCACATTCAGATTTGACCCTGTGAAGTCCAGAGACTAGATTGTCTTTAACTTTGTCTGTTCTCCAAGAGATCTGAGGAATTGGAGAGCTCCACAATGACCCTGCAGAGGGATACCACCCTGCTGAACCCAAGCAGTATTTTTAGTTGACATTGGCAAGGGGCACGGAGAACATGTTCCCCATTAGGAACTATTTTGCCGGCATTCCCCATGTTTTAATGTTGAGGGGGTTACTTGTCCTTAAGCTTTAGCTTGGTTCCTTGAGGCAATGTTTTCAGCTCTGCAAGCATCTCTGAGAGCTGGAATACTGATGATGAGCTTCACTAGTGGCCATTTGGGGCCAGGAAATCTGGAGCAGTGTGGTACTCAAACACCTCTTACCCGGTTACCATTTGGCCAATGGGAAAGTCCTTGTACTATCCTAAAAGGCAGTCTCTTTGCTAATACTGGTAAATAAAAGTGGTCTGGGACTTGTTGTTTTACCTTAAGGACAGACGGTGTGGCACAGTTCACATCCACTGGGCTAAACTCCTTCATTCCCATCCATACTTCCTATAGGGTACAGTTTCAGACTGAGCCTGGGGAATTGTCTGGGGACCGCCAATTGACACACATCAAAACCATGCCAGGCAGTATGCCAGCAGGCAAACAGCTGGGATGGTTGCAGGCAAGTGCTCAAGCCTGTACCCAGACCCTGTTTAGTTCACTAGTATAGATGTCATCTCTGGTGCTGATCTGGACTGGGCTGGAAATGCAAAGCCCAGGGCTCTGTTAAGACACAGAAAATTTTAATGAGGAGAAATTTCTGCAGACTTTCTTCTCCAGAGTTTTCTGCTACATACTGGTTTTGAATCCCAGGGTTAAATTCTTGACAGTGTTGGAGGTTTACCTATAAAAATGGGTTGTAGGTCTAAACAGTGCAACCCTGAGGATGTCCATACATCCTCCTGCTCTGGGTGTGGGCACCAAGTCTGGACTTCAAAAGGAACTTCAAAGACCAGACTGTGTCCATATACACCAGGGCTCAGGGCAGACTGGGGAGGCTCAGCAGCTCCAGGGGTCTGAATATCAAAGATTAAATAAAAATGCCTCTCCTTTTTCAGGGAGAAAGATGCCAAAGGGGGAAGAATGAATGAAAGGTGTAAGTCAAGCTAACATACAAGCTGAAGATCTAAGAGTAGAGCAAAGAAGGCTTCAGTCATAAAAAGAGCTCCGTCTAGATGTGCAAGGGGATCTGAGGGTGCATGAGCAATGACCAAACTATATATTATGCGTAGTCAGGGCCTGAGCAGAGGCAGGGCATGCACTTGCTTAATGATGATTAGGCTAGAAAAGACTATGGCCATGAGATATGGTGCCTGTTCAGTTTGAATGGACAATTGCTACAAGAAATGCGAAGTCAGCTGCTTTTTTCTTATCAACAAGGGCAGTTGCTGTTTTTCAGAAATAGATTAAATGTGTCTGACATCACATGTTCTTGACAGATATGTGCTGGCTATTGCTCATCTTTTTTTCTTTTATATGTTCTTATTTTTCCCAGTATTTTTCTGAGAATTGCAGCTTGGCAGACTGGTCTATAATTCACTGGGATCTTCTTTTTCACCTTTCTGAATATATTTAAATGTGTGTGTATATCTTTTCCACCCTCCTTGAGTGGCCAAAGACAGTGACTACTGGGTCTACAGTTGCTTCTGATGGCTCCTAACAACTCTAGGATGAATTGCAAGCCCAGAAGACTTGAAAACACCTCCTTCTCTATGCATTCTGCAACTTATCCTTTGCCTATTCAGGCTTCAGAATTTACCCTAGTCATCCATGTTAACTGTGGTAATGTTCAGATCCCAGCTGAAAGCCTCAATGAAGAAAAAAGAAAAAAAATACCATTAAATATTATTGAACCCTTTGTTCCAATCCGTGCTCAGTAAGAAAATTATGTGCATTAACAAAATGAAGAGCAGTTTATAAACGTAATAATAAAGGAAAGGTGGAGAAAGATCTGGTGTTGATGGAAGATTTGAACCTTGCACAGTGACTAGCCTCCTCCAGAATAAATTTTGTTATTGAGCCCCTAACTGAAATACTAATAATTTCATTTGTATAGTCATAAGGAATTCTTGAGCTTGCAAGAATCAAATCATAGCAAGTTGGGAGCTGTATAAGACTTTCAAAAGACACAGTAAGAGTGGTGGTGGTGACTGCTGTGTTTGGCAAATCTAATCACAATCAGGAGAAAAGCAACAGAAAAAATACTAAAGCAAGAGTCTCTCTATGTACCAGGCATCCATGAACTTTAAGAGAGCACCTCATGCTGCATGAAATCAAATACATATTTTATGGTAGTATGAACATAGGGAGTAATTAAAGCACAGACATAATTCATCTGGATTCACAAGAGGGCTGGATATCTGTTTGAAAAAAAATGTGCTGGGCATGAACGTGTGTGGAAGATCAGCTGAATAACTGTAAGTAATGACATCTTTCAGCTTCAGAGTTTCCCTCTTTTGGCCTCTCTGGTTTCTTCTATCCATCAGCTGCACAGCAGAGAGGATTTCTTTCCCTTTGTCTTGCCCAACCTTTTGTTTTCTCTGCGGCTCCCCCTGAACAACACCCCTCTCCCCCACCACCTTGACTCATCTGGCACCTTTCTCCTCTTGGCCCACAATGTTTCTGACCAACTCTGAGTGTTTCTTCACCCTGGCCCAATTTCTGAAATCTAATGAGTGATTTAGGTCTCCATGGGGAGGCAGTAGGTAACCAAGCCATTTCCCAGCTGTCAATACAGACAGAAACACCGTTCTGCTGGGCAGGTCAGGACCAGGGCCCTCACCCCCAAGGGCAATGTGAACCCTTCCTAAACCAAGATGCTTCAAACTGGCAGTGCAAGCAGCCTGCCTGCCAAGTGCAAGCCAAGCAGAGAGGGGTGTATGGAAATGCTTGGCATGAGGTAGTTCCCAAACATGACCTGCCCCAGAGGTGTCTCACTTCAGTCCTCCTGGGGTCCTTCTCCCAAGTCCCTTCTGGTTAAAAAGGAGCCCAGAGAGAGAACAGGGTCCTGCTCCTTTCAGTGGCTGGAGACAATTGCATTTGCCCAGGAAACATGGTGGCAGTCCCTGAGGGTCAAACCCATGTCCATCAGTGAGATGTCCATTGCTGGACTGGGCTGGAGAAGCAGGAGAAGAGGCCACCTCTGCCCTCCATGTATGTGCAGCACTACTGTGGAGAGAGTCAGGCTGAGAAGTGAGATTTTGGGAAGGTCAGCAGTGGTCAAGTTGGTGGGGACATGGAGAGAAGATACCAGGGCAGGCGCACTCCCACCCTCCTCCCTGTGTCAGTGGCTGGGCTGCTGCTAACACACCACTGCTGCCCTTCCTTGAGGCTTATTGAAAGGAAGAAAATGACATGAGAATAGCCACGGATTTTGCTTTCTTGCCATCATATTTGGTGTCTTTCATTCAGGGTTAAACCTGACATTTCAAATTACCATTTAGTGTGTGAACCCATTCCACATGTAAAGATAAAAGTAAAACCTGTGCTGAAACATGGGGCTAACACTGCAGCTCCATTTAACATCCAAATAGAAAGTGCTTTCAGGGTGAGTTGGTCTCCAGAGTGGTATGGGTTGGCCCTATTTGGGACCCCCCACATACCCCACACTGCTCACAGGTCCAGGCATCAGCTCATGTGCAAGGACAGTAGCATGTCTTTGGAGGTGAAGTAACATTCACCTTGAAGGTGAAGGCAGAAGCTGGCCTGCAGGCTACCTGTTGGTTCTGATTACATATTCAGAAGTCCTATATGTGGTGTCTTTCCTCTGTAGATCCAAAAGCTGTTCAGAAAAGTGATCATCTTTACCCTTGTTTCATATATGGAAATGCACAGGGTGAAAGTTTAGGTGATGTGTTCATGTCCACATAGGAATTGCTGGAAAAACTGAGAAACAGCTCAGTGTTCCCCTTGCACCCAGGCCCACCTCTAGAAAATGTCCACAGCTGGTGACTGCTTCTGAGGGCAGGACTTGGCTGAGCAGTTCTGCCCTGTCTTGCCTTCAAGTTAAATTTGGATCAACACAGTTGTGCCAAAAGAAATTGCTCTTTGAAGACATTCTTTCAAAGAAATGAAGCAGATCTGTTTTACATAAAAAGGTCTAGTTAAATAAAACCATACAAGTATCTATGTCTGCTTATCTCCCTTTAACTGTGATGGAAAGAAGGCCTCAGCTGGTAACTGTTGAGAGTCCAAGAGAAGCTGAAAATAGTAGAGGAAAGGTAGAGACCCCAGGATAGGACTTCCTACTACCTATGCTGACATTACTCATGATTATATTTGGCTTTGTCCAGTGTAGTACTGCCTCCTCCCTCTGCCAGATCTTTTTATAGTCACTGTGAGGGTCTGCTGTTTTGCAGTTCAGGTGGGGCAACCATTGCCTGCACCCCATCTCACCAGCTTCCTCTGGAACTGCTGAGGTTTGGAAGGGAAGCATCTCCAGAGTATTAGCATCGCCCCATTCTGATTCACAAGTAAATCAGCACAAGTGATCACACCCACACTGGTTTAAGAGAAGAGTGGTTGCTTCATCTTTCCAGCGATGGTGTGCAGGAAGACACCTGTGCTCTGGTTAAACTGAGCCAGGAGAGGCAGGCGGGAAGGAAGGAAGCAACAGGAGATAACTGCATTTGCAACCGCCAGGTGGGCTGACTTTGGCTTACATTCATTTCAAGTTATTTTTAGTTGTGTACACATTCCCGGGCCAGGGGTGTTCATAAAATGGAACTTTAGTAAGTATAACGCAAAAACCCAAACAGTTGCTGCTTTCACAACCGCCCAAGCAGCTGAGACTCATCAGAGCCCAGGGCCTTCTGCTGTTGTCAGCTCCATCCTGGCTGGTCCCCTGCATCCTCAGCCCTCCAGACCCACAACTAAAGCCATCCATGATGCTCCTCTGTGAGTGCTGCAGTTTTCCCAGGAAAAATATGGCCCAGGTTTATGGCTCTGTGTTCATGTTTTTTAATATACACTTTACAGAGCATTAACAGCCTCGATTTACCACACAAATTGATGAGCAAAGTTTGAGCCACGAGGTTCCCTTGGATCTAGCACCACTTTGGTTTTGATGTCTGGATGAGCCTACATTCCCCATCGCTTTTAAGATTTTCAGAAAAACCCTGGACTGTCTTCTGCTGCAATTCTTTTAGATGTTGGCAGCATTTTGGAGTTTCAGTTGTACAAAAACACTCCCCAAGATAAAGCTGGTGGGATGAGGTCACACAACATGTGGAGGGGGTAAAAGAAAGTCTAAATCAGCATATCTAAGGGCTAATTAAATGGGATCCTGATCATTAATAAGATTGTTGTCAAAACAGCAGTAAATTTTATTTGTACATTCATGAAGAAGTAATTCCTATTACCTGTTTAAATTGTCTCATTATAAATGATTATTTATCACCTGTTTACATAGCAATATTTTTTTCTTAAGATGGTCTGCCTTTGAGCAAACAGCTAAAACTGTTTTGTTTGAGTAATCACCCTTCCAGCATCCTTTCTCCTGTTACAGAGCTGCTAACTCTGTCCTCTTTGTTATTAATAGATTTTTGCTGGCTACTCCCAGTGCCACCAAAATCACAGAGATATAAAATGTACTGTAAATTACAAAATCTCTCCCTCAGCCATAAATGGACAATAATCTATTCATGGTAACATCTATGTAAAGTGGCTTTCAGGAGATTTTTTTACAGATTCCTCATAATATTTACACATTGAGTGCAGACAAGTATTAAACAGACCTCACTTCAGCAGCGAGAGCACACCGAGCTCTTAGCCAGTGCCAGCTGAGTCCTGCTGCAGGCAGGCTCAGCATCAGCTGGGGCAGTGGTCATGGTGGGAGAGGTGGCACTGAGCTCTGTTGAACAGGGATGGTGCTGAGAAACAGGGAGCTCAAACTTTCATACCACCAAACAAAACAACTGGACTTGTGCAAGGCCTTTGACACTGTCCCACATGGCATCCTGGTCTCCAAGTTGGAAAGACATGGACTTGACGGATGGATCACTCGGTGGATAAGAAATTGGTTGGAAGGCCACACTCAGAGGGTTGCGGTCAATGGTTCAATGTCCAAGTGGAGACCGGTGACAAGTGGTGTCCCTCAAGGATCGGTACTGGGACCAGTACAGTTTAATATCTTTGTTGGTGATATGGATAGTGGGATGGAGTGCACCCTCAGCAAGTTTGCCAATGACAGCAAGCTGTGTGGTGTGGTTGACATGCTGGAAGGAAGGGATGTGCCATCCAGAGGGACCCGGATAGGCTGGAGAGGTGGGTCCAGGCCAAGCTCATGAAGTTCAACAAGGCCAAGTGTAAGGTCCTGCACCTGGGCCAGGGCAATCCCAAGTGGATTGAGAACAGTCCTGGGGAGAAGGACTTGGGTGTGTTGGTGGATGATAAGATCAACATGAGCCAACAGTGTGTGCTTGCAGCCCAAAAAGCAAACCAGATTCTGGGCTGCATCAAAAGAAGTGTGGCCAGTAGGTGGAGGGAGGTGATTCTGCCCCGCTACTCTGCCCTCATGAGACTCCACCTGGAATTCTGTGCCCAGCTCTGGAGCCCTCAATACAAGAAGGATATAGAACTGTTAGAATTAGTCCAGAGGAGGGCTGCCAAGATGATCAGAGGGCTGGAACACCTCTCCTATGAGGACAGGCTGAGAGAGTTGGGCTTGTTCAGCCTGGAAAAGAGAAGTTCCTGGGAGACCTCATAGTGGCCTTCCAGTACCTGAAGGGCGCCTACAAGAAGGCTGGGGAGGGTCTTTTTACAAGGGACTGTAACAATAGGACGAGGGGTAATGGGTGGAAGCTGAGGGAGGGGAGGTTTAGACTAAATATAAGGAAGAAGTTTTTTACTGTCAGGGTGGTGAGGCACTGGAACATGTTGCCCAGGGAGGCTGTGGATGCTCCATCCCTGGAAGTGTTTAGAGCCAGGTTGGATGGAGCCTTGAGCAACCTGATCTAGTGGGAGGGGTCCCTGCCATAGCAGAGGGGTTGGAACTGGACGATCTTTGAAGTCCCTTCCAACCCAAACTGTTCTATGATTCTATGATTCTAAGAGCTTATCCCTCCTCAGCCTCAGACCTGGGCGCAGAGTTTGCTGCTAGGATAAGGGAAAGCCTGCGGTGGAGTCGGCAAATAATGGGGAAGCTTTGGCACGGAGCACATGAGCCTTACCAGGGCCAGAGAAGAACAGTAACAGCCAGGGCCACACACATGGTGAGATGCTTGGCAGGTCTACCATGGAGTACACTATGCTTGAAGAGCAACAGCTGTGTTGGGAAATGTGGCTGGGGCTTGTAGGGATGGTGTGAGGTCCCTGGCACTGGCTGGAGGGGCTGTTCAGCAAGCAGGGTTGCTAGTGTGCTCTTTGGGGAGTGGGACCCTGCACCTCTTCGCCGCTGGGAGCAGACAGCCACGAGGAGGAGTGACTCCTGCTTCCCTGCCAGGCAGACTGTCCGCTGCCTGTGCAAGGGGCTCTACAGCTTCAGAGAAGTGAGGAAGGCAGGGCACAGAGCAAGATCTAGGATATCCTTTAATCTCTTCTTTTCTGAGCACCACATTTAGACATCAGCATATATATTTGCTGCCCCAAATCACCACGAGCTCAGCAAATGAACCTGTGCTCCTCACTAATAAGTTTCTCACAGGGAGACACCAAGCCCCACCAACTGTGCACCTAGGCACTGTTTCATCTCCTCCATACGTTGCTAAATGTACCACTCCACCCCCCTCCCAGAATCCACTGGACTCATCATGAAAGCTGTGAGGGTGTCTTGTGCCTCTTTCAGGGTGGCTGCTTAGATCATCCCAAATAATTATGTTGCCTTAAGAAAGATCAGCCCATCTAAAACAAATGTTACCTGTTTCCATGGTCTTCAAACATTACACCAGACTCAGGCCACAAAGTCATTCTATTCCTTCTCACTTGCTTTTTGTCCCAGCAACTCTGTGGACCAGTTTTGGCTGTCAGGAGGGAGGGAGATCTACCCCCAAACACCACCCTGCAGCGTCCGCTTGTGAATGATGGAAGAATTTAATTAACAGCCATGGCCTGAACCGGGCAGCCAGTGGGTGTGAACCTGCCTTTCTCCCACTGGAGACGAGAACAGCCCAGGCAGGTGACAAGCCAATCCCCGCTGGTGGGACTTTGTGCCTTGCACAAAGCGTAGTGGGCAGAGGACTCACCAGCCCAGTGCTTAGGGAGTCACAAGAGAGAGGCAGGGTCAAATTCCTGTTGGCAGGAGTGAAATGCAGCCTCTTGGCATGTGGTCTGTGCTCTCCCATGGGGCAGTGAGGCCCTGGCTCCCGCAGTGTCAGCAGGAGGAAAAATCTGCTGCATTGTTCCTCCAGAATTCCTTACAAAGACCTGAAATCAGATATTTTTCTTCTCATCAGATGCAGAGAACTTTGTTTCTGCTCTTGTTCTTTTACCACCAAAAAAAAAAAAAAAAAAAGGCAAATGGGAAAAGATAAGCTTTGTTTGGGACCACATCGCTTGTTATTTTAGGGATTTTTTTAAATTTTGGCCACTGAGCCATAAATCACTTCTTCCTATAGGCTCTATGTGCTCCTGAGGGCTATGCATCAGCACCCACCCATCACCTGGATAATGAGATCAACCACTTAATTTAATCAAATTGACAGAAACGGACATGTTTGGACACAAAGGGAGAAGGCTTTGTGTGAGGATGCATTACTAAATCTCTCTCCTGCTCTGTTCCCAGTGCAATCCACCACTCCAGCTATAATTCTGTGGCTTGTGTCCTCACTCCCCCCTTGCCCTTCCTCTAAGCTTCTTGCTAACCAGTATTTTCATGGGTTTCTTTCCTTCTCCCTGGGAGCCTAGAAGGCTTTAGCTGCCTGCCCAGCTCCACCTCCTTTTCTGCTTGCTGCTTGCTCTCCCTCCTCCTCCTCATCTCCAGGCTTCTCAAAACCTCAAGACTTCTGCTTCCAGCATTTTGATTTTCTTTTCTTCCTCTTACCAGCTCCTCCCTCTCTGGGGCATTGAAGCAGCCCCCCCACCTCTTTCTTAAGAACAAGAGTTGCTTTTTCATTTTTCCCTACTTCTCCCTTGCCTTCAACAGCCAGGTGTATCCTTTGCTCATTGAGATTTTCTTCCTGTTTCTTCTTTTGTCTTCTCCTTCAGGGTTATCTTTGATGGAGGTACTATCCCGCTTCCCTTTTATACCTGCTTATTTAAATCCTTTTCCCCAGTTATAACTATCACATCTGCACCAACAACTGTGAGTGAGCAGCCAGACCCACATCTTTTCCTTGCTCTTTTCTCCTGCAAGGTCTCCTGATAACTGAAAACTGAATTAATGTTTTTCCTCCTTCCCCGCTTCTCCATGAGTGTTAAAACTCCAGTAAAATCTCTGTCATTACAGCTCTTAACCTGGAGTTTATTTCTGGCTCCTCCACCACCCTCTCTCTGCTCAAACAAAGGCCATCCCATGATTGCACTAATACTTCTGTAAATTCCTGATAATTATCCTGTTTACCCATCCTTGCTGCTCAGGCAGGGTTTCCTTCTCATTCAGAATAATTGTACATCCTCCTCCCCGACTGTTCATCTCCCGTCTTTGACCACAGCTCTTCCCACTCAAAATCCTGCCCTGGATTTGCTTTCCATGTCATGATCACAGCTCCTGCCCCATCTGCAGAGTGGTCCCCATTACTCTGTATGCTACAGCCATTGCGTTTGCCAAAGTGCTCAGCCCTGGCACAGAGCTGTGCTCGGGGGTCAAAGCATCCCTTTTCTACATTACAGTGCATTTGTAGTCAGTCTAGTATAAACACAGGGAAAACTGTGTTTATATTTGCAGAGAGGGATGTGTAGTTACATCTCTTTTATCATACCACCCTCTCCTCCATATGTAAATTCAGATAAATTGAGTTTATGGGTTCTTGATTAGCCCTGAGGTTGCATTTTTGCAGCTTTTCCTTGAGGAATTTTACTGAGAGATAAATCTTCAAATATCAGAAAGAGAGTGTTAGTTTATATCTCACATCCTTTTATAAACATGGGTTTCACACTGCTTCCTCCATCTCTTCCAAGGCAGGATACAATACACAGGCTTTGTAATGCTGGCAGCTTAAAAGGAGTGTGGTTGTTGTTGACCTTGGATACTGGAGTCAGATGTGCTAGAGAAGAGGCAGGGCATGAGCAGCGGTACCTGCACCATTTCAGAGAGGACTTCTTACCAAGTCATGGAGATGCTTCAGCCCCATCCCACATCCTCAGGAACCACAGGTTGGGGTGCAAAGGAAGGGTTGGTCTTGCATGGCCACAGCACCTAGACCCAGCAGGGAGAGCAAGCTGGCACAGTCCACAGCCACGGCTCCCTGACAGCTCCAGGGGAAGCTGGGGACATCTGGGAACAAGACCTCCTTAGCTGCCATACAGCTAAAACAGGAGAAATTGGGAATGAAATACAGAAATTAATTTTAAACCTGGAAATACCAAAGCAGAGAGACTTATTTTTATCTTCCACTAGGAGAAGATGCACCCAGATATAACAATGCTTCAGCAAACTACCTACTGCCTCTGAGAGCCTTGGAAATACTAGTAGTAATTAAAAATGTATTTGAACTATATCTTTGTAATTTATAGCTGAAGTGCTTTTGAAATGTGGAATGAACAACAATAAATGCAGATTTCCCTGTAGGGGAATGGTCTCTTCATTGAGGGATGACTAGCATATCTGATGTTTCAGATGCCTCTTTTCAAAATGCCCAGTTGGGAAATTTGGCCAGATTGCTTCATGAAACCAAAATAGTTCATCCACTTTGGGCAGAATGAATCTAAACATGTACTTGAGCAGGAGAATAAAATCTAATTTGGAACAAATATATCTCTCTAACACTTACAGTAATTATAAAGAATGAAAATAAGCAGTAATTAATTTTAATATTTTATCCTGCAAAATAGGTATCATTGCATATAAAAATTTTAAAATATACATTTTGAAATCTTAAGTATGTGCTTACAAAAAATACCCACTATCCTCTTGACATTGACTGTTCCCCCTCTCCGCTTCAGTTGCCTGAATATTCTCTGTGACTTGCTTGCACCTGCTTAACCAGGGTGTTAGTGCTTTTATCTGGTCTTTGGAATGACAGATCAGTGCTCCTCCAGGGACCTCTTACAAGACTAAGGTCTTAATACCTCCCATAATTCCCAATTTTTCAGCCTCTATTTATGCTATTTTACTACCACTTCAGCATACGAAATCAAGCCTGCTAACATCCTGCATGAAGGAAATGCAATGCTGATCAAGACAGACAAGAGCAACGCAGGTACTTAAGGCAGCCTCTTGGGGTTTAAGTTACCTTTTATTGCTGGCATTAAAGAAAATACAGGCAAAAATAATCAACAAATCTTGCAAATCTAATTAGAGTGAAATGCAAACCCAATCTTAGATTTCGTGCTTTTAAACTAGGAGGAGAGACCCTACTCCCCTGCAATAGATGTCGCATTTGAAAGGATCGCTGGAACATCTGCCTTGTAGTGCATGCAGTAGGCACCAGAGCCCACAAAACATCGCTGACGCCCAACAGCAAACATACACTCCGGAGCTGAAAAACCAAAAGCCACAGCCCTAATGAGCCACAGGAAGCGAGCACAAAGACGAAAGGCATCACCAGCATCCAGACCCCCGCAATGCCAAACAATACTGCCTTTGTTACCAGGCGCTGACTCAACCCTGCTTCCACTGAATTCAGAGGGATTTTTATCACTGATTTTACTGGGAGAAGAACAGAGCGCCGTGCAGAGCAGGACCAAAATCATCCTCCTTCTTACCCAGGAACCATGGCTGTGTTGTGGTTAAGATAAGAATTAGAAAACGAAGACTACTAAATCCTTGCAAAAGCATGCTCGAGTCTAGCTCTTACCTTGTGGTAATTGTGTCTAGAATCAATTTTCTTAAGGAGGAGAAGCACAAGATGCATGCAAAAAAACCCCCCAGAACCTGAAAATCTTGCACTTGATCTAACCATAAGACTTTAAAACAAACAAACGTTAGAATTGCCCTCTTTTTTAAGAGGTTGGAATTCACATGCACATACACATACAGTTGTAATGGTTATGCATGCACTTTTTTCCTGCCTCTTTTAATGAAAATTTAGTCTCACGTAATAATAGAACTCTTGGTTCTACACTGTGAAAAAATATTTTGAGGTACAAGATGGTGTTATCAGAGGTAGCAACATGATGTCCACCCACACAGACTTACTCGTTGAAAATGCTCTGTAGTTCATCGAAAACGCTGAACACCATGATTTCCTTGGATAACTGCAGTTCCTCAGGAGACTTCAAGGCACGTCTTCTATCTCACCAGTCCCTCACCACATTTTGGAGTTTGTTGGTATATCACAATTTGAGTTTTGAATTTCTGTGCTGAAAAAAAAAAACAAAAAAACAAAAAAACCCAAAACACCAACATTTTTTACTAAAATGAATAAGAATTTCTCCTGGAATGAAATACAGACCCTACTTTCAAAAATTGCACTCTTTTCCAGAAAGGGGAAAAGAGCACTAGGGACTTGCTCCAAGGAGTCTTATCCTTTGCACATCCAATGAAAGGAATCCAAATCTAAAAATACCTCATATTAGAGCCTAATTTGTGTGAGGTATTTGTTGCCAAGAATTCTCAGACTCTGTGCATCCACTTTATTGTTCTTGGCACAAAGGGCACTTCCATTCTGTTGCTATTGTTATTTGAGCAGTCTGAAACAAGACATAAAGTAATACCAAGTCTATCTCTATGTTAATTCTCTCCAGCAATGCTGTTGCCATAGCAAGGTTATACATGGATTTCAATGGGCACACACAAATTGAAATGTATCACTTTTTAAAGTCAGTACAGCATGTTTACAAAATCCTGTGTCTGCCTTCCGGACTCCTTGCAAACTTCAGGAATTTCAGAATCTCATTTTCTTTATATAAGAATGTTCCTCTAATTATATAAGAAAGTAAGAGATTTATTCATTACTTTCTGATAGAGAACGAAGAGTGAAAATGGCAATGCATAACATTTTGCCAATTGTATAAAAAATCTAAAATTCAATTCTTTTTCCCCATTTGTAGTGAAAACAGTATGCTATTTTCAGAAAGTAGGTGCACCATGACTTGTAATTGAATGATATTCAATTAAAGAGGTGCTACAGTCACCACATATCAAATTTGACTTTATATATAGACACACACACAAATACATATCTATCTCCATTCACCACCAGCTATTTGAGTCAAAACATTTCACACATAATAAGGGTACTACAATGTGTTTTGTTTGTGTGCTGATATGTGAAATGTATACTGAAGTTTTTTAGGCTTTGAGTATATGACATATTGCTACCTTTTCGAACATCATTTTAAAGATTTTTAGAGTCGGCTTTTATCCTATTTTGAATGCTTTATAATTAAAATATCAGAATATTAAAATAGCAAATGGAAGAAGATATATGGTTAGATTGGAGATGATCGTATACTTACAAAATAAAATCTTGACAAGCTCCTAAAATACATTTAGGCGATATGGAATATTAGTGTTTCAACTACAGCAAAAGACTGTGAAAAGCTTTGCTAACAAATATTTACTAAAAGGTCTTGGGGTTTGTACTCTCCAGTTCACAAAAACAAGACATTGATTCTTGTTCAGTCTCGTGTCCAAGCCTCCCACTGCACAATGATTCATTTTTCCTGAAGTTAAGAAAACAGAATTCTCCCAACAACAAAACCAAACATAAATTCTGAAGACAAATCATCTTTCTCTGGAACTTCAAGCCTGAAGAGAAGGAACACTGTAGATTAAGGGTGAGTGGGAGAGTGATGACTGCCCCTTCTTCTCCCAGATTTATGGAGGATATAAACATGGACACACCATAAATTAAACAAGGTGGGTTTTCATTCCTAGTTTCTGCTATTTTTTTTCTTTTAGGTTGGAAACTCTTTCCCCATCTTGCTAAGGGATTCCCGAAACACAGATCACACAAGTGTCTGAGTGCCAAATACAATACTGTCTCATAGGATTATCATCGCTGGAGCCTGCTTTTCACCACTCTGAGTGCTGGCAGATGCTATACTGTTGTGGTTCTTTTCCTGTGGATTTTTTTTCCCTTTGTTCCAGATTATTGCATCCAAAAACATATTCTTGAAGGGCAGATTTGGCTCTGTCATCTCTAGTAATGGCTTCCCAGTAAGGCATTACATAGGCAAGGGCCAGCGACCAAGGACACCTTATCTCTGGTGCTGAGGAATTTGGCCTTGGACGGAGGGAGTTGTGCATCAGCAAGCGGCAGGGGTCAGACTGTGGGGACAGACAAGGACTGTGAATTGAGACAGAAAAGAACAGTTGTGCTCTCTGACGTCATGAGTGCATCAACCCATCATGACTCTATTTTGTTTAAACTGGCTGAGATGTGTAGTCAAGTCTTTTGGTAATAAATTATGGGAAAGCACTGTCATAGCCATGAAACCTTCCTCTCCATCTCCTTGTAATGTCCCCAAGCCCCAGAGCTTATGCAGTGACCACAGCGGCTTCCCCATGTTTAGCTCAGAGAGACACAATGAGCACTCATATCAGGTGAACATCTCATGCCTCCTTCCTGAGCCAATGCCACCCGTGGATGTCACACTGACATTTCTGTGCAGACAGAAGGCAATGCATCACACTGAGAGCCCCTAAATTCATCACGAGTGTGGAAAAGGAAAAGGCATTTAAAAAGCACAATGTAAGCATGTAGAAAGCTGGGTAACTACAGACCGACAGCTAAGGAGGATGCAAAAGCAATGAATCATTCAGTGATACATCTTTTGAAGAACAGTCCTTAGGAGTGTGGTAACACCCAGAAAACCTCCTGAACAAATACCAGTGCTGCCTGGGCTGGAAGGAGTCTGGCAACTGAGGAACTTATGAGACATATGCACACCAAGAAAGAGGACAGCCCCACAGGCTACTTCTGTTTTTCTCTTTCCAAACCTATGGAGATAGGGCTCATAAAAACTGTATTTGCACAGAGTGAAATGGAAAAGGCCAAAACTGGTATACATTAAGGGACAGGCTTTTAGAATAAAAGGAAGAGGACGTGGGACATGCTGTCTGTGTTGTATTCTGCACTCTATCTACCACTGTCTGGCTGTCACAGTAGAGTCCCATGACCATGTTCTGAGAGGGGCAGGCAAGAAGAAAATATGTATCCTAATTTCTGTTTCTAAAATCCCAGATAAAACAACAGCCCAGAAAAAGTTTGTAGGATAGGAAGAAAAACTGTTGCTCTGGGGATGCTTGGTCACCACATTATAAACTGGTTAGTTTGCGGTAATAATCAAGGGATCAGATTTAAGGTAAAACCAAAGGGGACTGGAATTGGCAGTTTCAACAGAGAGAGGCTTTGGAGTGACCACATCACAGAAGGACCTGGGAAGAGGACAGAGGTGCTGAGCATCAATCCATTAATCCAACTTTAAACTTAGTTCTGAGGGAGCTATGCAGCAAGCATAGCAATGCTTGAACTGCATCCTCCAGCTAGGACAGAAGACAGGGTCCCAGGTGAGAGATATCAAGTCACTAAAAATGTCCCTGGTTGTTAAGGATATACAGGTTTGGCACTTAGACTTGTATTTACTCAATAACTTTGCTTCCAATCTTGAAACTATATGCCATGACCTCAGCTGATGCTGGAAGTGAAGTCAGGGAAGATGAAAAACATTTAAGCATACTCTGTGTTAAGAAGCAATGTGTCCTAGAAAGCCATGCACCCATGCTCTGGGGTGCCTCATGTCATCCTCCAAGACTATGGTGGGAGCAAGTTTGGCCAAGTTCAGAAGGAAAAACCCTTCATGCACGCTGCAACCAGCACCTCTCTGGCTAGGGGCAGGCAGCAGAGGCACATGGCAGTGGAGGAGCCAGACAAACCTCTGAGCATCTCACCCAGCTGCCTCTGGGATGTCTCAGGATTTCTGTAGCAAAACTTCACATCTTCTGCACAACACCGAGATGGACAAAGGTTAATTTCCAGAGACCAAAATGTTCATGTATGAGTGTAAAATTCTGACAATTAAACTTAGCATATCCATAGCTCACAGTAATGTTATAAGCTCAAGCTTTAAAATGTTGATCTGTCAGTGTGCCTCAGTTTTCACACTTGGTTTTAATACATATCAACGTGAAATGGGAGCTATGTCACTTCAATGTTTTAAGTCCTGCTTTAGTTATAAGGCTCTCCAGCAGTGCTCAGAAACCCAATGTATTCCAACCGCTATCTTTAAATCGTCTGAATTATTAGAAACTATGCCTAAGCAACATGGCTCCATTTCTCTTGTAGAAGCAGACTAAGGGAGGCAAGAACTAAAAAGTCCCTGGGAAGCCAGATACGAGCAATATAATGTCCTCATAACACAGCCTCCCAGCAGCAATCATATCACATTAGACAGTGGGTTTTGGTCTTTTTGGTCTGTGACCTATAAACTGCCCAAAACTTTCTCACAAGATACACTATACCCAGTGCTTTATGGATGCAAGCCCTGTGGGATATGAGTCCTGGGGCAACATTTGCCAGTGTGACGCCCATATATAAGAAAGGTCAGAAGGATGATCCAGGAAATTACAGGCCTGTCAGCTTGACTTCAGTGCTCGGGAAGCTGATGGAGCAGCTCATCCTGAGTACCATCACACAGCACGTGTGGGACAACCAGATGATCAGGCCCAGTCAGCATGGGCTTATGAAGGGCAGGTCCTGCTTGACAAACCTGATCTCCTTCTACAACAGGGCGACCTGCTTATTGGATGAGGGAAAGGCTGTGGATGTTGTCTACCTTGACTTTAGTAAGGCCTTTGACACCATTTCCCACAGCATTCTCCTGGCAAAACTGGCTGCTCATGGCTTGGATGGGCACACACTTTGCTGGGTAAAAAACTGTCTGGATGGCCGGGCCCAGAGAGTTGTGGTGAATGGAGTTAAATCCAGTTGGCGGCCAGTCACGAGCGGTGTCCCCCAGGGCTCAGTTTTGGGGCCACTCCTCTTTAACATCTTTATTGATGATCTAGATGAGGGGATCGAGTGCACCCTCAGTAAGTTTGCAGATGACACCAGGTTGGGTGGGAGTGTTGATCTGCTCGAGGGTAGGGAGGCTCTGCAGGGAGATCTGGACAGGCTGGAGCGATGGGCTAAGGCCAACTGTAGGAGTTTCAATAAGGCCAAATGCCGGGTGCTGCACTTGGGCCACAACAACCCCCAGCAGCACTACAGGCTTGGGGAGAAGTGGCTGGAGAGCTGCCAGTCAGAAAGGGACCTGGGGGTGTTGATTGACAGCTGGATGAACAGGAGCCAGCAGTGTGCCCAGGTGGCCAAGAAGGCCAATGGTATCCTGGCTTGCATCAGAAATAGCGTGGCCAGCAGGGACAGGGAAGGGATCTTACCCCTGTACTCGGCACTGGTGAGGCTGCACCTCGATTACTGTGTTCAGTTTTGGGCCCCTCACTACAAAAAGGACATTGAATTACTCAAGCGTGTCCAGAGAAGGGCAACAAAGCTGCTGAAGGGTCTGGAGCACGTTGTACGAGGAGCGGCTGAGGGAACTGGGGTTGTTTAGTCTGGAGGAGGCTGAGGGGAGACCTCATCGCCCTCTACAGCTACCTGAAAGGAGGTTGCAGAGAGCTGGGGATGAGTCTCTTTAACCAAGTAACAAGCTATAGGACAAGAGGTAATGGCCTCAAGTTGTGCCAGGGAAGGTATAGACTGGATTTTAGGAAGCATTTCTTTACAGAACGGGTTGTTAGGCGTTGGAATGGGCTGCCCAGGGCAGCGGTGGAGTCCCCATCCCTGGAGGTGTTTAAGAGTCGGGTTGACATAGCGCTGAGGGATATGGTGTAGTTGGGAACTGTCAGTGCTAGGTTAATGGTTGGACTAGGTGATCTTCAAGGTCTTTTCTAACCTTGATGATTCTGTGATTCTGTGATTTGCCTGTTCTGCAAGAGGTGGAACAACAACCGAAAAACAAGATAGACTGGAAAAACAATACTTGTTGCCATTTCTGGTAATTTTATTCTCAGACCATATAGGTAATCCGTTCAAAGGTAATCCGTTTATCACAGAATTGTACTCTTTTGGTTTATTTGTTCTGCTGCTCAGTGCTTTTCTCTTGAGAACATATCTCTAGGATCTGTCCTTAGAAAACTGTGAGTTATTTTTATCTCTGAGCTGGACAAAATAATTCTGCAGAAGTGTTGTGGTTTAAACCCATCCAGCAGCCAAACACCACGCACCTACTTGCTCACCCTCCCCTGCCTGGGGGATGGGGAAGAGAATTGGAGGAATAAAGGTAAGGAACTTGTATGTTGAGATAAAAACAATTTAATAATTGAAATAATTTTAAAAAAACAAATAATAGTAATGATAGAAAATACAAATGAGTATTTTCATGCACAGTGCAGTTGCTCACCACCTGCCAACCAATGTCCAGCCTGTTCCTGACTAGCAATCGCAGAGAAGAGAAGATCCCAAAACTGCAATCCAGAAGGCTAGACAGCGAGTTTCCTGGCCAACCCTCATCTCTATATTGAGCATGATGTTACATGATATGGAATATTCCATTGGTCAATTTGGGTCCATTTCTCTGGCTCTGCTCCCTCACCTTCTTGTACACCTGCAGACTAGCAGGACATGGGAAGTTGAAAAGTCCTTGATTTCTTAGCAACAACTAAAAACATCAGTGTATTATCAACATTCTTCTCATACCAAATCCCATACGGAATCCAAAACACAGCACTCTTCTAGCTATTAAGAAGAAAAATGTTCTCTATCCCAGCCGAAACCAGGACACAGGGGAAAATGAGTGGCTGAGTGGCCAGTTAACAGAAGGCAGATGGGTCTCACACTACATGCTTGGACAGGCTGGGAGCAATGCTGTGCTCGCAGGTACCAGCGTGGGGAAAGACTGGGTTATGGCAGGTATCCAGAAAACCCTCTGCACCAGGAGCAGCTGAGCTGATAAATCTGGCCATGACTGTGGTCTGCAAAAGCGGCAGAGGGGGGACTGACCCATGCAGGAATGTAAAGGACACTGGAGCTTCCTAAGCAAACAAGAAATGCTACTTTACCCCTTCCCACTCTTTGAAAGGACAGAAGTTAGACTAGCAGAAAATGGTTGCCACTGATAACAAAGTGTTTTAACATACCGGTGGTTTCAATAGTAGTGAGAGCTGGTGAGCACAGTTTTATGGGGACATATATTCTGTCTGGGACACAGCCCTGGTATCAGTTCTGTGGGATTTCGAAAGGCAAAGGGAAAGCTCCTGCCTTCAGCCACTTTGTGAGATAATTTGCATTTATCACCTCCTCCACCATTTTGGAGTCCACCTCACCAGAAAGGGGAATTGTGAAGGAGCAAAGAGAAGGCTGAAATATCAAGGGGTGAATGGGTGACAGAATGGTGCTGTGGTCACTCCAGCAAAGCCAACAGGGCAACCAAGGACTGGAAAACTCAGCAATGTCCTTCCTGGCGGTATGAAAGGTGTCAGCCTGCCTTTCACTGAAGGGAGTGGCCAAATGTCCATCCACTTCTCCAGCCTGGGAACAAGCCCATGAGCTGGTTCCAACCCATTCCCTCCCTTATGGCTGCCCTGGATGCCTGGGTCAGCCCCTCCCTCATCCCCCAGGTCCAAATTCAAACCCATTTTCAAAAAGCTCTTCCCAGGCATCCTTGCCAAAAAGCAGCCATGCATTCAGGAAATAATTCAGTCCTTATAAACAAGTAAGCCAGAGGGTAGAGCCAGGTTTCTTGTCTTTACCCCTGTCTCTCAGTAGCTTCCCTTGAACTATTTTGTCTTGTTTTTGCACATTTCTGTGGTCTGCTGGGTCCCATAGCTACACAGTCTGTTAATACACCCTTGTACAATTTGAGATTCCTTTTAGTTGAAGCTGTGGGACTTACTTTGCTTGATCTAAACTTGTATTGAGATCCCTGTGTGTTCATGCATCCAGAAGACATGCTCTGATACATAGACCTGGAGGAAATAGTTATTTTCTGAGTGATGGGCTCACCCTGCAGAAACTGGGAAGGGGTGACTCCAGAGGTTAGACACAGATGTACAGCACTGGAGCTGGTCACCCAGCATATACCTGGGGCTGGAAGCTGGTCCATTGATGCTGTTCCCCTGATTCCAGACAGGGTGGGAAAGACCATCAAAGACATGTCCCTTGATGTGTCCTTGCACATCAAGGTACAGTGGAGTCCAGGGTGGAGTCCAGGGGACCCAAAGCAGTGCCAGAAGCGTGACCCTCCAAACTCTTCTCCTGGTGCTGAACAGGCTGCACAGTCCGCTCCCACCCAAAGACTGATGTGAGCTGTCTGCATTGAAGACACATCAGCCATGCCAACCCCAGGAATTTGTCTGGATCTTCAAGAGCAAGGCCATCATCTTCTCAATTTAATGAGGCCCCATTCAGCAGTTAGCAGCCTCCCAGTACTGACACTGGGTTATGTTGCTGCTGGGTATATTTCTCGCCCTCTCAAAGCACATTTAATGGGTCACATCAGTTTCCCAGGGCCTCCGGTTGCACACTCACTGGATTTCTGGGATGCTGATTGCATAGGTGTTACCATTGCAGAAGCCAACAGTAGGAAAGGGAAAATAATAGAGAAGAGCAGCAAAGACTGGGGAAAGCAACAGAAGTCAGAGTAAAGAAAGTCAAGGTTTCCAAGACAGAGGATGAGTTAGGTGACGGACAAGGAACAAAAGAGTCACAAGGAACTGAGGGCTGGCAGTTTCAAGGAAAACTGAAAATGCAGCAGGTCCTTTGTACAGCAGGAGACACATTCAGGATGTTGCAGAAGCATTTAGTGGTTTCAGGAGACTTCTAGTAGCTTGTGCATGTTCAGTACTTGCTGGAGGACTTTGTGGTTATGCAGCCTGCTCATTGGTTCAGATCCTAGTATCTTCATCAGGGGTTGGAGCACATTTGGTGTTGCAGTTGGGGTTGAGCTTCTGATTAAGTCTGATTTTAAAGGAAGACACTCACAGACACTAAAACTGTTTTGCATACCAAATCTACACACCATAAGTGGGGGTAATCAGGGAGTTCACTTCAAAACAATACTATAGCTTTGAACCAAAACATTTACACAGACACAGCCTTAGGCATTTAATTCATGCCTAAATGTTAGTGAACATCTAAAAGCAAATGCCCATGTTCTCTGCAAAGTTAGGGAAGAGAGACTGATGCTTTTTACAACCTACTGGAGGAGATACTACCCATTTACATATCTGTCCCTGAGTTGGATGGTGTGGATCCTTCTGACAGGTACCAGGGATGATAGTAAAAATTATTAAGTGGCTGGTTAAAGCGTGGGCAGATTCATCACATGGGTGGAGGAACAGCAGCTCTTCTCTTCCCTCACAATACTCACACTCAGCTATGGTATTAGTAACCACATTACATTCACATGCTGCTTTTCACCTAAGTAGGACACTACTTGAGCAGTAGTCATTGCTTTTGGGCCCAACTCTGCAGTTTGCACTAGCACATACAGCAGGCACCAGCGAGTAAGAGGGTGCAACATACTCTCAACCCTATCACACCCTCAGATGTTGTTCTGATCTCCATGATTAGCCAGCCCTTTCTCTGGCTATGCCTATGCTGTTCATAAGTCCTGGGTTTGAGTTTGTGCTCAAGCCCAGCACCATCTACAACCCATGCTGGTTTTGTGAATGCTGAACTTGAGACCCACCTGCAGTGGTGAAAGCTTAAATACTTGCATTATGCTATCACACGAATCCAAGCTTTCCTTCATCTAGTCTAGATAGAATGACATCCATCAGCTGGATTGAATTAAAGTGATCCACCAGAAGACGTCCTGAAACTTGGATCTTCCTAAGCACAGCCTAGATGATTTATGTATAAACTGCAGCTACCAAGATGAAAAGAAAATGGACAGATAATACGCTTGAACCTCTTTAACATGTCCTCAAATCCATGTTTCCAGCTAGCCCTAAAATCATGGTTAGTGTGTTTGATGGGACTTTTGTGCACAAGAAGCCTAGAGCCAGTAATGGGATGTGCTGCAGGCCCTGCAAACCTACAGGCTTTACAATGAATTTCCATAAGCATTCCCAGCTCTCATAGGAGTAGCAGAAGACTGCTTTGCTATCAGAGGTCATCTGCACCTCCCCACAGGTCTTAACACCTGGGGAATCCTGGTCTGATCTCATTGCAATTGTTCAAAATTGATCCTAGAGATATGCAAACTGTGGCTCCCTAAATTGGCACCCGTGTCCTCTCCCTTTCCTATAGCCTTACTCTCCATTAATTTAAAAAAACCCCAACCAAACACCCATTCTCAAACCCCATAACAAAATCTCTAACACAGATGCTTTTATACATGCAGCAACTCCTTTCTGCTCATGGGAAGCTGTCTAACTTTCATCTTCATGGGCAGGGTTTGCCAGTTGCAGTTCTAACAGGAAACCCCTTTAAGTGGAAACAAGCTCTGATGTTACGGCTCCCATAGCAGCAAAAAGCTGCTTCCCTGCATGAGTCTCTCATCTCCTGGGGTGCCTGCTGCCCAGACAGATTCCAGACAGCTGTCTCCAGCCTGCTGCTCCTGTTCACAGGCAGGCTCTGGCTCCCTCCCAAGTCTTGTCTTCTCTGACCCACGACTGCCAACTCTTTGGGATTTTATTGCCAGGATCATGGTATTTGATGTTTTTCTTACTGTCCCCATTCCTAGACTGAGAAAACTTATTTATCATTCAAAATTAAAATGAGATTCTGTTCTTGGAGGCAAAGAAAATCTTGAAAAGCATGAAATTTAGTGACTCATAAAAGTTACAGGCATATATATATAATTTTAAAATCTTTTGATTTTTTTTAAAGCCTATCTTGTGATGGGGAAAAGTGAGAAAAATTATTTACACGTTAATTAGCAACACTGCTGACATGAAATATTATTTTCTTGTCTAGCACTCCTGACATTATGTAGCATTCCAGTGAGGCAAGTCGGAGAGCTGCAATTCTGAAATGGTGGCATTTTACACTCTGTGCCCAAGAGAAAACCCTATGCAACGCAGGAGAGCAACAGCCTTTCAGACCCAGGTTTCAGATTGCCTTCCTTCAGAGAAGGAGTGCCTTGAGACAGGGGGGATACTAAGCATCAGCAGGGAGGTCACGGTGATCCTAATATCCCACTGTGCGTGCAAAAGTTGTGCTTAACACAAGGACCCTCTTACCCAGCTGACCAGCTCATCAGTTCAATGATTCCTTTAGGTAGGTACTTACAAAACCCTGGACTAGGTACTACTGGCAAGAAAACAATGGAGAAAATCACTGAAAATAAATTAGTTCCCAGTGCTCATTGATACACTGTTCTGTATTTATAAACATTGAAGTTACTCAATTAATGAAAAAAGTCTAAGCAGCTTCAACCTCCATTATCTTTTCCACTTTTGCCAAAAATTGAAGTTTTCAAACATTTAATCCAAGACTTTGCAAAAATAAAAGATGTTTTGATAAAAATGTCAACAAAATAAATCACACAAAAACAACCGGCTGCTTTGTGCCTTCCTTCCCTTTTAAATAGAACATTTTTCATTAAGTCAAACTTTTAGTTTTCAAGATAATTTCAGGCAGCCCTCCAAAATCCTTGAAGTGTTGTTTCATTCAAATTGTTCCAAGTAGGATGTGATCACTGCAATTTTTTTCATAATAGGAAGTGGATTCTTACATACTTTGGAAATATCGAAGAGGAAGTTGGACATGAGGAAATGGACAATGACAAAAATGTTAAGCCGATTCAGAAAAATATAAACATCAGGGAATTATTAAAGACACCTGGTCTGGTGGAAAGATGGATGAAACAGCTTCCACTAGATACCGGACAATGAGGTGAAATTCATGTGCAGATGGAAGTAATTTATGCTCAGTTGTTACACAGAGGTTCATTATTTATTGCTAATAAATGGGCACATTTGATGGATTTAATCAGTATTCAAATACTTAATGTGTTTTAAGAGCAGCTAGGGTATATTCTCTGTAGCACAACTCATTGCACTTGGGAACTTTGTCAAATTACATGGAGCTGCAGTGAAATGCTGGAATGTGAAACAAGGGCAGTAGATGGAACAATTTCAAAAAATAAAAATTGATAAAAATTTCCTCCACTTTCTTCTCCACCTCTTCCCACTTATCCAGAAATAAGTAATGGGATGTTTCTGTTTGACACCATTAATTTAAATATCCAAGATGAGGGGACAAAAGGTTCCAAATGACACTATGGTCACAATGTACAGATTTTACAATATCAAAGATCGGCACCCTATTTTTTCATTGTGGATTTCAACTCAGGATATTTTCCTCCCATTCTTGGTTCCAATTAATTCTCTCCTTATTTCTTCTCTGTCTTTTTAAGAAAAGTACAGAGGATGTATTTGAAGGACCACTTTTCAAGACATCTTTCATCTGTGCTTGCTTGTGGAGGATGCTGTTGACCAGGTTAAACTCTGTAAGTTCCTTCCAACATGAATTATTCTATGTTCCACACACACAACTTCCTGAGAAATGGATGCATCTTTGGGAAGAAAAATAGTGTGGGCAGCATTTAAAAGATTTGAGTTCTTTAAAAGGTTTAGGGATGAAAAGAAAAGCTGTCTATTCTTTAGTATAAGCTAAGATACAAAGTATTGAGAGTTTATGTGAAAAAAAATCACACCTGACATTTACAGCCACATCAAAGCCCACTCAGAATTGGCACAGCACTATTTCTGTGCCTTTGCAGGAAGAGGTGCTCTGTGTTTCTTCCTGGAAAAAGTACTTAAGTGGAAGGCATTTTGTGCCTGAGCCGTTTGACCCTTCCTGCTGAAGGCCACTCAATAGCAGCAGGAACAGCACTTCAGTCTTCCAGCTAAGACAAAAGATTGGTTTTAAGATTTTCTGTCTCTGGTTGCTCTATCAAAGCATCATTGGAAGATTAAAGAAAAATCGGATACCTATTCTTCTGGAGGAGCTAAATTCCCCTCACAACCTCCCAAGACTGCAGGTCCTAAACTGAGATTATGCCACAACTTCTTATATTAGTGGATTTGACATAAGGCAGAAGTCCACAGAAATCTTACTGGAAAGTGGTTTCTAGATGGGATAACAGTTAGGAAGTACAGGAGGTAGATTCCAGAAAGGATTGTTGTGGCCTTGACACAGATTTGCTGATCCTGTATAGCACGGAAATCTGGGGAATTTTCAGAATATACCTTGCATACAACGGCATCAGACCAATAAAAACTAGGACAAAAGTCTCTTTAAGAGAACTGCTTTGGGGTGTGTGAGTGCATGCGCATGTGTGCATATATATACACACAAATACTAATTACAAGCATTCATAAATTAATATATATACAATCCATAAAATTTAGTCTTTGCTATACATAATTATACTTGTATAATTAAGAAATCATTGATATTTGGAACCTTATACTAGAGCTTGGGTAGAGTGAAGGATAAGTGCAGCTCAGCCCATGACCTAACCCACTTTTGCTGCTGTTTCAATAAAACTTGCATTGCTGGTCCCAACTAACTTCCAGTAGTTGAACAGACACATATCCTTACATGGGATGAAACGTGTTGTGTCAGCTTCCTACACAACCTGAAACCTCACAGTTAATTCAGAAGTACACGCTCCTTATTCACCAGTTATCTTATGGAGCCATGGGACAAGTTCAGTTGTAAATTATTTCTGCAATCCTGGGATGTACAAAGTGAATGGTTGTTATTTCAACTGCTCAACTGGAAAAGAAAAACCCCCTATAAATTCTAGGTGAAGGTGCCGTGTTAAGTGTATGGATTCATGCGGAAATGGAAAGAAACTTTCCTTCCTTTTCAAAAAGTCATCTTGGTTCATACAGTCTCAGTCACAAGGAATCATCACACCAGGTTCTTTCAGTTTGGTTTCTTACCTCTCATCCAGGAAATACCAACCATTTGGAAACAGCATCTGGTATTCTGAGTAAGGTCCACTGCTGTCCGAATGTGAGGTTAGGATAGCACTTATTACAAGTAGGTGTACTTGTGAACATGTCCTCTCCATCTTCACAGATCATCCTATAGCAAGTTGGTTTGGCATGGGCAACATAAGCTGATAAATAGGCTGCTCAGTTGCACAAGCAATGTGACAGGCAATTAGAGATGGCTGAAGGCAGAGTAAAGGCAGAGGGAAGACTCTTTGAGGAGGTGGAAAGCAGCAGCCAGCTACACACAAGACACACACACACACAAAAATGAAAAACTGTCTTTAAGAGCACGAATTTTACCTTCCATCTACTCTAGACCATTCACACTCTATCTCCTCAAAACCAGCCTAGGAAAAGAGGGTGGGTACAGACTGTCTGCATTCCTGAGGTAGCAATGAGGAGAAAAACCCAGAATGATCAGAGTGGTTCAAGGGATAGGGCTTTCCTATTGGCAGTGTTTTAACATTAACACTATCAAGTCTCATATTCTCAAATAAGGAGGTTGAAAGAGAACTGGAATGAAAGCTTTCTTAAAGCCCAGGGAACCACATGCTCTTCTGTTTGGCTGGGTGTCTTGCACACCTGTTTGAGTAAAAATGAGCTGCATGAATGAAGGCTCACTTCTTCCATCTCCTATAATGTCAAGCCCTAGTTAGCAGTTTCCTGAGGAGTTTCACAGTAAATAAATGGATAAATGAGAGTCTTTTATTCTTGATATCAACCCTGGAAAATATTTTCAGGTCTTTTTACGTAAGAAAATGGCAGCAACAACAGAAGAACTAGAAGAATTTTTTGGTAATTCTACAAAGATATTTAGGCACTAACACTGAGGAAAATATGCTTTATTTTTACAGTATAGAAAAATGGCTTTACCTTGATTACGCATAAGAAGTGTTCCAAAATTCTCCTACAAAGTCCTACTACCATACTGGATGCCTCATGATAGTTTGGGAATAAACCATCACAAGCAGCAAATGTGGAGCCCCTGCCTAAGCAGATCCCCTACCACAGAATACTCTGGAACGAGTCTGCTTCAGTCTCTCCTCAGTTAAGGCAGTTATGCTCACCTAAAATAATACTGGATGAAGAACCAAGGTGTTCCCTAGAAACCCCAATTTCCAGGAATTTTCTCTAGTTTAGTGAATATTATACAGAATGAAACGGCTCAAGCTCTTATAACATAGTCCCTGGGACACAGAAATTCAAAGTTCCTCCTCCAAGTGAGACAGAGGGAAGACTGGAACTTGGGTCTCTAGAAGTCCAGGATTTCTGACCTGCTCTCTTACTTGATATAAATTGCCTCATTTCTGTGAGGCAATTCACTCTTACGAATCTAGTCTTTTGCTTCCAGATTTCCTGTATTTGTAGACACAAGCATTTCAATTCAAACAAAACATTCTTTTCAACCCAAAATCAGTGGTTTTGACTCATACATACAAATCAGAAAAAAAATTGTTTCAGTCCATTGGGCCAAAAGGAAATAGAGACGCTTTCAGTACTACTGGTTTCATGTGCATGCAAACCTTGGACTCAAACTACAGCACTGACCCATCATAAATTAGCATAAGTCAACTGTTTTAAATAGCATGAAGAGCCCAGGACTTTGTCTTGCTAAGGAAGCAGTAAGTGAAAAATTATTTGAGATTAAAGCTGCAATTTACAAACTGGATTCAGTTTGCCCTTTGCTTCTGATAGACAAGGAAATACAGATACACACAACATCCCCTACCCATTCAGAGCAAAATCCAAGTATCACAAGTCTATATTAGGCAAATGTATCGATGCTCTGCATAAGGTCTGGGCATATACAGAGTTTGCTGCTAACAGGCTAGCAACATGATTTCAAGGACCAGTTGTACACTTCAGTCCTCTTGATATGAAAACTTCTATGCAACATTAGAGCAGTGAAACATTTTTGCAGCACACTGCTTTCTTCCTTTATGAGCTTCAGTCCTGAACAATGTATTTGTACAATGACTCAGATGAAGGCACTGCCTCCTGAATGTAAAGCCTACACTAGGCAACATATTAGACGCAACAGTTGTCTCAACTCTCTCCTTGATGTCTGAGGCTATCAAGCAACTCTTTTTGACACTCCTTTTGGCATTGTGACATCCTGAAGTTCAATAACCTTCAACTGACTGGATGAAAATTCAGATTTTGGTAAATGAAATAGCACAGTACACAAATTAATTTTATGAAGGGAGCTCATATGGGAGGAAACCAGCTACTGCAAGACAAGACTGGCAACAGAGGCTACCGCAAGATTCCTGTTTAGTATGAAACCATCCATGCTGACTGAAATAGACTGGGCATTGTACACCCAGTTTATTCTGGGTCTGCATTTTGTCAGTCTGAGAAGCACACCCATATGACAGGATGCTGAAATCACTGAGTTAAATCAGGCAAATCGCACCTCTCGCACCGCTCAGTGTGTGCGTAGGAACAGCCACACAAATTCAGACCAGAAGTCCATCTAATCCTTTACACTTGCTCCAACAGCGTATGTATAGGTAGAGTACAATAAAATTATACCCTCAGCATGTTTGCCAACGACACCAAGCTGTGTTGACCAAGTGTGGTTAACATGCTGGAGAGAATGGATGCCATCCAGAGGGACCTGGACAGGCTGGAGAGGTGGGCCCAAAGAAACCTCATGAAGTTCAACAAGGCCAAGTGCAAGGTCCTGCACGTGGGTCAGGGCAATCCCAAGCACAAATACAGTCTGGGCAATGAGTGGATTGAGAGCAGCTCTGTGGAGAAGGACTTGGGGGTATTAGTGGAGGGAAAACTGACCACGAGCCAGCAAAGTGTGCTCACAGCCCAGAAAGTCAACGGTATCCTGGGCTGCATCAAGAGAAGTGTGGCCAGCAGGTCACAGGAGGTGATTCTCTCCCTCTACTCTGCTCTTGTGAGACCCCACCTGCAGTGCTGTGTCCAGTTCTGGGGCCCCTGACATAAGAAGGACATGGACCTGCTTGAGCAGGTCTGAAGGAGGGACACAAAGATGATCAGGGGACTGGAGCACCTCCCCTATGAGGGCAGGCTGAGAGAGTTGGGGTTGTTCAGCCTGGAGAAGAGAAGGCTCTGACGATACATTAGAGCAGCCTTCCAGTACTTAAAGGAGGCTACAGGAAAGATGGGGAGGGACTCTTTATCAGGGCATGTAGTGATAGGACAAGGGGTAATGGTTTTAAACTGAAAGAGGGTAGACTTAGGTTAGATACAAGGAAGAAATTCTTCACTGTGAGGGTGGTGAGACACTGGCACAGGTTGCCCAGAGAAGCTGTGGCTGCCCCTTTCCTGGCAGTGTTCAAGGCCAGGTTGGACGGGGCTTTGAGCAACCTGCTCTAGTGGAAGGTGTCCCTGCCCATGGCAGGGCAGTTGGAACTAGATGATCTTTAAGGTTCCCTCCAACCCAAACCATCCTACAATTCTATGATTATTAGCCCTTTACGTAAAATAAAACCTAAGACTTCCATGCTTAAAGTTATCTAACTCAATATTGCAGCAGTTTCGCACACCCCTTTCCCAACTTCCTCAGCTCTAGTCTACAGCTAGAAGGTCGAACAAAAGCCAATAGGTATCAACCTGCCCAAACCTAAAATTGAATAATTTTCTGATTGCTTAGCTTTCTCAGAGGTAGGTAGAATTTGCACATTTGAGAGGGAAAAGCAGCGGGAAAGCTGGACCACAGACAATCCTGTCCTGGATTGCCACAAACTGCCATGAACACAGTCATCAAATTAGCTGTTTTAATTTCCCTGTGAACTGTTAGCTTTCACACCCCATCCTGTACTCAGATCCTTTGCTGAGCTATTTCAGCCCCAAAACCTGACTAAATGTTTCTCCCCCTTAACTGACTTCACAGACTGAAATAGCTGGGTTAAGAATCTGTAAACGCAGCTGCCAGAGGAGTTTAAACTACAGTGAAACTTCAATCCAGCTGGCTAACAGGGTATCAGCAAGGCATACTATACCCTTAACAAAGCTTCCAATTCAAAACCAAGAAGACAAAGTGCAACCAAGAGAAAAATAAGGAAGCCTTACGCATACAGGCCACACAACAGGAGTCACTCAACTGAGTTAAAGTAACTTCACTATATTGTGTACCCACACAGAACATTTCAAGATAAGCCTCCAAACAAGGCAACACAAATTTAATAGTGTCTCCCATATCATACCTCTGGCAGCCTTAACTCTGTCCTTGAAATTTGATCTAGCCTGTCCTGCGCCTGTTTACGAATTAAGTGAAGAATCTGCACAAGACAACGGCTTACATTTTATCATCTTTATACACAGATCTTTCAAAAGAATATTAAAAAATAACTCAACCTAACAGTAGGCACACTGAAGTCAACTAGACACTTCAAGAACTAATAAAGACACTCCTAATTTGTGTTTCTGAAGTAGAATGTCAAAACTGAAATGCTTGAGAGCCTCGACATTTGGTCACACTGCAGTTTGTCTTACTGGGTTTTAAATCAACACAATTTTGCCTTTACATTTAAGCAGTTACTATAGCCAGAGAAACAGCACAACAATATGCACCCTTGAACTTTCATTTCCTAATTCACTTCTGAAATGTGACGTGGCACTACTGCAGCGACCAGCAGGCAGTCTAACATCACATAAACAATTTCAAAAGCCTGATGGGTACAGAATAGATTGTTAGTTTGGAAGAACACCTCTGCAGCTTTGCTAAGTAAGAACTACAAAATATAAATAGGTTTTAGAAGTTGGCTGCTTTAGGTTAGCACTAGCAAGTTTTTACAAGCAGCTCTACACATTAAGCCATCTTACTGCCTCTATAGATAGCAGGCAACAAGGAGTCGACAGTCATCAGAAAAAAAGACTTTTAAGAGTCACCAAACCATTCTACAAACAGATTGTGGTTATTCATTCCACCGCAGAAATTGGTAAGTTAGTCTCATTTGCCAGGATACTAGGGACATAAACTGTCTATTATCAAGTACTTCTTATTCCTCTCCCAAACCTAAAAACCAAAAACAAAACAAAAAAAAAATCACACACACACCCCCCCCCTTTGCTTCTCACACACCAACTCCAAGGCATAAGACCTAAAGAAAGCCCTTCATAAATCAGTTTAGAGAAAGACTGCCTATCACACAGAATGACAACACAGTATTTTTCAGTCAAAATAATCAAGCTACATCATGAATTTTGCATCAGTCTACTGTGAAACCCAGGAGAGGTTTATAAGAATAATTACATGCAAGTAATTATGTTAAATATGATTTTCCATCATTAATCATCTCACATCCCTGGGATGACAACCAGCACTATTTTGTTATTAAGTAATCAGGTACTAAGTCTTGCTCTTTTTGCAGTGAGGCACACTTTAGTGTGATATTTGGGTCATGTGAGCTACTGACTTTTGGCTGTCAGGGCCAGCATTGTTATCATACTTTACCTTCGAACACCTATACATTGCTTTGATGAGCAGTTACATTCTTCACGAACTCCAAGCTTGTTTACACTAAGTGCCTAGACAGCGTATGTCACCGAAGAACCCATCTCTGTGCAGTTTCATTGAACTGAACCACCACTTGTTCTTTGACTTTTATTAAGTTCACTTAGGTTGACCAAATGAGCTTCCCTAAAGTAAAGAGGGTTATAAAATATCAGGATGATTCTATCTTTAGGTGCTCAATAGAAACAATACTTAGTTCAACTAGAAAACTTTAAAAATTACTTTAGATACAAAAGTGTAACAATTATACTGCGCAATACATCTTTATATATCACTAAGCCCATGAAACTAAAAAAAAAAGTTTTTGCACCATCAAGAACAACCACAAGTCCTGAACCTCCATTCTTTACGCATCCTTGATCAGAGTAAACTGAAACTCGGGAATGCTTGGGATTCAAAATACCCTGAGCACATACTAGTGCAACACCACAAAGCATACATAATCCATCGGAAAAGGTGGGAAGAAAAAAAAAATAGCAAGAATCAGATGGTGCTTTATTATACAAGCATGAAAGTAAGTTCCTTTGGAAAATAACTTCTTGGGTGGACTTCTGGACCAGTGAGGTAGCCCAACGGGAGAGGAAAAAAAGTGGAAGTGGAACTTGGTCCCGACGCGCGATACCTGCCAGCGGCCCGCCGCGCCCCGGCGGGGACGGGACACGGCGCGCCGCGGCCCAGCCCGGGGCGAGGCCGGGGCCCCGGCTGCGCGGCGGCCCGTCAGGCCGCCCCCCGTGCGGCTGGGGGGGCCCGTCCCCCGCCTGAGCGGGCCATAAAGTGCTGCAGCAGAACACGATCCAGACAAAAGCAATGTAAACAGGTGACTGATATCGGTCTCTTTGTCCGCACCGCGGCGAAGGTGAGGCGCCGGCCTTCCCCCCTCCCGCCGCGGGGAGAGGGGCCCCCCGCGGCCTCAGGACGGCGCCACGGGGAAGCGGCGCACCCGCACCACGGGAGACAGGTCCACGCCGAGGATCCGCTGCGCTCGCCGCCGCGCCGCCGCCAGGTTCCGCCGGCTCCAGACGCTGCCCCGCACCCGGATGGTGGGGAAGGTGGTGAGGCGGGGGGTGGCCGCCTTCCAGATCTCCTCCAGCGACTTGCCGCCGAAGGGGTCCCAGGCGGCCCCCTCCGCCGGGCTGCCCCGCTCGCTGTCCGCCTCCTCGCCCGGCGGCTCCGCCGCCAACGCGGCCGCCGCCTCCTCCGCGTGCCCCTCTCCCCGGGGGCCGTCGGCCGCCGGTGCCGCGGCCGCTTGCCGCTGCCTCCCCCGTCCCCTCCTGCGGCGCCGCCGCCGTCTCCGCCGCTTGGCGCTGCCACCCGCCGCCGCGGCCCGGCGCTTGGCGGCGGTGGCCGGGAGGCGCCGCTTGCCGGCGCGGCGGCGGGGCCGCTCCGCCGAGGGCGGCGGCGGGTCGGGGACGACGGCGCGGCAGGAGGCGTATCCGTAGACGTCCTTGCTGCGGAGGATGACCGGGGAGAACTCGTGCTTGAGGCTGCAGAGGAAGTTCCACAGCTCCGAGTCGGAGCTCATGAACTCCGTGGACTTGGGCATGAAGAGCTTGAGGGCGTCTCCCAACGCCTTGGTGCCGGCGAAGGAGACCTGCGAGCGCGAGTACACAACTTTCTCCGCCTCCCCTTCCAGCCCCCAGGCGGCGGGCGCCGCTCCGCCGCCGGCTGCCCCCGCCGCCGCCGCCCGGGCTCCCGCGGCCGCTGCGCTCCCCGCCTCCGGGTTCATCTTCCCGGCTCCTCTCTCCAGCGCCGCCTGCTTCCTACTGCGGGTCATAGAGGCAGAAGGACGGGGCGGTGGGGGGGGGGAGAGATGCCGAGAAGGGAGAGCGAGGGAGAGGCACCGGCTGCAGCCGGGCGCTGGCCACCTCACCACACCCCGCCGCCTGCGCGCCGGGTGGGGAGCGACGATCGATATCCTGCCGCCCGGCACAAAATGGCGCTTTAAACTCCCAGGCGGGGACTGCGCGCGGGCCCGCCCTCCCTCCGCGCCGGGCGGTTGGCCCGTTTGAATCACGTCGGGCGGGCCCAGCCCCGCCCCCGCGCGGTGGAGGCGGCCATTGGGAGGGCGGCGGGCGCCCCGCGGGAGGCCGAGGTCGGGGCCGCGAGCGGGTTGCCGGGAGCTTCTTGCCCCGGGGGCGGCGGGACCCGTCTGGGGTCCCCTGCGCGACCAGAGGACGCCAAACGGGAGCCCTAGAGCCCACCGAGCCCCGTTTTCCCACACCTCCGGGGGGGGCATCCCAGCTGGTGGAGCCTTCCCTGAGGGAAAGGCGCGAGGCTCCTTCGTGGCGGGGTAACGGCAGGCCTGGCACAACTGCTGTGCCGTGTGCCTGCGTCGTGCCTCGATGCAGGGATGAGGTTCTTCACCGGACGGTGGGCAAAGATGGTGTCTTCCATGAAACGTGTTTGAGTAAGGATTTGGTTGGGTGCTTCGATGGGCAGGCTCCCTCTGAGGAAGAGCAAAGTCTGAGTGAAACGACAAAAATGGGCAAAAAGGCGTGATACAGTGAAGTCTGCCATATAGCATTAAATACATCCATCCTGTTGCAGAGGGGTTTTTTAACATGAACCTGTAGGCCAGTCATTCAACAACATCGTAAGTCACAGAATCACAGAACAATTGAAGTTAGAAGGTACCTCTGGAGGTCGTCTCGTCCAACCTCCCTGCTCATGCAGGACCACCTAGACCAGGTTGTCCAGGAGCATGTCTGTATCTCTGAGGATGGAGACTTCTCTCTGGTGACCGGTGATAGGACACGAGGAAATGGAACGAAGCTGCATCAGGAGTTCAGACTGGACATTAGCTTCACTGAGAGGGTAGCTGGTCACTGGAACAGGCTCCCAGAGGAAGTGGTCATGGCACCAACCCTGTCAGAGTTCAAAGACCATCTCAATGCTCTTTGTCATATGGTTTAGTTTTAGGTAGTCCTGTGAAGAGCAGGGAGTTGGACTCGATGATCCTTATGGGTCCCTTCCAACTCAAGATACTCTATGATTCCACATCTCTGGGCAACCTGTGACAGTGCTCAGTCACAGTGAAAAGGTGTTTTCTGATGTTCTGATGTGCTGTGTTTCAGTCTGTGCGCATTGCCTCTGTTCCTGTCACTGGGCGCCACTGGAAAGAGCCCGGCTCCGTCCTCTTTGCACCCTCCCTTCAGGTATTTATATATGTTGATGAGATCCCCCAAGCCTTCTCTTCTCCAGGCTGAACAGTCCCATCTCTCTCAGCCTTTCCTTGTATGAGAGATGCTCCAGTCCTTTCATCATCTTTGTGGCCCTTCGCTGAACTCTCTCCAGTATACCCATGTCTCTCTTGTACTGGGGAGCCCAGAACTGGACACAGTACTCCAGGTGTGGCCTCACCAGCGCTGAATAAAGTGGAAGGATCACCTCCCTCAAGCTGTTGGCAATACTTTGCCTGACGCAGGCCAGGATACCATTCGTCTGTTTTGTGGCAAGGGCACGCTGCTGGCTCATGTTCAACCTGGTGTCCATCAAGACCCCCAGGTCCTTTTCTGCCAAGCTGCTCTCCATCTGGATGGCCCCCAGCATATATCAGGTGCAGGACTTTGAACTTCTTGTTGAACTTCATGAGGTTCCTGTCAGCTCATTTCTCCAGCCTGTCAATACCAAAATATTCCCAGCACCATTAGGATTGGTTTCATATCCCAACAAAGCATATCCCAGATGAAGTGGAAAAAGCTCACTCTTCACATTAGTTGAGCCCTTTGTGAGAGTCACCAGCTTGCTAAGTCCACAGGGCTATTTCTTCCTGCATGGCACTTTTACGCTTGGAGCTTTATAGCACAATTTTGTCAGCTGTTGTGAAATCCCATGTCCCTCTAGACCATGCTTTCCGATACTTGAGAGATTGCTGTCACAGGGAGAATGTCTTGTCAGGTTCCTGGATTGTTTCAATTAAACCAGAGCTCTTCCCAGCACCCAGAACAGCAAGGTGTCAGCAAGGGCAGAGGTGGTTTAACCTTCCCTACAAATCCTACTCGTGGTTTGATTAGACTCCTAACTAATTACTTTCTCTCAGCCTCAGTAAAGGGCAAGGAATAACATTTTTCTTCATAGACAGTCTTTGTTCTGTAATTAATCTTTCAGTTTATAATAGGGAAATCTTTTATTCTCAACTCATCAAGAACCTAAATTGGAATGTCTAGAAAGCCAGTCAAATAACTGGCAGAAATTATGTGTAAGAAATTATTCCTTACTGCTAGTGGAAATAAATGAATTTTCTTCACAGTATAATTCAGCTTTTGTGCATGGGAAACTCAAGAATATTAATCCAAATAACTATTTAAAGTGGATATTAACAAAGCTATTTTAAATCTTCATGAGGACAGTCTCGAGGTACAGCCATATTCTAAGCCAGCTTTATAAATGACCCATTTTAAAAAAAAAAAAAAAAACACCTTTCCCAAAACGATGGTGTTAGTGCCATTTTTAATCGTATTCATTTCACAGCGTACTTTAGAGCACAGTCGTGCAGGCAGATTGATTTAGCTGAGGGAGGTATCCTATAATGCAGAGGATAAGAGCCTGGAGCTGGAAGCGTTGGGGCCAGGCATCTCTTGATCCAGCCGTGCTGCAGTTAGTCACACTCCAGCGTATGAGTGCCTGGTCGCAGCCATGGAGTGACCAGAGCTTAGCAAGAGGCTCATCACCTGCTGGACTACAGGAGCTGACCTGTGCTCACGTACTCCGTGGCAGGAGCTCCCACACTATCAGATTCAGCAGCTCAGCTGACAAGCGGTCCCTCATTAAACTGCAGAAACCCAGTTGCTCATAATCATTGGCCATAACCCTTTTCCTGAAATAACAGACATTTCTGGCATATGACTCGAAAATCATTGAGACAGAGTTGGGGAATTTTCAGCAACTGGTAAATGAGTCACTGTAGCTACAAGTGAAAGGACACATTAGTACATTTTTTTTTATTAATCGACATTTATTAATTATTTTGACTTTTTGTTTCCGGGATGGACAATACTGTTTTAAGGCATAGGATGTAATCTCACTTTTACAACTTCATTATGAGTTTTCTGCAGTGTAACACTCTCCTTTTAATACCTTACAAAGTCATCTCAAGAAAATCCACAGTAATTGGCTAACACTCTCCTTTTAATACCTTACAAAGTCATCTCAAGAAAATCCACAGTAATTGGCTATCTCTCAGTAATTTACAATACCTCAGTACGGTAATAACGATGATAATAAAATTAATAATCCTTTGGAAGTGCATAGCTCTTCATTTTAATCATACTACTGCTTATAAGCATTAATTATCACTCACGGTACTCCTGAGTTATGTAAGTAAATATTGCCTTTCTTTAACAGATTAATAAAATGAAGAAGTGGATTAAAATGGCTTGACTAAGATGTATAGACTCATGACTTAATTTGCTGTAGATCTTAATTTCTGACAATCATTATTCTAAAAATACTGTGAATGTCTACATTGGAACAGAGAAGAGAAAAAAAAATCTGTAATCTTTGTTCCCAATTATTTGTTAGAATTTCTTTTATTTACAGAATTCTTGAGAAGGGGAGGCAAAGTACCACCTGACAAATTACTGCAGGGAGATTTTATTTTCTTGAGTAATTCCTGCCTAGTACCAAAAAACCACTGGTAACTGCTAATTATTTTAACTGCTAACAATGTTATCTGTACATATGATCACATCAAGTTTTGAGTCGTGCTGATGAACCCTAAAATCATGGATATTAAGTCACACCACTTCTGCTGCTGGGTCTTTTCCTCCAGCATACCCTGCTCTTCTACCCAGATTAGCAAGGACAGTACTACTGTCCAATGCCTTTAAAGATAACCACTCTTTTCTAGTATCTTTACCTCAGCTGTTGAGAGGTTGCATTAACTGGCAGCCTGCTTCAGTTAATTTGCTTCCTAAATGTCTTTAGCATACTTTCAGAAAAGCTTGCATGACAGTGCAAGCATGACTCCACATCCATTCGCAACTAAAGTTCAGGTGTTACCCAATAGCCGTCATGCTCCTGGGTCCGAGAAGTACCCAGACAAGCATTGGCATAATTCCTGAAAATACTTTCAAAGAGAGACAAAAGCAAATAATTTAGAAGAATAGTCTCTCAGACAGTTATTAGGAAAAAAACCCCATGGAACCGCTGTGTGTAGAAATCACAGTTGCAGTCGAAAAGGGAAATAAGATGTTAGGAATCACTATGAAAGGGATAGAAACAAAACAGAAGACAGCATTCTGCTGAATACAAGTCCATTGTACCTCCACAGATCTTGAATACCATGTATTTCTAGTCTTACCATCTCTAAAAGGATATAGTAATGATACAAAGAAAGGCAACTAGGATGAGCAGAAATATAGAACAGCTTCTCTACGAAAAGAGATTAAATAGGCTAAGACTCCTCAGCTTGAAAAAACAGATGGCTGAGGAAGAATATGATAAAGTTTTATAAAACTGTGATAGTAGAAGGAAGGCAGATAAGAAATTATTATGTCTTAGTTTTCACAGTCCAAGAATGACAGCAAAGCACATGAAGCTATAAAGGAGAAAATTTTAAATTACCAAAAAGACATACTTTTTTTTTTTCAGATGACTCATAATTAGTCTGCAGAGTTCATTTTTCAGCAAAATTGTGGGTCAGAAAATTGAAAAATGTACCCCAGTACTGAACATAAAGGTGAGCTCATTGAGAAGGGGTTGCAGGCATTAGAGGGGTACACCATTCAAAATTATTAGATACAAATGGAAGAAAAAAAAATCCATCAAGGGCTGTTGCATATGAAAACCAAGTCTAGCACCTTGGGCTCAGAAAGTCCATAAGCCAAGGGCTAGGAAAGGAAGGAAAAATACATCAGAGGAGGTAACACTCAATGTTCACATTGTTCTCACACTCTTTCCCTAACCTTCCTCTTCTGGCCTCTAACAGACAAGGATGCTGAACAAGATGAACCCTGCAGCTGGCCATCATGGCTGGTTCTACTCTACGGACCTCTTAGAAGACAGAAGAGGGCAACCGCAACAATAAAATGTAGTGTCTCTTTCCCAGAGCTTTACTGTTGCAATAGCTGGAAGAACATATTCTAGAGCTAAAAGGCAATGAAGCATTTGCAGAGAAAGAAATGCAGAGGTTACAGAGTCCATCAGCAGTCAGGCATCACACTCGGGCAGAAGCCCAGCAAGGATGGAGCCTGAGGTAAAGTGTATTCCACTGTCTCTGATTGTTGCATGTTCATTTTTCACTTTGTACATAGTCTCAGTAAACCCTCTCTCAAAATGGTGACTGACTATGTGCAGAGGGGAAGAAGGGATATTTTTTTAAATAAGCCATTTATTTCAATAGCATTCACTGACAATAATGTTTGGAAGAGGAAAAAAAAATCTCAAACATATTTTAGCAGAAGACTTTGATACATTCAAAAAAACCCCGAAGCAATAGTAAAAATAAAAATGCACGAAGAAGCATGCTTTGTGATACAGAAAGCACTCCTAGAAGATGTTTTAGCAGAAGTTGTTTAACATTTGTTTCCACATTCTGGGAAGTAATCTGTATGTGATGCACATAACCGTGCAAACTGTGCATCCCTTATAGGATCATTGCTCTAATATTAATAAATACTGATAGTAGCCGTATTGGTGGTCACTGCAGTCTTGAGGATCGATAATGGTCTCAGTCTAAAATGTTAAGAAGTCCTTGGTTTATATATCAAAAGTGAAAACTTTTCTTGCTAATCCTGTTTTTATTTCATCTGATTTTTTTTTTTTCTCTTATTCCCTTCAGTCCACTTAAGCCATCTGTTTAACCACCCATGTTGGCTTTGACTATATTATACTTCCAAATCTTTTGTCTTTTTTACCCCTAAAGTAGTTCACCTGATATTAACTTTATGTTGTGGTTTAACCCAGCAGGCAGCTGAACACCACACAGCCATTTGCTTACTCCCCCCAGGGGGATGAGGGAGAGAATCGGAAAAAAGGTAAAACTTGTGGGTTGAGATAAAGACAGTTTAATAGGACAGAAAAGGAAGGGAAAATAATAATAATGGTAGAAGAATATACAAAACAAGTGATGCACAATGCAGTTGCTCATCACCTGCTGACCAATGCCCAGGCAGTCCCTGAGCAGGGGGCCGCCACCCCCCGGCCAAGTCCCCCCAGTTTCATTGTTCAACATGATGCCATACGGTATGGAATATCCCTTCGGCCAGTTTGGGTCAGCTGTCCTGCCCGTGTCCCCTCCCAGCTGCTTGTGCACCCCCAGTCTCCCCCGCTGGCAGGGCAGCATGAGAAGCTGAAAAGTCCTTGACTTAGTGTAAGCACTGCTCAGCAACAACTAAAACATCAGTGTGCTATCAACATTATTCTCATCCTAAATCCAAAACACAGCACTATAACAGCTACCAGGAAGAAAATTAACTCTATCATAGCCAAAACCAGGACACTTTACTATAGACAAGGTAGCAGTACTTTAACCACTGTGGCACCTTTAGAAAGCCAGTGCAGTGAGAGACATGGTGGTAGCCACACTGTATTGTCTTCACCAATTAAGCTGATAAGGTGAGAAATCAAATGGGGGAAAGTAGTGTAGATAGAGCATGCAGGTTTTGGAAACTGAATATGCTCGACCAGGAGCAACACTCTTATTCTAGAATAAATGCTTCTTCAGATGACATTATTTCAGAGTACCTATTCCACTTTCTTTTCTGTTCCCACCTATTTTATTTTAGGACAACTTCCAGGTGGAGCTTCATAAGGAGGATGCAGCTCTGCAGGTCTCAGGCTGCAGGGAGCCCTAGGGCCTCTCGCTGGGTGGGGGCCGTGGGAGGTGGTCTCTTAGCCTGCAGGAGATGTGCCATTGTTGAGAATCTGTGTCACCAGGTAAAGGAGCTGTGAGAAGATGTCACCAGACTGCGCAGCAACATAAGAAAAAATGTTTTTACTAAAAGGGTGATTCATTCAACCAGGTTGCTCAGAGAGGTTGTGGAGTCTCCATCTTGGAGATGTTCAGTCCTGAGCAGCCTGCTGTAGCTGGCCCTGCTTTGAACAGTGCAGTTGGATTAGATGCTTTGCAGATGTCCATGTCAACCTCCACAATTCTGCGATTCTATGATTCCACTGATTGAGAAAAGGCAAACCTTTTATCTTTTTTTCTTTTCTGTGTTTTTATCTTCTTTTAAAATTTTATTTTCTGCTGGTATAATTTATGCTGAAACATTCTCCTGTTTCTTCAGTCACTTTCTGTCTAAAATATGCTTCCTACTGTACATCCTTCAAATGATAATCCTCATTTATAAAACAGAAAGATGATCTGCACTACTTTCCAATAGCCGACCAACTGGTATGTTTTCAATCGAAACTCTGTATTATCAAAGGTGTAAAATGGGTCAGTACTGCTTTCTAAATATAATTCCAACATAGGAAATATGTTGCTCAAGAACATGGTTCTCACACATCACAGACCACGTCATCTTGTAATATTGATCACACTTTTCTGAGGCACTCTATCTAAAGTACCGAGACTGTTAAAACAAATGTGAATTTCATTCACTTGTCTCAAACCAGTTTTTAAAGCCTACTAGCAATTATTTAATAACCTTATTAATTAGGTATTTTTTCTTGAAATCAAGCGTTGCTGAGCATGTCAGTTCAAGAATTCTTTTCATGAGACACTCCAGCCTGTGCTTCCATTTTCCTTCCTACCGGATTTGTGCATTACCAGATGAGCTGACGATACAAATTCACTTCAGAACAGTGGAAGCACGCAATTGATTTTTTTTGTTGAACTTGCCACAGGATACAATGCAATGTTTATATTGGATTTATGTTTTATGCTGGCCTAGGGAGGACACAATACGTGATCCAGCATAAAGTCCATGGAGAGAAAGTTACCCTTCAAAATGCTTTGAACGAATTAAGAGCAAGGGAGCTGCTACTAGCTCAGCTTTGTATGTCGTATGGATGTGGCTTTATTAAATGGCTGTTTACGACAGCTTTACTATGTCACTGGACCACGTCTTAGTCAGGCTCACTCTTACTTGTTCTCTTTGTCCACATGAATCTTGCAAACCTTACTGCCCGCTGTGTTTGTTTTAATGGAAAGTGATAGAAACCGGTCCTTTTCCAGGTCGTCTCTAGCATTTTCACAGGGCAGAGGAGCGTAAGCTCCAGGCTCCTTAGGTGGAAAACGGTCTTGATCTCTCTGTTTCAGTGAATGTTGTAAGCACTCAATTATTATGTAGATGTTGGCTGTTAGCATTAACACCTCCTTTTGAATCTCTTTTTTGTCCTCTGAGTTAGGCATGGGCTTCAAAAGCCTGGAAGGCTTATCTCTGCACTTCTCGGTTCCTTCTGCCATGGGCCCTCCCTCTGCCCCACTGCAGACGGGCAGTGGGGTTTAGGCGGCCTCTGGGTACAGCCCCTGTGAGCCGGCACAAGAGACCTGGCTTAGGGAGCGGTGGAGGTGCCCGCGCACTTCAGATGAGCTGAATTTCTTTACTAAACTGAGATCTTGCCCCGATTTAAAACCTGCTAGAAGTCTGCCCATATTACTTTTAGCTGTATCGTTTTCTATTCCTTGAATGTATTTCAAATGTTATTCAATGCAATTCTAGTTCAAAACGCCTAAATTGTGATTTATATCAATTTCCAAAAATATTCTAATGTTTTTAGTTCGGTAACGCTTGCTTGATAGTATTCGTTTTAATCAATCTAAAATTATTGTGAATTCACGCCAGCACATAATAAATATCTAAACTGGATTATTTGAACACATTAATTATTTTGACCATTTTCGAAAATACTGTTATAAAGAAAGACTAAAAATAGATTGACAATACCTTGAGAACTGGGCTTTTACACTGTACATTTTAAAATGAAAGAGAAGATTCTCCATAGCTGTAGACACTCTTCATTTCAATACAGACACAGTGACTGATACCAGCTGAGGTTTTGACCCTATACATGATCTGCATTGTAAAGTCTCTTCTCAAAAGACAATAATATTCAAGGCAAGTTCATCCTCGGTGAATCTGCAATGGCTCCAGGTGGATGAGTAGCTCATTTTAAAATTATCTTTCAGAAATACAGTGAATTACTTAATGTGTTTATTCTCACAGAGGCATATACATCTTATGAACGCTATCAACCAGCAATTGCATTAAATATTTTCCAAAATATACCAGTGCCCCAAGCTTTCTTTATACAGTGAAAAAGTCGTCGAAGTTAACAGATCGTCCATATTCGATCCCCATTCCCCTCAGCTACCTTTGGAAGGCTCCTCCAAACAAGAAATGGTAGTGGTTTAATCTTTTACTAATTTAGTTAAACCCGTGCTAAGCCCCAGTCGGTCACTCACTCCAGTTTATGTGTAGTGTATTTCAGTTTATTTTATACTGGCTCCTATTCAATTTAAGCTCAATGATCCGTTGTTGCTCACATTTAAGAGTACCCACAGAAGTGTTAGCACTGGTTTAATTAAAGCCATCTAATTAAGCCAGAATTTTCACTGCTATTAGCATTCTCTTACATCTGCATTTTGAGTCGTACGCTTTTGACACTAGAAGCCTAAAGTTAAAGTCCCAGTGCATTGTCTGGAGGAAGCTGCTCAGTGCTTACATTTGCAATTCATGGCCTGAGCCATTCATTATTCCCTTGCAGGCAATGAGAACTGCAAATGTCCCATCACTTTGGAAAAAGTGGTCATTATTTAGAAGTGTAAATGAAGATGCCAGAGGCTAACCTCAAACCCTGTCTGAAACAAAGACTGGTGTCTTTAATCTCTGGACTGTAGCAATGGATTGGACATATCGTAACAGAGAAATACCACATTTATCCTCAACATTACATATTACATGCACCAGAACTATTTTTCCTTTCATATTCCTCATACTCTCCATTCCTTTTCTAGCTTCTTCCTGATCCAAATTCTTCCTGATCGTTCCTCCCTGACTGAAAGCTGAATCACTGAAATTCCTGCTCATTTGCTTCCTGCCAAAATGAACCGGTATTTCCAAAAGCACTGCTTCCTCCCAGTGACTAATATGTTACAATACAGGTTTGCTTTACTTGCTGCTTTTTCTGTTTTGTTCCACAGCGGTTACAGAATTGAACAATTTCGTTACAAAGTGAATATGATAATATGCAGATCTTGATATGTACATGCCATGCACAATAGTAAAGGAAAAATAAATCAGGAAAGAAACAATAGAGAAAACTGAAAAGCAGAGACTCCAGGACTGATGTAAAAATTATCAGTAATGAAGAGTTGAACCCTTGCTGAAAATGGTTGCCAGATATAATCTGTATTTGCATGGAGTTTGGTGGAAAAAATTATAAATCTACAGTCTATCTCACCAAGGCAAAGACTATAGAATGGCTTTCCCCGGTGGCAGGCATTTCTTATCAGACAGCTGTTGTGCCAGGAGAGGTTAAAACACACTTGAAGATGGAGAGTTGGTCAATTATAGAAAAGTGGAAGGATTAGAAAGGAATTAGAAAATGAGCAGAGAAAGACAAGTAGAATGCAAGGAAATGGCTCACCTGATGGCAAACTAAATCAGACACATTTTAAATTGCTAAAGTGTCTGATGTAGGCTATCTGTCAGGGTGGATGCGGGCAATTCATCCATTTATCTCCACTGATTTCAGAAAAAAAAGATGACTAGTTTAGATGGGAGTCCTCTGGGAGTCCCAATTAAAGTGAAATTAATTCTATCACAGGTATAGATATGTTTTCAGCCAAAACTGATCATTTCCTTCAGCCACTCTCTTTAACCACCATCGGTTATGTGATATCCAGAGCAGAAGCAGAGAGGTATGTAGAAAAAAAAAATAGGTCATTGCTAAATCAGTTCAACTCCTATACAGCCTTCTCCTGTCCCTCCTCATGGACTATCTTCCAGTACATTAGCTTTCCTAGGTCACTCACCACTTCATATTTGTGGTCAAATCCTTAGTTACTTCCCCTTTGAACAGCATCTCCAGGTTTTGATCCAGAAATGCACCATTTAGTTATGGCCGGTAAAAAAGGCATTAGTTTCAGTGGTATGTCGTGCTGATATTAAAGATGAATGAACCCAGAAAAATTAGGCAAAAGAGTTTTCACTGGGAAAGCATTTGGAAACACAGCTCTAGTACAGACTAGAGCTACTGATTATCTGGCACATCCATGTTTGACTTCTAACTCTCCCATTATCACTCTTCAAGCCAGTTGTCTCAAACCATGGCTAACACAGTGTAGGATTCCTTTAGTATAATTTGTTGGCACTACTGCATTTTATAGAGCTGGCTAATCATGCACTGGTAGGAAAATATGAGCCATGGTCTCCCAAAAGTGATGTAAGCCCTGAGCTGTTGCCTACTTTGAATTTATCATCAAAATAACTCTTCTGAAAATTCTGACATCTATGGCACAATAAAATATTTTTGAAATTTTGAAAATATCTTCAGGACAAAAAACTTTCTCCCTGCCCAAGCTCACCTGACATGAAAATATACTTCACCATGTCTAATAGTTGCTGCATTTGAAACACAGAGCTCTGTAAGACCAGAGGAACGGTGCCAAGGGCAGCACGGGCAGGCTGGTCCACCAGGGAAGGCATGGAGGCCAGGAGCTGAGGATGACAGGGATGCAGGCAGGAGCACTGCCTCGCCGACAAGGTGTTGGGAAGTTATGCTGATGAGCCTGGATCAGGAGCAGGTCTGGAGACAGTGATCAGAGTCAGCCTCAGGCCATCGATCAGCCAGGAGGTCTGTCATGATGAAGCAGGTCTGAGGCCAAGACAGGGAGTCAAGTTAAGCCAAGGAGTCTAGGTCCAGGTCAGAACGAGAAGGTCTAAGAGGAGGTGCAGACATAGTTGCTACACAGCTGTGAGGTAGCGCAAGCAGCACCAGGCAAAAGAGCATTAACTTAAAAGCAGCTCCCAAGGGAAGGAGGGTGTCGTAGTTTAAAGCCAGAGGGCAACTGAGCAAGATGCAGCCGCTCTCTCACTCCTTTCCTCTCAGGGATGGGGAGAAGAAAATAAAACAAAAGGCTCGGCAATCGACATAAGGACAGAGAGGGATGACTGACCCATTATGGTCATGGGCAAAAGACAGACTTGTTAGAGGAAGAAAAAGAACATCAATTTAATTTAAATACCAACAACAACAACACTTAATTTTCCAATCAGAGTAGGACAGTGAGAAATATATCCACACCCTAAAAACACCTTCCCCCACCCCTCTCTTCTTCCAGGCTCAGTATCCCTCCCAATTTCTCTACCTCCTCCCCTCAGCCACGCAGGGGGACAGGGGATGGGGGTTGCAGTCAGTTCATCACATGTTGTCTCTGCCACTCCTTCCTCTCAGGGGGAGGATTTCTTGCACTCTTCCCCTGTTCCAGCGTGGGGTCCCTCTCAGGAGAGACAGTCCTCCATGATCTTTCTCTGACATGAGTCCTTTCCATGGTGCTGCATTTAAGGTGATGAATTAATTTGGTAAGAGATGAATCCCCTTGCATTCTAGCCGGTCCTCAGAGATTAGAGGGGTGGCTGGATTTATCCCTTAATAGGTATGCCAATTATGGCCATAACTATAGGTCTGACCCTGATGCCCGAACAGCCTGTATGCTGTAGATCCGGTTGCATTCAAAAGAAGCAGTCAGGTTCACGAATAGTGCAGATTAGTGGCCATCACTATAGGTCTGACCCAGCCCAAACAGCCCATATACTGTAAGTCTGGTTGCATTCAAGAGAAGCCGTCAGGTTCACGAATAGTACAGTTTATTCTTATGCAACATCTACAGATTCTTTGAGATTGCCTACAATAAATGCACAAACTGCAGGTTGGCTATATAGCACTACACACAAAAAAACCCCAACTGCAATCACACATACTTAGTTCCCAGGTAATCACTTGGCATAGCTGAGGGCCCAAATCTTACCAAAAGGCGTCCCTTCGAGGGGGGGGCAGGGGGGGGGGGGGAGGAGCACACACCTGTCGATCTGTCCCTCTGATTTGGTATCGGAATATTGTCCCTCTGAGTTAGATACAAACTTGGGGTAGTATTTATCTAACTATGTATGTGTGAGTGGGTGGGACTGTGGTCGAGCCTTATTTTTGAGTAATGACACAGCACATTCCTTGGTGCAAGGTATGTGTTGTTTTTGTGGGAAAAGAGGAAGAATGAGAGATAAGGTCTGCGGAGTACTGCAAAACAGTCCTTGAGAGAAGGGGAAGAGCAGGAGATAAATCTGTATAGTCATGTCAAATGTTCCCTGAGAAAAGTGGAAGAACAGGACCACATGGCCTCTACCTCACTTCGCATTCCTCCTTGGTGCCACGGCAACACAAATCACTGGATCTCCATCCCGTCCTGTGTTTGTTCTGGGCACCACGTGTGAAGGAAATGTGTGTTTTGCAGATTTTTCGCTGTTTTGCTTTTCCCACATTTCCAACACATGGGCTGCAGCTCTTCATGAACTGCTCCAGCATGGGTCCCTCCCGCATGTTGCAATCCTCCCAGCAACAAACTCCTCCAGCGTGGGTCTCTCAGAGTCACAGACTTCCTTGGGCACAGCCACCTGCTCCAGCGTGGGGTCCTCCACAGGCTGCAGGTGGACATTTGTTCTACTGTGGACCTCTGTGGGCTGCAGGGGCACAGCCTGCCCTCTCCCCACGGGCTGCAGGGGAGTCTCTGCTCTGGCACACCTCTCCCCCTCCCCCCTCTCCTTCTCCTTTCTTCCACTCACCTCGGTGTTTGCAGAGGTATCTCCCTCACAACTCCAACTCCTCCTCCTCTCAGGTTTCCCCTTCTTAAATACCTTATCACAGAGGCACCGCCACCATCACTGATCGGCTCGGCCTTGGCCAGAGGCGGGTCCGACTTGGAGCGGGGGGAGCTTCAAGAAGCTTCTCACAGGGGCCACTGCTGTAGCCCCCTCCCCTGCTACCAAAACCACCGCCACACACACAAACCCGACACAAAGAGGCAGTCCCCCTCTCTTCATTTGCTTTGCAACAGGTCTTAGCAGTGAAGTTCTTAGCTGAACTTGAATCAGCCGGCCAGACTCTCTGGAGCTGGGTGAGGCCCTGAGGGCTCTGACAGTGGGTGTACTGGGGTAGACTGAAGGTCCATCTGTGATAGTGGCCAGCTGTAGAAAAGAACTGGCTTCACCCTCTTTGGTTTGCTCTGTAGGTCAGGCGCTCTCACTGAACAAGAAACTGCTCCTAGCTGTTTCTCTGTATTTTCTTGTCCCCTAACACCCAGGTAAAGAGAGGTAGAAACAAGGAGGAGAAGAACCAGCACCACTACAGCTGCAGCCCTCAGTACCCCCATCACCAGTATCAACAGTGTGAGAATCGCCACCAACGTCTTCTGAAGTTTCATCTCCCATTATGTTTGGGAAAAGCCAAGGACTCTGCAACTACTGCTACACCCAACAGCAAACCCCATAAATCATCACCTGAAGAAATAGTTTTCACCATTCCCAAATTTTCCTCTGTGTCCCCAAGGGCTATCAGGGTCAGCCTTATTTTGTTATGCATATCACTACCCTTCTCAGCTACTGCTTCTCCTGTCCCTCCATCTAGTGCCTCCTTTTAGCACAAACAAAACCCATTCACCTTTCATTTCCTCTCTCTATAATGTTTTCATTTTCTTCTTTCTCCCTTTTTTCCATCTTTCTTTCATCTGTCACCAAACCATGTCATTTCTTTCCACCTGTCTACAGGCAAAGGGGAAATTGCATTGTATCAGACTGCACCTCTTGGCTCCTGCCACTTGACATGGTTAGGTGGTGGTATTGGTGAAGGTTCAGCTAGCAGTGGTAACAGAAGTACTGCAAATTTCAGCTGCAAGGTGGAAATTGTGTAATACTGTTGTGGTGCCCCGTTTTTCTTTCCCTGCACAAGGGTTGTGAGGTGCAAGAAAAAAGCTCCAGTCTACTCATACATGCCTCTATTTCCCTCTGTTTGTTCTGGGTGCTGAAGGAGAGAAGATCCTCTGATCACAGGTGGTAGCAAGTAGTGGCCAGCAGCTGGGCTAGCATCCACATTAGGTGGAGTGCTGCTGCTCTGGAGCAACTGAAAGGCCACAGAGTTCTTCTCCATGACTGTGCCCAGGCTTCCCCTAACCCATGTGAATTTTTAGCATTCACAACACCTGCCCAGGAGCAATGTGGGTCTCCTGTGCAATGAACACAGTCTGGAACCCAGCATCTGGGGTTTAGATTACTCTGGAAAGAATTGCAAGGAGAATACAGAGTGTTTTAAGGAGACCTATAGAAAGGCTAAAGATAATAGTCCAGAAGAACCTGATTTTATGAAGATCTAGACCACATTACTGGTACCACAAACTCAGTGCACTGCACAGGGCCAAAGGCATTATAAAGAGGAGGAGATGAAGACTGAAACTGGATGTCTTGCAGTGGATTAACCAGAAATGTGTGGTTCAGTCATTCCTTTTTGGAAGGAACATTTGTAGTTGCTGTTGGCAAAAACATTGTACCTAGCTTCACAAACATTGTACAAGAGATGTGATGCCTCTAAAAGGCTGTGGCATTCCTTGCACTGCAGTGGCAACTGCTTGGAAAGCACCACAGCAGTAGTTTCAGGTAGGGAGCAGTACATACTACTATCATCCCTTTGCTAAGGATGTATTTGCATAGCGTGCAAGCAAAGTGCCTGAAATAAGATTAATCATAGCTAGCCAGTGAGAGGCAAATTTTTTCTGTGCTTGTGTTTGAATTCATTGGCTTTAGTGTAGCAAAACTGCGTGTTGAGGGTATCTCTTCTCTATCATCTATTGTCACAACTCTTCCTAAATCTTTGGGTAGCATGAGACTTAGCAATCTGCGGATCAAACATCCTCCTCTCTCCAAGGTGAAAGTGAGTCCAAGTGATATATTATTTAAGTGAAAAGGCATTATTAGTTAAGGGCGGGAGATCAAAATAGAAAACATCAGTATGCAACTATAAATCCATGCTGCACCTGTTTGAATACAATGTACAGGTCCTGTCAATAGCTTTGGTATAGCAGACCTAGAAAAAATACGAAGATGAAATTTAACATCGTGAAGAAGCAATGGGATGGTTTCTGTACAAAGAATGAGTGCTTGGGCTTTTAGCCTGTGAAAAATAGGTTTATGGCAGAGAGAGAAAATCATGAGTCCATGGGAAAGAGAAATGGGGAGTGGTTATGTGCTATCTCTAATAATATGAGACCTAGAAGGCATAAAATCAAATTCTCAGGTATCAAACAAATGAGACACTTTTCTATGCAGTGCATAATTAGGCTGTGGAACTAACTGCAAGATGCCATAGGTTTCAAAAGGTTACATGATTCAATGAACAATTAGACAAATTCATGGCTGAAAATAATCTACCAAGCACTACTAAAAGAAATCATACCACAGGATCAGGCCTTGGTCTGGATGTGCTAGTGAGAAGCCTGATTGTCTCCCCAGGATTAAGTCCAGAGGATAGCCTGGAGATGCTGATCCTCCTCCAAGTGCATAAGTGGCAGTTGCTGTACTGATGATGATGAAAATAATAATTAACATTACAGGGATAGACAAAATTATAGTTCTGAAGGATACTGCAACAGGGTGGACCTAATTTGAGGGTGGGAAGCATGGCAGAGACAGGGGCCCATGGTTCCCCTCTAGCATGTGAAAACTAAATCCTATGAGGAAACTTGCAATTTTTGTTTACAGACTTAGCAGTTATTAATTTAAAAATGAATAGATATTGGTAAAAGACATCTGTCATGATTGCTGTAACCCATAAGCAGGCCTCAAAGACTATAATTAAAAGGGAGGGGGAAAGAATAAAAGGAGAGTCTTACTATAACCAGTTTTAACTGGGAATATGTTAATACAAGGTGGTACCTGCTGAAAAAAGTAGTTTAACAAGAGGAAATAGAAACCTAGAAGGCTGTAATCATAAACTTGTTTTAGGCATCAAAGTTAGATGCAGAAATGTCCATGTAAAATGCATAACTCTTCAATTAAAGAAACAAATGTGGCCTTCAGTTTCAGATACTCTGAATTTGTGTTTAAAATAGGCTAAGGTAGATAGTGTGCGTGCCCCAGGATAGCATTCTTGTATTTTTCCAGCCACTGATGTCCAGTGTACTTCTCCATTTTCTAAGCATTAGCTGTACTGAGATGACACAAGGGAATTCTTCTGGCTCCACTACAAGTAGGAAAAATATTAAAGCCCAGTAACGAGACAGTCATCACACTTCACCCAAGATAAATGGGCATCAGGATCAGCACAAAGCGAAGGGAGAAAAGAGAGATACTACCCTGAAGAAATGCCTGTCACTTCCCTAAAGATTTTTTGACAGAATGGGAGCCAGCCAGGGGCAGGTGCTGCACAGATATTCCTTCTGGTTACCTGTGGGAAACACTGGAAAATCCTGGAATCAGGCATCCTGTGTGCCAGGACAGGCAGATGTGTCCTGGGCCTTTCATCTGTGCACAATAAACCTCCCTACACCAAGTGTTGCTCTGAAACTAAGGCCACCCTTAGGATACTGTGCTTCAGTTAATGCCAAACAGCTGCAATCCAGTTCTGAATTCAGCGTACACATTTGTAGCTAGTTGTATGCAGTTGGCTAACTGTCTGCCTGCCTGCAAAGATTCCAATAATATCAAGGTTATTTTATTAACACTGACTCTCTTAATGAATGGATTTGATTATGTGACATGTGGCTCTATGAACACTTGCAAAAAAATGCAAGGCATTGAATCCAAGCCATAAAATAGCTACCTATCTTACACTATCATAAAACAAACATCAGACAAACAGTAATAAGACAACTGAGTGAAAAGGAATGGGAATATGCCCTCTTCATTGCACAGCACTGCAGTCTAAAATGTCCTCATCTGAATTCTTACCACTCATCACTGCAAGGCTGTGAGCACAAGACATTCGCTGTTTGTGTTACCATCACTCCCCAGCTTGTATGAGCCATTTACCTCCTAGCTGCCTGTTGTACATCACTGATGCCTTAACCTCACCTCCATGCATAAATCGCTTCCTTCTTCTGGTAGGTACTTTGGAAGTCACTCCATGCAGCAGCAGTACAAAGCACACTGGCTTTACTAGTGTTGAAGGCAGAACCATCCTGCCATTGGCCCAGCCATATGCTCTCCCGTCACTGCAGAGTGGCTGAGCACGGTAAGACCTGTTCCCCCACACAGGACAGCTCATCCGCCTGTGCTGCCCCCGTGTCTGGCAGGAACAGACCAAAGGCAGGAGCATGCCCATGCGGAAACTCCTTGGCTGAGCATGTCATCAAGCTACACCCACTCCACCCAAACCAAGCCAAACGGCAGATATTTTCTCTTTCTAGAGGGAAACAACCTGCTTCTCTGCTTTCCTCTCTTTCTTTTCTCTGGGAGGAAACAAACTTTACAGCAAGCTTTTCGTCAGCTTAAGCCCACCAAGTGAGTGCCCAAGAGCCACATCTCCCAGCAGTCCCCTGCACTGAGGCTCCCAATGTGAGTTCCAGCTCTCCCTGTTGGAAATAAGTTGTTGTGCCCTCACTGGTATTTGGGGTTTCTTCCTAACCAGTAAAGGGCAAAGACCACCTGGAACTTAGCATGGCCAGTGACAGAGGACAGGGAGGCAGGGAGGACTGTGCCACCACCAACTCCAAAGGGTCAGTTCATGCTTCTACCTACCCATACAGATTTTCTGGAAAACTTTTTAATCGGAGGAGGCCTTTTGGGGTTTTTGGTATTATTCTAAATGTATTTAAAACTTACTAATGGAGGTCTAACTTTTTAAACTTCCATCTTTCAACTTAAAGCTAGAGGTTTCCTAAAACATTCAATTTGCTCCAGAAAAGCCTGGTGTGGAAACTAATACTGCTGACTGCATACCATTCAACTTCATCATGTTCCCCAGAAATTGTGACTTCTCTTTTTTTTTTTTTTTTTTAATCATTTCCCATAAGTCAGCATGCAGTTCTACTGGTATGCTTTTCTTTCTCTTTTTTTGCATACAGTATAACTTGATCCCCTTCTCATGTTACTGGAAAAGTATTTATGTTTCATAATCATTTGGCTTCTTTTACTGAACTTGATAATATTTGCTGTATCCCTTTTGCTAATATCTTGATAGGATCTTTACATCTGAATTTAATAACTTTGTCCTGTACTCTGTTTTCCTGTGTTAGGGATAACTACTATCTTATGAGTTTGAATAGAAGCCAGCTCATCCGCTCCCCATCAGATCTGCTGGTGCTGTGAGGGTGCAGAGTTTTACCATCCTCCATGGTGATATTCTGGCAGATAATATTCTGTCATAGATATCCCATTGTGTCTAATAACTGAAGTGACAGTAGATTTCATTTAAGAGTTTTCAAAGATTTTTACCTGAGAAGCTGTGGAGAGAAGGTGGCTGCACAAAAGCAGAGGGTTTGAGGAAAAAGGCTAGGCTGGGTGTGGGAGAGGATTTTAACACCTTCAAGTTGCTGTCCAGCATCACACATGGCAGGCTCAGTATTTCTGGTATCACTCATGCAGCCCTTCATGCTTGGGGTGGTTATCTGACTCAGACAGCTGGAGAAGTGAAGTATGTAAGTTCCTCAAACCTAGCCAACGTACAGCTGAGAGAAGGGAGAGTGCAGGGCTGACGGAAAGGTTCAAAAAAAGCATGGGCAGTGCTCATGCTCCTGGGTAGGTGTATAAGGTAGGAAAACATTTTGCAGAAAATGGAGTCCGGAAGATGAAAATAAATGGAAATTAAAATGGAGCCAGGAAGATTCATGTTGCTGGGAGATTACAGCAACCAGAAGGCCTGAACCAACCCCAGCATCAGCAGCCACCTTGTCAAGCAACGCATGTTACTCAGTGCTGATTTCAGACCGACCTTGTATGTGACAGAGACCTATATGTTAGTGGCCTTAAGATGTCAGCAGTCTCACTGGTCTGTGCAGCGCCCCTGAATAAGTGAGTTTTGCCAGCCACCCCCAGCTGTAACTCCTGGCAGATGCAAGTTGGAAAGTTGTTGGAGACCCCAAATCCACATCAGAGTTCCTTAACTCGAGCTGTCAGCTCAACTCTGGCAAAGCCTTGGCTCAAAACATGGTGGACAGCTGACAGGCAGCTCTGGCACAGGCACCTCTGACAGACCAAACTCCTGCATGGAGACTGTCCTCAACAAAAGAAGTCACTCTCCTTCCTGTCCTGCTCCTCTCTGCCAAGTCATGGCCAGAAGTGGATTTTGGCTCTTACATGACACAGTTTACATGGTGACTTGGTGGGATATGAAAACTCTACTAATGGCCATTTCGGATGACACCTGTAGCTGTAGCACAGATATGCTAAAATCATGTCACCAACTTTCTTCCATAAACACACAAATGCTTTGCATTTCTGTACTCTGAAGATCTTAAATTACTTCAGATATTAATGAATGAAAACATAGAAGAGCTGCGTGGATAACTTTGGTGAGTAACATTATTCTCCACATCCCATGGATGAACAAGAGACAGGTGGAGTCAGAAAGCCAAAGACCTTCCTTGCAGTCACACTGGAAGGGCAAAGAAGACCCAGATCCATCGCCTCCCAAGTCTCCTCATAAAAATTCTTTGTCTTCCGGTTTTATTTCTAAGGGACATGCAAAATAGAAGGAAGAGGACACACTCATTAAAACTCCTAGATAAAAGGTACAGCTTTCCCCCGAGCGTATTTTCCTCACCCCCATCACCACAGCAGCTCAGGCTCCTTGAGGCCCGCGGGGACCTTCCTCGTGGCAGCAGGGGTGCGCCGTCACCGCCCCCGGTGGCGCCCAGGCAGCGAGGCCCTGCCCGCGGCCGCACGGGCCCGTGTAGTGGGACAAGGATAAAACCGCGGGTCCGGGAGCAGGGAGGCGGGAGCGAGCGGAGCCGGAGCCGCGGTGATGTTCCTGCCGGCCCAGCAGGTGTCACCACAGCACCAGGGCCGCCTCTGTCCCGGCGCCATGACGCAACGCCGGCGCGGGCCGGGCGGGCGGTGACGTCACACCCGCGGCCGGTGACGCAGGCGGGCGGCGGCAGCCATAGCGAGCGGGCACGTCCAAAGGGCGCCTCAGGAGAGCAAAAGTTTGTAGGACCGACTTCGTTTAGCAACCTTTGGCGAGGCCACTGTTGCCGTTATTTATGGCGTCATAGCAGGGCACTGATGCCTGGGGAAGGGTCAGGGCCCCGCTGCAGTGGGTGAACACAAGGTGCATGATCAGGAAGGGTTACCCGCTCATTGCCTACGCAGAAAATTGGGGATGAGGGGCATATCTTTGGCTGGGATGGCAGGTCAGAGAGGTTAGGTACCAAAGCTCATGCACAGTGAGGTGACAGAGTGTTTGTGGCCAATGGCACAGCTGGAAGACCTAGGTTTGTGCCTAGGTTTGTGCCAGCTAATGGAGTCATCACAGATACACACCTCCAAAGGCTGATTTAAATCCTCCTCCATGAGCTGAACCCAGATTTGTGTTCAATTTCCCAGCAAGTTACAATGCCAGAAATTGCACATGTCTCCCCAAGCACATCAAACACAAGACCTTCCCTTCTCCCTGGCTGCAGGACCTCTGACAGATTTCCTTATCTCAGAAATCCACAGTGTTTCAACATACATAATTTGCTTAAATGAGATTATCAGACTAACTCAGATTCAAACAGCTGGCTTTTTTCCCCAATCACTAGCGAAGAGAATCCTTGCTTTTTGTACTCCTTTCATGGAATTAAGGCTGGATAGCTGGGTAATGCCAAGTCCCATTGAAAGGACTGCCAACATAAACACTGCCACCATTGCACATGCACCCTGTGCACACAAAATCAGATCCTTTCTGGACCTCCAATGTTCTTGGCTCTGCACTTTTCATCCCTTAACTACATGGAACCCTAAAATACTTTTTTTTCCTGTGTATTGACCATGCATTAGCTAAATAAAATCTTTGTTAATTAAGGATGGCTTATATAGTCCATTCATCTCCATACATTTTATCTGCCATAAGTTTCAGTGGAGTTAGTTCATGGTACTCACCTCACTGGTACTAGAACATCTTCCAGGCTAAATCTGGGACTTCAGATCAATCAGCTTTTGGCATGCCTTCACTCTTAGCAGATGGACACTGTCCTGAGTATCTTGCTGTTTATCTAAGTGACACTGAGTTAAATGAGCCAACACTGTTCTTTCCTGAGCTATTAACACAGGCAACTCATGTATTGAGCATGTCACAGTCAAGCTATGGTCTTGTGGGCTGCTTCCCCTCATTAGCACCCTCCTGGGTGCAAACTCTTAATTCCTAAACTCCCAGAAACACCTTTTCAAAGGTCACTTTCATCTACAACCATTGTGGTGCCAATTACTTGAAACAGAGGCAAAAATAAGGAAAAAGATGAACCAAAGTGTGGTTGCCCCCTCCAGTGCTCATCCTGTCAAGATACAGGAGTCATTACACTCCTCTGAGGCTCACTTTTTGATGGGATGAAAGTCTGAGAAGCATCATCCTCTGCTCAGGTGCTGATGCCCAAGGGACCACGCAGGCTTGTGCCGGCAGGTCATGCTTCCCCAGGGCCAGCTCCACAGCACTGATGCAGTACTCACCGTCCCTGTTCATGAGGACTGGCTTCCTACCACATCTGCAGCCACTCCTCAGGGACAAGCCCTGCAGTGCCTGCTATCCCAGTACCAGCAACTTCCATGCCTAAAACGAGCTCTGCTATATAGCCTTCTGTGGTCCATCAGGGGAATCACCTCTTCTTGAGGGATTTTCAAAATGCTGCCTTCAAAGACACTCATTCATCTGCGTTTGTTACACATCCCTAATATCAGTCATTCCTCCATGGTGTCCTCCTGCCCTCCTCCTCTGGACGTAGCAGGGATTCACCTTCCATGCATCTATTTTCTTCTCTTTAATGGAATCCAGGAAGAGTCCAAGGACAATCTGGAGTATTTTAGATCATCTGAGACCAGAGAGGGAATACTGTCCTAGTATCCTCCCATGTGTCCCTCACCTCTATATCCTTATTCTTGTCAACTTACCAGACAGTTTTGGGGTACTGTTGTGCTTTGGAAAGACTGCAGCATCTGGTCTATCCAGTACTAGGTCACCCTCTTCAAAGAAGAAAATCATACCATCTCAGCCAAAGCATTTTGTTATTGGAGACACATGGGAAAAACACTGGGAAAGAACATCAGCTTCCCAGAGAAGAACAATTGCTCCCTGCTGGGATGAAACACAAGGCTCCTGCATGTCTGCCTCATTATGTGAATTTAGGAAGACTTTCTGTAGCTTCTGAAATGCATCAAAGAGACTCTGAATATTGTTCAAGAGATGAATATTGTGGGCTATGTCTGTTCAGCAGCTAATAGACAACCACACAACTATAAAGATTCAAGGTACTGTGAAGCCTGCCATTTAAGGAACAGCTGAGAGAATTGGGATTGTTCAGCCTTGAGAAAAGAAGGCTTGGGGAAGACCTCATCACCATGTTCCAGTATTTAAAGGGTGGTTACAAAGAAGATGGAGACTCCCTTTTTACAAGGAGTCACATGGAAAAGACAAGGGGTAATGGGTACAAGTTACTCCTGGGTAGATTCCAACTGGACACGAGGAAAATTTTTCACAATGAGAGCAATCAACCTTGGAATAATCTCCCCAAGGAAGTGGTGGATCCCCAACATCAGACACTTTTAAGATTCAGCTGGATAGGGTGCTGGGCTACCTTGTCTAGACCATGCCTTTGCCGAGAAAGGTTGGACCAGATGATCTTTGAGGTCCCTTCCAACCTGGTATTCTACGATTCTATGACTCTATGACCCAACTCCATGCCCTGCCTGTTTTCAGCCACATAGCTGCATGCAGGCAAGCTGGCCTAACAAAGCCTGGAGGTACATCAGTCTGATCAAGGTACTTGGGATCACTGTCCTACACGCTCTGAAAAGCATGATCTGGCCATCTGCCACATTGGTAATTGCTGATACCTGAGGTGGCGTAACTCTGCCTGAGTCATGGTACAGAGACAGACATTGCTACATTCTCTCTGGGCTTTGGGGTGCAGAACTGCAGATCAAGGGAGAATAAGGCACAGCTTACTTTCCTGGGCACGGGGAGCATGTGAAAAGCAGCCTCTGACCAGCACTTTGCAGCAGTTACTGCCTTCCACAAGGGACCAGGGTAGTCCCACCCAAACTTGGCTCAGTTACCATGTCCTCCCCTGCTGAATAGCCCAGTCTTAGTGCTGTAAAATGGAAAATAAAGAGGCTTCACAAAAATTTGCTAGAGAGCCCTGGCTTCCCACTGCAGCCAGGAAAGTATAGGGACATGCATTTTATAGGTAATGTAATATTTGTGATGATAACTCAGGGAATCCTAAAATACATGGGATGTCTGGCAATACCAGCTGTTTTATAGGGGCAATGCTCCCATGTTTGTCTTTAGCTATCTCTGGCAGACATAGACAATGGAGGACCATCTATGCAGACCAGACTGCTACGTGATGAAGCACTAATATCCACAGCACAATGCTGCCCTCATTTTGTGTGTAAGGGTTGACACTTTCCATCCTACTGGTTCCCACCTTTTCTTAGCTTTACATATCTAGGAAGCAAGTATACAAAGTTCCAGGTCTGAATCTGGATTTTTACTCATTGTGGTTGTGTTGGCTGGCTGTCAAGGCTTTGATTTCTCTAAAGACAGAAGCTCTATAATCCAGTGTGAGGATAGGTGTTTATTTAGCAAAGCTACCACTCTGATGAGGTACTGTCTCCTGCATATGAAGTGCTGTATATGAAGTATAAGATATGACCCTGGCACACCAACAGGATCCCCAGCACCCAGACAGGATCCCCAGCCTCCTCCTGAAAGAAAGAGACCTGCCGCAGGCTATCCATACAAAGGATTCAGCACTTTGGAAAGAAATCCTCTTATTCAGTCCGAAAAACTCCAAATGTGGTCATCTTCTGGGCACTCTGCTAAGGCCACCTGTTAAAGCTGTTGGAGAAGGTTAAGGGTATGTTTCCAGAAAAGATCAGTCTGGGAAAGAGCCTCCTTTGTTGTCATGGTCTGAACCCAGAGGGCAACTGAGCACCACGCAGCTGTTCACTCACCCCTTTCCTCTCAGGAATTGGAGAAAATGAAGCAAAAGGATCCGGAATCAAGATAAGGACAGGGAGGGATGATCGCCTTTATGGTCATGGGCAAAAGACAAACTCATTAGGGGAAGAAAAAAAGAACATCCACTTAATTCAAGCACCACCACCACCAGCACTTAAGAGACAGAGTAGAACAGTGAGAAGCATTACCATATCTTAAAAACACCTTCCTCCCCCTTCTTCCTGGGCTCAATCTTGCTCCTGGTTTCTCTACCTCCTGTACCCAGCAGCACAGAGAGCAGGGAACTGGAGGGGTGCAGTCAGTCCTGCTGCTTCTTCCTCCTCAGAGGGAAGACTCCTTGCATTCTCCCCTGCTCCAGCATTGTGTTCCTCTCACAGGAGACAGTCCTCCACTAACTTCCTCTGGCATGAGTCCTTCCCACAGGCTGCAGCATTTCCCATGCTGCTCTGGCATGGGTCAACCCCGCATGTGTCAGCAATGAAACACAACAGTGGGGGCTGCTTCTTCCCATAGAGACCCAGTCTTCTTCAGACACAGCCGCCTGCTCAAGTGTGGGGTCCTCCACATGCTGCAGGTGGGCATCTGCTACACCGGTGACCTCCATGGTGGCAGGGTGGGCAGCCCTGCCCTCTCACCATGGGCTGAGAGGGTGTCTCCATTCTGGTGCACCCCCCCACCTTCCTCCTTCTTTCTTCCACTGACCTTGGTGTTTGCAGTGGTGTTCTCCTCACAACTCGCACTTCTCCACCCAGATTCCCCTTCTGAAATACGTTATCACAGAGGCGCAGCCACTATCACACAGAATCACAGAATCATCTAGGTTGGAAAAGACCTTGAAGATCATCTAGTCCAACCATTAACCTAACACTGACAGTTCCCAACTACACCATATCCCTCAGCGCTATGTCAACCCGACTCTTAAACACCTCCAGGGATGGGGACTCCACCGCTGCCCTGGGCAGCCCATTCCAACACCCAACAACCCGTTCTGTAAAGAAATGCTTCCTAATATCCAGTCTAAACCTTCCCTGGTGCAACTTGAGGCCATTACTTCTTGTCCTATCGCTTGTTACTTGGTTAAAGAGACTCATCCCCACCTCTCTGCAACCTCCTTTCAGGTAGCTGTAGAGGGCGATGAGGTCTCCCCTCAGCCTCCTCCAGACTAAACAACCCCAGTTCCCTCAGCCGCTCCTGCTCCTCATACGACATGTGCTCCAGACCCTTCACCAGCTTCGTTGCCCTTCTCTGGACACGCTCGAGTAATTCAATGTCCTTTTTGTAGTGAGGGGCTCAAAACTGAACACAGTAATCGAGGTGCGGCCTCACCAGTGCCGAGTACAGGGGTAAGATCCCTTCCCTGTCCCTGCTGGCCACGCTATTTCTGATGCAAGCCAGGATGCCATTGGCCTTCTTGGCCACCTGGGCACACTGCTGGCTCATGTTCAGCCGGCTGTCAATCAACACCCCCAGATCCCTCTCTGACTGGCAGCTCTCCAGCCACTCCTCCCCAAGCCTGTAGCGCTGCTGGGGGTTGTTGTGGCCCAAGTGCAGCACCCGGCATTTGGCCACTATCACTTATTGACTCAGCCTTGGCCAGAGGCGGGTCCGACTTGGAGCTGGGGGAGCTTCGAGAAGCTTCTCACAGGGGCCACCACTGTAGCCCCCTCTTCTGCTACCAAAAACCCTGCCACACAAACACAGCACATTTGTAGATGATTTTGTATTCAACTAAACACTGTGGAACAAATATATTCCTATTTGAATGTCTTTTTAGTATTCCTGAGTATTATGTCAGCAGATCAATTACCCACAGGGTGCCTGGAACTGTGGTAAGAAAAACTTCTGTGTGTAAAGGATATGTTACTTCAATTTACAGAGAAAGGAAATGAGGTAGTTTAAAGGGAAAGCATTTTATATTACTCATTTGCAACAACAAAAATACAGAAATCCTCTGATAAAAGTCTGCCCTTACATTACTCCTATGCGATGCGAATATATTTACCTCCTCACAGACAGGAGGATGCATCAACAAATAAGCATACAGCTGAGCAAATTTTCAAAGATTAGTAACTATCAGGACAGGAAGATAACACAGCAACACAGTTCAGAGAGCTTGTCTAGAGAAACCTTGTAATGTAGTCTCTGGGTAGCAATTTAGACTCATTATTTTCAGAGTCAGAAACTTCAGAGACCGAGGAAATCCTATCCATACTTTATATTTAGGAGTACTTAATATAATGCTATTAGGCTAGAGGCCTTTTTGGAAGTGTGAACTTTTCTTTATGTTTCTATTTCTGACTTCTTTCGTTTCCTCTGTCAAGTCCCAATACCACAAGATGATGCAATATTGCATCACTGCCTTATACTGAGACCTCTGACAGCAGCCACAGAAACTCGTGAGCTTCCCCACCCCTTATGAATAACAAGTGGTCTTAAAGATCTCCTTACACACACTTTGCAACCACTAGGAGTACATCTCTCTCTGACAAACTCAGACACATATGAACAGACAAAAATAGATATTCAAAGCCAGTAAGAGGTATTATGTGAGTTTTACATCTCAGCTGATGTGTGTACATATGTGGTACAGAGGACACAGCTTGCACTCCCACACCTGTGCTTTAAATACCTATTCTGAAGTATAAGAACCTAAATCAGTAAAGTGGGAGACAAAGCCTTCAGCAGATGTATCTCAGGCTTCTGAACATCTGCTGTTTCCTGTTTTGAAAGCTTTAGATGTTTGAAGTGAGGGATTTTGTGCAGAATCTGGACCACCTGGAGCACTGACCTAGCAGAAGAAAAGGAAAGAGTGAATACTGCTTGCAGGAGAAGGGACTAAAGATAGGCAAGACTCCTCTTTTCCTTATTTGAGCTTTCCTGACTCTGTTCTGCCTACAGAGGTTCACAGAGATCATTCTGGATCAGGCTACATGGCTACTTTCATGCCCAGCAGATCTTAAAAGATCCCCCTGAACGCCTCTCCCTGGGAACCCAAGCTCATGTAGGAGACATCTTAAAGAGGATTTAATTGCCCACTGGCATCCCTTCAGAGGGATGCAACAAGAGCTCACCCTTAATTCACTCTTCTTCTGGATCCCTGCCCCCTCCCACAGGCTCCCTCTACTGCTTCCCCAAGCAATGAGCCAGAACCAGCATAAAAAGAGATGGGCTGCCTTTCCCATGAAATAAAGCTGTGAATGGAGGACAGATCTGCAGGCAACACTTGGCTATCAGTTATATCCATTACACGAGCAGCCACCATACCTAGAACGATGCAAAAGCCAAACTAAAATCCAGCTTGCTCCTCCTCTGCTTGTTGACAAGTTATAGCAAGAAGAAAAACTTATTTTTGATACCAAAGTTACCATATGATCGTGCATAATGGACAAAGCAACTGCAATGATGTTGATACAACTGATTGCATATTTACATGTTGATACAACTGATTGCATATTTACATGATCAGTTTTCAGAGCAGAGCTGTAAAATAAAGGGATTTTGTTAATTTATTTTAAATCATGCACTGAATGCATCATAGTGCTTACAACCCAATTAGAAAATTCCAGTTTATAAATTCTGCAAGAAAGGAGAAAGGTACCTACCATTCCATCAGGAAGCACAATGTATCCCACAATGGTTTTTTCAATTTTCTTTACATAAGGAAGCAATTACAAAACTGAATGTAGCTATTGCTGGGATTAGGCAAGCAGGCTCTGGCTTTGTTGGCACAAGACCTGCAAAGCTTCTGCACTTAATTTTTTTTCTCTTCTGGCAATATAGAAAATAAAAACCCAAACTATTAGATACTATTTCCTAAATGGCAGTGAACCCAGTCTGTCAATGACAACAGAACATTTACATCCTGTTCCAACATATGTCAGTATATAAAGTTGTTGAGCGTTTAGTGTGGCTGTTATTCTTTATTGCAGTTCTTCATGAAACAACATAAAAACTGATGTTTGACTGCAGAGGACACAAAAGATACCATCTTACATTTTTCCAACCTCCAAAACTTCCATTTAAGATCATGACAGCAATTCCTTGTCATATTTTTATTACAGCTGAAAGATAAAGGAAATAATTGCATTTTGACTGCACCCTACAAGATTTTATTAGCAAAATGATAGCTTCTTTGCATGACTAATTTTGATTAAATCAGCTTCATTTAAATATCAAACTGTGTTCTCCACCTTCCTTCATTAAGCTATGGTATTCCTGACTCTTTTAAAATTCCATTTCTTTTATGGTAAAACGTGCATTTCAATTTATTGTACAGGCTGTTCTTGACTGCAAAAAAAAAAAAAAAAGACCAACAGGTAATTGATGGGAAAGAGTTTAAGTCACATTTGGAAATCAAGGGGAATAAAATAATGTTAAAATGTGTATTTCCAAAGAATATACAACCTATAAGGAGAGCATCCTTGGCAATAGGAAAGTTTGTATTACTTGATGTGCCACAAAAGGCAATAAAAAAAATTGTGCTGCATATAGAGGAGCTGAAGATTAACTGCAAAGAATTAATATTTTATTAATTTACGAAATCCTGAAAAGACAAAGATTTTCAGTTTACCTCCTTTTCCCAAATATAATACATAAAATAATTTATTCTTTCATTGAAAATAACATTATGCTGACTTATAGCTATTTAAAAATATTTTATACAATTCTGGCTGAAGTCAACATGAAATGTGTCATTTGCTCTGGCTGTAAATTATTCCCTCTATAATTGTCTTTTGACAAATGAGCCTTTTTTATTCAGCTGCTCAAATCTCCATATGTTTGTGCATCCCCAAATAAAGTCCATGGATTTTAACGGGATTAGTCGCCAAACTGGCTACACTTGTGTTCCTGGAGTGATCCATCTGGGGATCCAGCCAACAATGACAAAAAAAGGCGTCCTATTTTGATAAGGTTTTTTAATCTCTTTTAAAGCATTCAGTAATACACATGCTGTGCAAAGCTGAACTTCTTTGACCAATATTACCCATTGTATCCGGCAAAACCAATCATGAAGTGAGTGAGTCTTCACTGTGTTTCCCCTATGCTGCACACACACCACGTGAAGGTTGTTAAAGGTTTTTGCTTTGCTTTCATCTTCATAAAAAGGAGAACTTGAGGCCAGTACAGAGTTATGATTTCTTATAGCCACAGTTCAGTGTAATGTATATTCATTTTGAAACTCCATGTTTATACAATAGTTTCTCAATTGCTTTCTGCTTCAGGCTGCTATTACGATTCTTGATGTTGTTACGCAAATGATTTTTTAAGTCAAAAGAAATCCACTGCTATAATGACAATTACTTTTTATAATAGCACCTGTATGAGTGACATACTAGTTATTTCCTTCTGATATTTTCTTTCTATGGAAGTTAATAATGTGTACCTAGAAAAATCAAATTAATTTTTACAGTCTTTGTGACAGTCTATGGTCTGGTAAAGCACTCCCTGAAGATGTAACCTTTGGTCAGTGTGGCTTTCAGAACAAGTGTGCGGGCTCTGTGCCATACAGGGTTCACCTGTGAATCTCATTGCAAGATCAGGGGCAAAAAAGGTCTCAGCACACTCATGCAAAGAGTTTTGCTGTTCCTTCCAAAAAAGAGCTGCTGAGATACAAACAGTCAGTTCTGTTCAGAGCCAAACAGCCAGCAGCCAGGGTGGGGAAAGAGTGGCAAGGGGGAGTTGTTTGTTTGAATTGGAAGTGAATGGTTATGCCTGAGCTGCATTTGGAGTCCTGGCACCGTAAGGCTGATGAATTAATCCTCCTGCTGTGGGCAGCCTTGGCAAGGCCTTAGCTGGAGTACTACTATGTCCAGTTTTGTGCAGTGCCTTCCAAAAACAACGTGGCCCATTTGGCAAGAGCCCAGAAGCAACAGGAATCCCAGGAGGTCTAAGGAACATGACCTAAAAGGAGAGCCGGGACTGCCCAGTCTGGAGATGGGAAAATAGTTGGAAAACAAGAATACAGCACCTTTGAACAAAGAGTAGGTGCAAAAAAAAAAAAAAAAAAAAAAAAAAAAAAGACAAGAGGCTAAACCTGCAGGAGCAGACATTTAGTAAGACAAAATGAAAATCTTTCCAAAGGAGAAGGCCACTGCGTGCTATTGCTGACTGCCATCACCGGGATTTTTGAGGACCGTTTAGACAAACTGTGTCCTCGCCTTCGCGTGGGGCTGGCCGGGCAGCCCCGGCTCTGGCTGCTGGCCCTGCCGCGGTGGTGGCCACTCCGCCGCAGCCTGCGGATGGGCTCGCCAGCCTTCGGGGCCCCTGGGCGATGAACACCTCTTGAAGATGCTGCCAGAGAGGTTTTGCTGCCAGTCCTGACACCAGCACCGGTCCTGCGTGCTTTGTGCTGGCGATTAAACCACACGGAGGCTGCGGTACTTTGCCCTAATGGTGGCTATACCCCCACGCCGGCTGATGTGGTCGTGCCGGGCCGACCCGCTGCCTCCAGGCGGCAAGGCCCGGCACCGCGCTCCGCAGACCCGCGGGGCGTCCCGGCCCAGCGCCGGCCCCTTCCCCAGGCCCCCGCCTCGCTCGGGGGAAGGGGCCCGGCCCCGACGCCCGGCCGCAGCGGCGGGGGCTGGGGCTGGGGCCGGGCGCCCCGGGGCCGCGGCGGGGCCGGACGGCGGCGGCCGAGCGGGGCGGGGAGGCCCCACAGCCGGTTCCCTCTTTGCCCGGCGCGTGATTGGCGGCGGCTCCGGAGCTGCCTATCGCCGGCCATGGAGCCTCCCCTCCGGCCCCCGGCCCGCTCCGCTTCCTGCTGAGGAAAGCACCTGTCCGGAGCCGGGGCCGCGGCCGCGCCGCTGCGGTGAGTAGCTCCGTTCCGGGGGCCGGCGGGGGGGTCGCCGGTGGCCCCTGCCCCAGGCCCGGGCTCGCAGGTGGCGGCGGGGGTGCAAGGCCGGGGCGGCGCGGCCCGGCTCCCCGCGGTGGCGGTGGGCAGACCGGCCCGGCGGGCGCGGCCGCGGCCCCCGGCTGCCCCGCCGGGCTGGGCGCGGCGAGGTTTGCCCTCATGCGGCGAGGACTCCGCTGCTGCTCCCGCGGGCGCTGCGGGGCGGCGCGGCTCCGGCCGCCATCTCGGGGCGGCGGGCAGGGCGGGCGCGGCCTGCGCGCCCGGCGGGTGGGCTGGGTGAGGGGGGCAGCGCCGGCCCGCCGCTCCTCGCCGCGTCGCGCCTCCCGGGCCTGGCGCCGGCGAAGCGCTTCGGCCCGACCCCCCTTCCAGCAGGGCACGGGCGACCGACCGGAGTCAGCACGGCCGCCTCCAGGGCAAGGGCTGAGCCCCCCGAACGCTGCCCGGTCCGTCGCTCCCCACGGCCTCGGTCCCGGCTCGCGTCGTGGTCCAAACAGGAGCTGCAGGTTTGATGCAAAACCTGCCGAGGAAACTGTGAGTGTGTAGAATAAAACAGTGCAAAGTGAAGGATCACGCTAGACAGTGGTAGCTGTTCCCTCTGGTCTTAAGATCTGTAAGTCAGCTCAGCTACAACATCGTTTTGAAACAATAAATAACTATTTCCTCATCCAACAAATAATAACCTCTTGTGTCTTTCTGATATGTGTAGACCGTAAAACCTTCCCCCACTGCAAATGCTCTGAAATAGTAGCTGAGGGCATTCAGGAGTTGGTTGTCAGTGGAGATTAGATCACACTGCTAAAGATCAGTATTTGAAGAACCGGGCACAAGTTGAAAGGACAGGCAGTATCCAAACGGCGAGTGTGTCCCTGCAGGAGCCATAGCTGAGATGTCCATGTTTTCAAACTCTGTGAAGTGTTGGTTTAAGGGTAGATCACCATCATTTGTATAACTCCAGTTAACTAGAACTTTGCCAAAATTCTTACCTAAATTTTTGGAACCAGCTAGAAGTTATTGTTCCAGAAGCACCCCTAAATAGATACCTTGTGTAGAAACCAAAATACACGAATGTCTGTAGTGAAGGCAGGGAGGTCCTGAAAATATTACAGCTGTAATAGCGGGTAGATTGACCGTGTAGCCTCCCGGCACAGATGTTCTGCTGATTAGTACACTTTTTGATGAAGAATGTGACTGTATTAGCAGTGACATTCTGTGATGATGATGATGAAGTTTACTTGGAATAGGAAGCTGCACTGATTTAATTCCAGTGAGAGTTAGTAGTTGCTAGAGGATTTGACAAAAGAACTGAGCGAAGCAGTTTTTGTTGTTGAGTTCATGCATAACATGTTAGTGCTGTATCTTGCCTGCATAGTTCAGCACTGGATCACTGTAGATGTAGGGAAGATGTATTGTACTCCTGTCCAGCAAGTGCAAAGCGGTCTCCTGTTACAGGACAATGCTGGCAAGTACATGTAGAATGCTGCTTGGAAAATTTTGGGTCATGTCCTAGGTGGGTTTTATCATTTATCTTTAAAGTGTGTATGTAAATAGATTATTATTATATTTGTGTAATGTGTGCACAAGGTGATTCTTATTCTGATAGAGAGTGTCTATTTTCTTGCAGGTTATGTCTGGGAAGGAGCTGACACTAAAGTGAAAAGAATAATTTAAAAATAAGGTTTTAACATGGTAGATTAAACCAGAAGCAGAAACTATTGTAGAATAAGCATAAGAATAACTGGTGAAGAATAAGTAACTGGTAAAACGCTAACAAAGCAGTGATGTTTGACAGATCTCTTGAATTTTTTGTAGCAGAATATATGAAGTAATTCATGATAATACCACATTGTCTTTTAAAGCACCTTTCAACCAGTGTTCTCAAATCCTTTAACAAGTTTACCCATTAATTTATCTCCTAATCCTGCTGTGAATTATGTTTCAGTCTCAGTTATCCTAAACTGTTCTGGCTTCATTCCCTTCCCATCTCTTCCCATCCCTACCACTCTGCAAGTGATGAGTCAGATTAGGGAACTGATCCAGCTGAAAATTAACCAAATTTTTTTGTTGTTGTTGTTATGATCAGTTTGCTTACCTGAGTGATGAGATAGGAACACTACTGGAGACAAAGGCAAGCCTGTTTGCTTTTCTTAGTTGTCTTTTATGGGCCCACCTTCTCCTGCTCCATTGCAGCCTGTCAGGATTTGTGGACTAGTGGTAGGACAGTTCTCCCAATACAGGGAAATGCGGGGTTAGAATTAAATTAAATTAGAATTAATAAGAAGAAGAGTGACTTTTTTTGACCTTTTTGTGTGGTGGTGCAGTAGGTGTATAGAAATGTCAATACTGTAAGTAATGCTTAGACATGACAAAGGTTTTAGGAGGTTATTTTAAATGATTTTCAGTTATAAACATCCAAGTGTTCTGATGCATATGCATGAGGAATTATGGTTTTGCCATGCCTACACATGGATTAGCGGGAAATAGACACAGTTTGGTGTCACCCTAAGAATGTGGACACTTTTGTGTCTGTCATTGCAGAGACAGATTAGAGACAGTCATCATTCCAAGAACTGGCTTCTGAAGCTGATGAAAGGGGGTCAGAGCTGAACTGGAGAAGGACATCTGGATTGGACTGGACTGGACTAGACACCGGAGGTTGCAGCCCAAATGAGTGCAAAAGAGACAGTCTTGTGTGGGCAGTTACACAAGTGTCATGCACTTTGCATTGTATCTGATGCAGTTTGTGGGGCAGTATTTGAACCTTTCACAATATTGCTCTACCAGTCTTTTTACATGGATGAAAGTGTCAAACAGTTATGTTCATTGAGCAGTGTACAGGGTAGTTCTCTGCTGCATGAGGCAGAGATGCTGCTTTTGATTTTCTTGTTGGTCTTGATCAATGGAGTAGTGCTAGAATAGCTTAGCAGGAGATGGAATATTTGTGTGTATATGTGTTTGAAAAATTAATCTTTAAGTGCATATCACATGGCAGCAAGATGAGGACATTTTAAACCGGCATTCTTTCTTAGGTCTGGCAAAACCCAATGAAACTGTGATGAGTCCAGGTTTACTTCATAGGGTCAGCACGATGACTTTTGGAATGAGGGATATTTGTGAAAAACATATGTTGCCTGTTGGCATGAAAAAGACCCCTCACTGCTAGTTGCTTATTTTTAAATGAAGAAAAATATGTGACTTTATTACACATTTTAGAAATTATACTTCAAAATACAGACTCTGCAAAAGTGTGGCAAAGTCAAGCTCTCCAGGGAATTTCAAAGCACAGTTTTTGCAAAACACATTTTCCCCTTTAGCATTGCTCCTTTTCTTTTCCTACACCTCCAGCTCCTTTTGCTTTTTATGTGGAACCGGCTGTTTCCTTCTCCTCCGTCATCTTGGGCTGTTGAGGTTACAGGTGCTCAAGTTTTCCAGCACCTGAGTGCTTTTTTCAGCTGAGAGGACTGGAGAGGAAACCAGTGTGTAGTGCTGAGATCCTGCAGGCTGTGGCTGATGAATGCTGACAAGCTTCACATGTGTGAAGGATGAGTGTTGGAGATGTCTTGACCAAGATGGGTAGATTTCATGGCAGTGACAAAATGTTCAGGGCAACTTCACTTCCATGAGAAATTTCAAATATTGGCTCTGAAAGGTAGAGGAAGCTGGGACAGTGTGTTTTCCCCAAACTCACTTCCGGAGAAAAATAACCTCCAAAAAGAAATCAATCGTAGCTGCTAAGCAAAATGATGCTCTAAGAAAGCAGAGCTATGTCTATGGTGGAGGGTATGTTTCTTTTTTTAACCTTGGCAAAGTGTTAATTTTGAATGGCATGTTGGTGGCAGGTAAGAGACTCTCAAATTTTTTTGCCAATACAGAGGGAGCTTTTCTTTTCCCCTTTTTAATAAGGAAGGTGTCTTACGAGATAGGAAGCGTGCATATGTTAAAAAAAAAAAAAAAAAAGACCCCACCACTTCGGTGTTGCTAAAAGACCTTTCAGTTGTTTCATATTTTTTCTCTTTCTCAAGAGTCATCATTTTTATAGGGTATGTACTTCTGTAGCAGGTGTACTGCTCATTGCTCTTCAAAATGGTCAGTATTTCGCTGGAAAAGTCATAAGGAAAAAGGATACGATTAGAGGTTTTTCTGTCTTTTCTTTCTGATTTGTATATGTTTTCCTAAATCTTTTTCTGTGAGGATTTTTTAGTAAAGGAACAGCTCTTCAGGTTGTAGTTAACCACAAAAATTAGGGTTGAAAGTCCACGGTTTAAATTCTTCCTGAATCTTAAGTATCATTTCTAGTGGATTTCACTGTGTGTTTGTAAACATAAATGGATAAGTTAAAAATACTAGGAGGAAGATTGCCTGGCAGTTCTATTGCTGAGGGTACCACACAAGATCCTTGGCAGATACCATCTCCATGTGACGCCTGTACGGAGATTGGCTTAAAAAACTCTAATGACTTTAAGTTGGGAGTCCTCAGAGGCCTATAACCATGAAAATAAAAATAAGGAAACATTGCAGATTTAGTTGTCTTTTATCTAATATTTTTATTTAACTCTTTTATAAAGTAGTAAGGCTCTCCAAAATATGTTGTTTTTAAAATGTTTTATTTGGATACATTAGATTTATTGCCCAAATTATTCTTTGCTATTTTTAAAAGGCTTTAAGCGTATCTTCTATGCATGTGTGTTAAAATTAAATTGGTGTACTGATAGTGTATTTTTACTGTTGTAACAGGAAAAGCATTCTGACTTTTTTTTAAATGAGCAATCATATGTACAATCAACTTGGTTAAAACTTCCTTCCTGGTAAGCGCAGCACTTCCTTTGCATCTGGATATGAGGGCAAGCAAGAAAAGCAGAACAGCTTAAACAAAGAAAATTTTTGTGTGAACGATCTTCCTTTAAAAAAATAGGAACTTCAGAAATTAAACAAATGAATCGTCTTCAGCAATTCAGCCTTTATTTTTTAAGCAGGTAATATTTCCTTGTGCTTTATAATTACAGAGGTGACGTGTCCACAGTCGTTGCTTTCCGGAACTTGAAAAATTAATTTTAGTTAGCATGCTATGTTGTTTCAGTTTAACCTTTTATATTTTTATCTTCTTGTTTTGTTATCTACTAAGGCATTGTTACATTGGTTTTAGTTTTTCCAGCAGTTAGAGATGATTTTATGTGTAAAAAGCGTTGTCTGGAAAAGATGTTCAGTATGTTGCTGTAACTTAGCTTGTGTGAGCACACTCTATCAGCTCTGCCTTTCTCTTCCAAGCTCTCAGTGAGTAACTTCCACTTTAATATTGTTCAATGGAGATTACCTGTAAGGAACAATATTTTTTGTTTACTGAAAGCTGATAAGGTAGGTTACTTGTGTTCAAAGCTGTTTTACAGGTGGTTTAGGTGTGATTTGATGTATAGGGTAATAAATAGGCATCAGCTTATGAATTCTTCTGTAACAAACTAATAGTTCATAATGGAAGTGTTTACTTTGAAAATGGATGGATGTTTTCAGTCTGGTGAATTAATTTATTTAAAAGCAGCACATCTAAGAATACTAGGCTTGACTTTAGATGAGCGTTAAATATCTGTCTTCAGAAGTAGTCCCTGACTTTTGAATCCTAAGGACTTTTTTTGGTGTAAGTCCATATTCCTCATCACTAAAAAGAGAGGTGGAGAAAAATGGGCATAGGCTAACCTCTGTCCAGTCTGCAAATAAATAACTTGTTTTGTTACTTTCTGTCATTCCTGGAGCTCAGTGGGATTGCTTCTGCTCATACACAGTACTGTGTCGTTTGATTTCTATGAAAATCCACTTATGTTAACATCAACAGCATCAAAACAGATGAGGCAGCAGAAGAATCAGTGCTTAAACAAATGGAAGCACTACAGCCATCTACTTATCCTGCTTATCCTCAGTGAAGTCTGAGAAGGCTGTTTGAAAGCTCTACTTTAATTATTTAATAATTGGATTGTTGGGGTTTTTTTTTCTATATTTGGTTTTGAATTGCATAGGTTACGTCTGAGGTGGTTTATGTAAATCAAGTATTTATGACCAGAAATTAAGGGGAGGGGGAAATATAAAAAGCATATACTTAGCAGGATTTTGACTGGCCTGTGATTTTAATTAAGAAGAGTAAAAAAGTAAGACTAAAGAAAAATGTAAATGAGAAAGTAATCAGATATTTGTATGTTTTGTTAAGATTTCTTCTGGCATGGAGTTGGGGGATTATGAACAGCCTGTTGTTATGAGAGAGGAGAACAAACGAAGGAGAAGAAGAATGAAACCTCATTGTACATCGAGTAATTTGTCATCAATGGAACTGATATCCATTGAGTTTATTTTACCTACAAGCAATAAACATACTAAAGTACCGGAAATGATATTACTCGAAATAGCTGGCAACTGTACGGTTGAGCAAATGAAAGCACAGATTTGGATGCGTGCAATAGAGATGAGTCAAACGACAGACTTCTACCATGCATTCACCCCAGATCAGTTTATTCTGCAGTATCAGAAGAAAGGGCAGTGGTATGAAATTTATGATAAACATCAAGTATTGCAGACATTGGACTGCATACTGTACTGGAAAGTGTTACAGAAAAAGGTAGGCAAGATCTATGTTGTCCAGAAACAAAAACCATCAGAAGAAGTTCAGGAATTTCAGCGGCAGCTTAACGATTTAATTGGTTATGATGTCACTGATGTAAGCAATGTGCATGATGATGAGCTAGAATTTACCCGTCGCAGATTAGTCACTCCACGAATGATAGAGGTAGCCTGTAGAGATCCTAAATTGTATGCGATGCATCCATGGACTACATCTAAGCCACTCCCTGAATATTTATTTAAAAAGATCACTAATAATAACATTTTCATAATCATACATAGAGGAACAACTAGTCAGAAAATTAAAGTGTCGATAGATGATACTCCAGATATGATTCTTCACAGCTTTTTCACAAAAATGGCGAAGAAAAAGTCTTTGATGGACATTCCTGAAGATCATAGTGAACTGGATTTTGTTCTCAGGATTTGTGGCAGAGATGAGTACATCACTGGAGAGACACCAATCAAAGATTTTCACTGGATAAGACAATGCCTTAAGAATGGGGAAGAAATCCACCTTGTCTTAGACAATCCCCCTGACCCAAATGAAGATGAGGTTCAGAAGGAAGAGTGGCCTTTGGTGGATGACTGTACAGGAGTTACAGGGTATCATGAACAACTGACAATAGATGGAAAAGATCATGAGAGAGTCTTCACTATCTCTTTGTGGGATTGTAATAGAAAATTCAGGGTGAAAATAATCGGCATTGATATCCCTGTTTTACCGAGAAACACTGATCTTACTGTGTTTGTGGAGGCTAACATTCAACATGGGCAACAGCTCCTGTCACAGAGGAGGACTTCATCGAAGCCTTTTACTGAGGAGGTTCTGTGGAATATTTGGTTGGAGTTTGATATCAAAATCAAGGATTTGCCTAAAGGAGCACTCCTGAATCTTCAGATATACTGTGGCAAAGCACAGGGGCTGTCCACAAAGACGAACCTTCAGTCACACGAATCCCCCAACTCTGATTCAAAATGCAAAACTCAGCTTCTCTATTATGTAAATCTTTTGTTGATAGATCACCGTTTCCTGCTACGAAGTGGGGAGTATGTGCTCCACATGTGGAAAATTCCAGGCAAGGGGGAAGAACAAGGAAGTATCAATGCAGACAAACTCACATCAGCAACTAACCCGGATAAAGAAAACTCAATGGCGATCTCTATTGTGCTGGACAAATATTGTCACCCAATTGCTTTGCCCAAGCACAGGATAACATCAGACCCCCAAGGGGATAGGACACGAGCTGAAATGCCCAACCAGCTTCGCAAGCAACTTGAAGAGATCATAGCAACTGACCCACTTAATCCACTTTCTCCTGAAGACAAAGAACTGTTGTGGCACTTTAGATATGAAAGCATAAAGCACCCCAAGGCGTATCCTAAGCTGCTTAGCTCTGTGAAATGGGGACAACAAGAAATAGTGGCCAAAACATACCAGTTGCTAGCTAAAAAGGAGGTTTGGGATCAAAGCACTTTAGATGTTGGACTCACAATGCAACTTCTGGACTGTAACTTTTCAGACGAAAATGTCCGAGCGATGGCAGTTCAAAAACTGGAAAGTTTAGAAGATGATGATGTTCTTCATTATCTCTTACAGCTTGTGCAGGTAAGGTGTATTTGCATTCTTGAACTCTGCCTTCCGGGAATATTTGCATTACCCCATCATCATTCCCATCTTAGTAGGTTTAGTTAGCAATCCCTGGTTTTGAAGTCTTCGATGCTTAGTCAAAGCAGTGGTAGTAACCAAATTAACCCAGAACACGCTTTCTACATTTGCCTTTTGCCTATGTTGTTATTTTTGTGTTACTGTTGCCCTGTGTCTTACAATTTGTGTCTTGCATTTACATACTACTGTATGTTTTTCTGGAAATTTTCAACACCAGCACAGCTATGATGAGAGCAAATCCTAACTGTGCTATCTCTAATCCTGTTTGTATCAGAATCACACAAGACTGAAGAATTGTTGACCATCTTTACCAATAGTTTAGAAAGAGTATAGCAGAAGTAAAGGCAGGTGTTGACATGGGCAAGGCCTGAATTAAAATCTGAGGTTTGGTTTTAGGTCAAAAATAACAATATAGTTACATAGTATGTTGCAATGACCAAATTTATCTAAAAGCTTCAAAAACATTTTAAAAAGTAAATAAAGGGTTGCTAGGACTCCGCAATAAGATTGCTTCATTCTGGGAAGTTGGGTGAAAAACTGTGTTTTTAATGGCAATGAATCACCGCTCTATCGATTTAAAGCGTTTTGTATGTGGATCTGCCAGATGAAACATCGAGAAGGTTTATACCAGTTATACAAGAAATTTGGTTTGTTTGCATTTTCACAATGCAGTGCTGGAGCTGGGCAGCCTGTCAGCAGCAAAGTTAGGTCTGATGGCTGATAAAAGGTGTAAAATTGTGGTTCTTCCTGGTAAACACATCCCCTAAAGCAAGGTGACTCCACAAGCTTCCCACACCCGATAGGTGGTTCATGCGGAAAGGTTGTTGCCCCACAGAGCAGGAAATACTGATTTTCAAAGAATCAGAAGACAAAATTGGCATTCAAAATTAAAAAAAAAAAAAAAAAAAAAAAAGGAACTGCTGCAGCCAGGAAGCTGCAGGATGGGGCTTCTAATTTCTGCAGGTTCAGAGAAAGCCTGGGTTCCCAGGAGAATGAAGTTAGTATTTCAGATTTTGCTGTGCATCAGTAGTTCTTTAAACAAAGCCTTTTTAGCCTTGTCTTTGCTTGTCTGAAGATTAGGCTCCCCAGGCAGAATTTATGCACTTCTGCATTAACCAAAGGAGTCGCTACGGTTACCTCATTGGGCCTCCCACGTAGCTGCTGCTATATTTATGCTCGGCTTTTGAGCTTTGCTGTCTACATGTGGCTCAGCAATTTCATTCACTTTTGTATCCAAATTAGGGGTTTGAGATGGTGATTGGTTGATATCAAAGTGCCTGAGAGAGTGGGGGAAATACTGTTTTTTTTACATTTGTTTCTGAAATTATTTGTTTTCAGGAAGTGCAAATCTGGAGAGTTTTAAGAAGAATAAATCTCTAACAGTAAATTAAATGACTGTAGTGTAAAATCATAGTAGTGTAACTTCACTGTGTCATTTTTAGTAAAAGATGTAGTAAGAAATTAAAAGATTGCCATCCCCAAAAAGGAAAAAAAATTACTAGATCCAAACTTTTACCTCTCTGCTGCTTCCTTGTCTTTCCTTCCTTGGCTAACAACAGAGCATAGGCCATCAGCATCCTGCAGCAATGTGCTGGTACCACAGTGTATTTGGAAATCACCATTTTTCAGAGAATGGATGTCAGCCATTCCTCTGCTCTAATGGACACATCTGAGATGTCTCCTTTGCCAATGGTCTTCACTTTTTACATTCATGCCTTCATCAAAGCTTTATGGCTTATTTCACTCTGCACAGGATATTCCCATTTTACCTCCCAGTAGAGTTAGAAATCAAACAAACGTTCTTTTTCCCCCTAGGTTTATCCCAAATAGAAGCAGCCATGCCATACTGAGCTTCCTATAAAGGTCTCTGTGCAGTTGATAAAACATGGATAGGACAGTTAAAATGCAACAAAATCCATTGTAAAACTAACACCAGTGATGTTACTGCTTGTACATGGCAGTGAGTAAAGCTCTCCTGCTGATTTGACAAGGCAAAGGTATGTGCAGGGACCTGACGAAGTGCCAGCAGACATTTTTTAATGGCTAGCTTTTATTGTTGCTATTCAAATATTGATATTTCACTTTGTGAAGAAAAAAAAAATAGGATTGACTTTTTAAAATAATGATTTCTAAAACATAAGCATAATAAGGTTGCTCATAATATATTTTTCTAATATTCTTTTATGTTAAAATACATTTGCAACTTTAATATAAGGAGGTTTTGTTTTGAAGCAATAGCTGGTTGTTTGGCTGTATTTGATTCTTAAATTGTTTTTCAGGGATATGTACTGAGAACATTCAGCAAAGTCTATACCAGAAAGAGGTTTTTAGTAGGCTTGCTTGGAACTGTAAGCAAATCCATTTGAATTTGTATAATAATTATTGCTTTTGGATGCCTTATTGCAGTGAAAATTAATTTTTATTAAAAACCCCTCATACCTCATAATCTCATACACAAAGTAAAAGGATCTGTATATTTTAAAATCAGTTTATGTTTGTGAGTTCTCATTGTCTCTCATAAATAAGATGGTGTTGCTTGGGGAAATAAAACAGTATTGCAGAGATGGTCAAGAGTTCTTGCAGAATTATAATACTGTAGAAGGGCAAGTCTGGTGCTTGGCTTTCTTGTCTGTCTCATAGTCAACAGTTGGAAAGAGCAAGTCATAGCATTTTTATAAGTTGGTTCGTTCTAGAAGGTTGACTGAAAAAGCTCTTTTTTTTTATTTCTTCTGTTGAATAAACCCACAGGACAATTTACATTTCAGAAATAGTGTTGATATTTTAATAATAAAAATACAACTGTGTACCACAGTACTTTTAAGAGTTTCTGAAATACTGTGATTTGTTTGATGAATTTAGTGGACCTCTGCTGATGGCTTGGTTGCTTCTTTGCAAATCACAGTGATCTTGAAAGAGCCATTATATTTTGTTGAATAACTATAACTAGAGGTTTGCATACTTTGTCACTTGTGAAAGCTGAGTGTACTACGTGCACCCAGCTCTCTGCACATCCCTTTGTTTTCCCTTAATCTCCCTACATGCCGCGTCCTGGCACTCTGTATCCAGAACCTGAAGCCATTCACCAGCCCCCTCAGTCCATGACAGTGATTTTGTGACTCTGTTACAGAGACTGTATGCTTCTTACTTCTCTTTTCTTGCCGTGGGATATACATGTATAGCTTTCTTTTTACCATTAACCTTACTATAAACCTCTTATATACTTGAGTCCTTCAAGCAATGGGAAGGAAGCTGCTGGAAAAACCACCTGAAGTGGACAAGTTCCCTGGCACAGCCCAAGAAGTGTAATAGTTTTCTGATAGACCAATTCACTTGGCTACTGTGATGGTGGAGAGAATAACAGCAAAAAATTTCCAATCCTGATGCTTCAGAAAAGTTGTTGACTTTTTGTTTCCACCCTTTTTTGGCAGTAGCTTGGAAATATCTGTGGGCTTGGGTGGATGGGAGTGGCTGTTGGAAGAGAAAAAATACATCTGTGCTCACATTGTCGTTAAGAAAAAAAAAGCTCTGGTGAAGTCTTCCTCTTAATTGTACTACATTAATATAGGATGTGTATCAGAGCCTCTATTCTATTTTATCATTCATTTAGGGGCTAAAGGCCAGATTAGGTGCTCTGAAAAGCTGCTCCTGTATACTGTGCTTGCTGGGGAACCCAGCTGCTCCTGTATACTGTGCTTGCTGGGGAACCCAGCAGTGAACCATGCTGCCGCAGTCCCAAAGTAGCAGATGTTGTCAAAACCCAGTGCTTTATTGTTGAAAGTTTTTGTTAAAGAATGATTACAAATACATAATTGCATTTGGCAGTTATCTTTTCAAGTCTTCTCAGTGTCAGTGTGATTGCAGACTGTTTGATCTTGCTGGTTTTTGCTATGGTCTGAGAATGATGTTGCTTTGTTCACATGCCTTCATGTGCTCAGACCGATTTCGCTGGTTAGCTACTCCCTGCATTGCTTTATTTGTTGCATTAATAATATACCTGAAAATAACCTGTTGTGCTTCTTGAATCACAGGGAAGCCTTGCTTTTTTTTCAACTTTGTTTCCTTAAAAGGCCTGCTTTGTTACACATGTTCTACTCCTGCAGCAGTGTGTTCTCTAGATGTCATTGGTAAAGTATAAGTGCAATGGGATCTTAAATACATTAATAACATATCTTTTATGTTTGTATTACTCAGGCTGTGAAGTTTGAGCCGTATCATGACAGTGCATTAGCCAGATTTCTGCTAAAACGTGGCTTGAGAGTAAGTACTTCAAAATACAGCCAATTTATGCTAAAGTTACTGGCGTTATTAAAACCCTTTGTCAAGAAATGCGTGCTGATTGTAGTACTTTTCTTCACTTCTAGAACAAAAGAATTGGTCACTTCTTGTTTTGGTTCTTAAGAAGCGAGATTGCCCAGTCCATGCATTACCAACAGAGGTTTGCGGTCATCCTAGAAGCCTATCTTAGGGGCTGTGGAAAAGCAATGCTGCATGATTTCATGAAGCAGGTTCAAGTAATTGAATCACTGCATAAAGTCACAATGGAGATAAAATCAGTTTCTGCAGAAAAGTATGATGTCACTTCTCAAGGTATTTGCTAGTAGGCATTTCTTCATTTGTAATAATATTGTTTTTTTCTCTTTGGGTGCGAAAATCTAGGCAGCAAATTGTACTGTTTATTTAGAAAATTCATGGATAAATTACTGTCTAGGGGCATCATTATTACTTCTTTTAAAATGCCAGTGTAAGTGAATAGTGATCGAACCAATAATACATTTGTTTGCTCATTCCACCCCAAAAGGGAAAGAACAGAAATGTTATAGACACCCAGTACTTTCCCATGCTTTGGTTTATCTTCTTGAACCTCACGCCAAGCAACTGGGGAAACAGCTAAATTCTTGTACATGTCCCTTAGCTGAATGGCAGCACTGCAGGAAGAAACGACCCATGACACAAATATTAACTGGAAATAAAGAGGAAAAATGACACTTGCCAAGAAACACAGCCTTACCCTAAACAGTCACTGAAAGACTCTTGGCAAGACGACCAGGGAGGAGTCCAGTACAGCCTCTGATATGCCATGAAAGTAGCTGGTGGATCAGCAGTAAATATACAGAGCACATTTTTGGGGTTTTGCGATGTGGTGAATAGGAGTCCTGTGGGACACAGATGTGATATTGTTATTTCTAGTTCTTGTAAGCACTGCTTTGGAAGCCAAAGCAGGGTTATGCAATGCCTGTTTACCTCTGGGTTTTGCCTGCCTTTATTTTCTTTTTTTCCCAACTTCCTTAAAAGCTTTTTTGTCATCATTCCTGTTAGTTGCTTGCTGGTGGGAGTGAGTGTGAGAACACGTATGACAATAATCACATTCTAAAAGCTGTAGATAGACCATCTATCTCTTCATGCATGCTCAGCCTGGTATGTTCCAGGCCAGGAAGTCCTTGGTTCAGAAAGCCTTTCCACTCTGGTTATGCAGAAGTGGCTGTGGTGATGTTTCAAAAGACATTTGAAGGAAATACGCATTTATTCTTCAATATATAATACATTATCAGTTACGTTACCACATGGTGTGTGTTAGGGGACTTACTGAACCCCCACATAAAATAATCTTTTTAAACAACTTTCTAAAATTTATCTTAAAATGGTCTATAATTTAAATATATTTGGTCAGAATCCCATGTTTTAGAAAGAAACTTTACAGCCTTGCAGATGTACATGTCTGTAACAGCAGTGGTTTCCATAATACATTATCTTTGAAGGCTATGTGGGCAAAGAAGAAAAGTTTCAAGAGAAAGCAATCACAGTAACACCCACCAGGTTTTGAAGTTAATTATTTTTGTATGTAATGTACAGCAGAACATTGAAAGATGACTTATATAATTGACATTTTCACTGAATAAGGCTTCCTGAAATGATGGAGTATCCTACTAATGCTGTATCTAATCTAATTTATTCTCAGGTTATTGAGGATATGATTTTTCCTACAGGTACCCTCTGCTTCTTATTTTTTAAAAATGTGTATCCTAAAATTTCTTCTTTAGTTTATTGCTTCTTTTTTGCCCCATCATTTCTGATGTTCATAGTTGTTCATATTTTCAGTCTGAATGTTTCGGACTGTTTCATTTCATTCTGTCATGCAGCATCATCTAATTCTTGTATATATTTTTCTTCCTCCAGTATCTGCAGATTTTTTTAAAGAATAAATGCCTTCCTGTTAGGTCCATACTAGTTCAGTAGCAGTCATGCTGTCAAACTGTTTCTTACACTTTTCATGTAATCTCTTTGCTTATATTTGAAGTAATATTAAATAAATAAATAAAGATCATAATATTACAGTTTGCATAGGATTATCTGCTTTCATCACTACTCTATTAGATGATTTGTCTTCCAAGAATGTGTCTGTGCAGCTGTTTCTTCTCTTAAAATGCATAGCACTTTGTTCTTAAGCCAGATCAACTTGAAATTGTTTTAGCAGGTGCCTTCACTTGCATTTTAAAATCAGGTAATTCCTGATCTTTGCTAGCTTCAATTGGTTGGCATACAATTTTCAAATTACATTATATTACAATGAGGAGACTTACTGAAATCAAGCTAGATTTGTCTAGGAAGTCTACATTTGTATTTTAGAAAGCTGTTTCATGACCCAAGTTACTACAACCTAGGGGTTTTTTGGTTTTGGTTTGTTTTGGTTTATTGGGGTTTTTTTGAAAGGTGTCTAATTATAAAGTCCACTTACTAACTTCTGTATCTTGCCATCAGATTTATTTATTTTTTACAAGAGGAGATACCACATTGGTCACCTGCCACTGCTAGGTAGTTCTTTTCTAAAAGCCTTTAGGATAAGTGTAACATTTGTGTTCTGTGAGTTCTCAAGTAATTCTTTTGGCTTGACTTTCTTAATTTGATAGCAGCTTTTGAAATGTCTTCATTTTCTGGACATGAGCCGGCAATGTGGGCTCGCAGCCCAGAAAGCCAACCATGTCCTGGGCTGCATCAAGAGAAGTGTGGCCAGCAGGTTGAGGGAGGTGATTCTCCCCCTCTACTCTGCTCTGGTGAGACCCCACCTGCAGTGCTGTGTCCAGCTCTGGGGCCCCAGCATAAGAAGGACAGGGACCCGCTCAAGCGGGTCCAGAGGAGGGACATGAAGATATCAGGGGTCTGGAGCACCTCCCTTATGAGGACAGGCTGAGAGAGTTGGGGTTGTTCAGCCTGGAGAAGAGAAGGCTCCAGGGAGACCTTATTGCGGCCTTTCAATACGTAAATGAGGCTAACAAGAAAGATGGGGACAGACTTTTTAGTAGGGCCTGTTGTGATAGGACAAGGGGTAATGGTTTTAAAGTAAAAGAGGGTAGATTCAGACTAGGTTTAAGAAATAAATTTTTTATGAATAGGGTGCTGAAACACTGGAACAGGTTGCCCAGAGACATGGTAGATGCCCCATGCCTGGAAACATTCAAGGTCAGGCTGGATGAGGATCTGAGCAACCTGGTCTAGTTGAAGATGTCCCTGGTTATTGTTGGGCGGTTGGAACTAGATGGCCTTTAAAGGTCCCTTCCAACTCAAACCATTCTGCAATTGTATGATTTTATGATTTTGTATATTAAGTATCCTGGTCCACGTCTAGCTTTCTCATTACAATTTGTTTTGCTCTTGGATTTTTATCTCCGAAGTTACTTGAACACGTATATGCAGCCTCTGCTGTGTAGCTGCAGTTTTTTTAGAACAGAGTTCAGGTCTTTGTCCTAATGGAGGGTGATACCCAGTGTATTGTTTATGCTGCTAATACCTGCTAGCTGAGATGAACAGAGTGCATCATATGTAGTATAGTGCATACTGTTCTAAGATGAAGATTAGGAAGCTTGAGATTCAGTTTATATATGAACATTAAAATTCTTGTTTGTATAAAATATACAGCAAATTTGCTTCTTACTGGAATGTGAGATTAACAAGGCTGCACTGTGAAACCAGTTTTAGAAGGATAGGAAATTCAGTACCTCTATAGTTGGAGTCCTTAAGATTATGGTATAAATTACTCCAAGACTTCAAAAGACACAAATCTGCAAGTCTGCAAGTGCAATGAGGTAGGTCAAAATAATACTGGAAAATGCAAGGTGCTTTTAAATGACTCCTTCTGAGCCCTTGGGGTAGATAGTTCAACGTTTCCTTGGCAGTTACAAGGGCAAAATACATTTTTCCTGTTTTGTGCTGTGTTTTCTTTTGTTTTTTAAATGAAAGCTGACATTTTTATGTAATCTCCTGAGTCTTCAGAAGAGCACCAAGCACTGTGCAGTGCTTCTAACACTGTGGAGAGGGCCCATGACTTGTGAGGTGCTTGAAGACTTTACCTTCAGATATATGAAACAGCCCTGACCATTAATAGTGCAAGTTAAAAGAGTCTTTCACCATTTCTCAAATCAGGAGATCCTTGAGGAAAGCAATTTAAAAAGTAGCTAAATGGGGGAGGTTTTTAGCTAAATCATGATGCTTAACAAGTTTGATTACCTGCAATTTTTTTGCCTTCCATCTTTTGATTTCATTGTGTTTTCTTACTTGTAATTGCAGTTATTGCACAGCTGAGACAGAAGCTTGAAAAACTACAGAGCAGCAATCTTCCAGAAAGTTTTAGAGTTCCATATGATCCTGGGCTAAGAGCAGGAGCCCTAGTGGTAAGTATGTTTTTAAGTATGTTTTGAAGTTCTACAAATCCTTTTTGAAAAAAATCTCCTATTTGCAAGTATGTATCATTTGGTAAAAAATTTTGCTAATATGTCTTATTTCACTGTGAATATGGTGACATTTCATGAACTGAGTAAGTTTTTGTTCCCAAAGCTATTAGCATTTTTCTAAACATAATGACGTGCCACCATGCACTAAAAAATGCAACGACCCATAAAATCCAAATCATTAAATGGCAGTTATGATTTTTCCATTAATTTAATCCAGGATTTAACCAGGTAACTGACTTTTTAGATTAAATACCTGTATAAAACTGTTTTATCAGACTTCAGGGGCTTTGGGATACTCAGTTTCTGTTCCAGTTACTTTCTCTGTCTTACCCTGATTCATATCTGTCATTAACATTTAGGTCGAGACCTTCTTCTTATTAAAAAAAAATCTACCTTAGCTATTTCTGATTTTTCAATATCTTTGTATGTTGCTTTTGTTACTTTTATTAGACAGTACATTAAGATTTTTGTTAGGAATACATTAAGAAGCACTTAGGATTTTTTGTGTTGCTGCCTCCAGTTTTGTGGTGAGATTGCAGTGGTTTATGTTGACTCAGAGTTAAAACCAAGATTAATAAATCAGCAGATGTGTAGTGAAAGGGAATTGACTAATGCATCTACTGTGCAATGTGAGGTTTGGGTAAAGCAGCACAGTGAGGATCCTTGGATTCACTTGATGTGCAGCAAGGACCCTACAAGAAAAAAAATCCCTTGATTTTTCTCTTTAGTTAAGGACAGTCAAACCATCCAACCTAAGGAATTGTGAAATAGTAGGGTACTCATTTGGGTAACTGATATTAGTTGTCCAGATCTAGTCGTGTTTCTGTTAAATAAACTCGTGCCTTGATAGGCTATAAGCTAGGCTGTCTTCAAGCCGAGAGAGTTAAATGCCTCCCAGTTGGGCATGACTGAGGTACTGTCAGTACAGAAGTCAATTCAAACATTGTTTAGACAGAAATACAGAATTTGTGGCTTCTTAAATATTATTTTCTTAATTGTATTTCTCTCTCTTTTGTCTTTTGTGTACAAAAATCACCAACCGCATGACAAAAAATTTCAAAATAAAATAAAAGATCTTTCTGAATTTTCTAGTTTTCCTTCACTTAGGAAGTATGCAGCTCTACCAGGACCTTCCTAGATGAAAGAAGCAATAGATTTTGGAAGGTAGCTATGTCTGAAAATAGATGGGTTAGAGCCTTTTTCCCCCCCCCCAAACTATATGAACAAAAATTTTTGATATAACAAAATGTATTGGTAAGCATTCATTTCATCTTCATTCATAATCCATAATCTTCAAACCCTGAAATTTGACTAGTCTAAACCAAATATTAGAAGCAATATCAGTGTTTCTAGTAAGTTCAAAGATTTAACTTCTTTCCTTTTTAAAAATAAGGATGGTAAAAACTGTTTTGTTTTAAACTACAAGCTCAGAACCTCAATTGATGAAACATGAATATTCCAAAATACTCTTCTCTGATGTCATCAATTCTGTCAGCTCTCAAACACTAATGTACAGTTGATTTTATTATTTTAGAGGACTTTATTGTACATAGTAATGTTCAACAGTGAACCAGGAATTCCAGAATAGAAAGTATTACATACTACAGTTGTATTAGACATAATTAGTTGAGAAAATATTTGAAATAATGCAATTCTGGTAGTTTCAGTGCTGAATCAAGATTAAAAATGTAATTAAATAGGGAATTAATTTTCTTATTTTATGAACAAGTATGTTAAATTAGTTTCACAAATGCCATTTTCCCCATGAATTTGAACAACTTGCTAGGGGAGTTGAATCAAGCAATCTGGAATGACTGAAGTTGCTAGAAGTCACAAGGGTGGATGATGTGGTAAATTGCATTGGACAATGATTATGTTCTGGTTTTGCAAAGCACCTATCAGAGTGCTGTTGTGAGGGTCCATTATTTGCTAGTTTTGTCAGAAACTCTTATTCCTGGTTTAAAGGGGTTTTTTTCTGTCTGAAGTAGACTTGCAAGCTAAATCCAGTTGCAGAGAGTCAAGGCACGCTTTTTCCTTTATCATGGGCAGTGTTAAAAGTTGTGCAGGTTCACACAGGCTTTATGTGCAATTGAATACCGTTCCTTACGTGTGCTTTCAGGGTCTTTCTTGTGGTATAATTGATAGGAAGTTGGTAAACTGCTCTGTAGCTGGTGTGTAAAAAGGTTAGTTGTGTTGATGTTGGAGTACAATGGCTAGCAATAAATGTGTCTTTCACAGATAGAAAAATGTAAAGTAATGGCATCTAAGAAGAAACCCCTCTGGCTTGAGTTTAAATGTGCAGATCCAACAGCTCTATCTAATGAAACCATAGGCATAATCTTCAAACATGGAGATGACCTTCGTCAGGACATGCTTATTTTACAGGTATGATAGCTAAAATATGTAAAATGAATAACATGTATATTTTAAAATATTTTAAAATTGTTTTACTTTTCAGAAGTGTGTATACCTTGTCTTTACTGTTCATACGAAATATGAGGCTGTCTTTTGTTTTTTAAACTGTGTATGGCAAGGCTGACATCAAAACTGAATCTTCTTTCTTGTACTATGGTATTTTATGTTACTGTGTTGTGGGTTAACCATGGTGGGATGAGGAAAGAGGAAAGGAAGAGTAAAAGCAAGAAAACTTGTGGGCTGAGATAAAAATTGTTCAGTAAGCAAAGAAGAAGTGGAAGAAGAGAGAAAGAAAACAAGTGATGTAAAGGCAGTCACTCACCACATCCCATAGGTAGACCAATGCCCAGCCAGTTCCTGCACAAAAGATGGTTAACCTACCTAACCCTCTTCCTCTCTGTTTTATTGCTGAGCATGACGTTACTCAGCATGGAATATTTCTTTGGTTGTTTTGGGTCATCTGCCTGGTTGTGTCCCCTCCCAACCTCTTGTGCACCCCCAGTCTGTTCACAGTGAGGCAGAGTGAGAAACAAAAAGGCAGCCTTGATGCTCTGCAGACACTGTTATGCTGAAACATCCGTGTGTTACCCGCATTGCTTTGGTCACCAGCCTGAACCACAGAACTGTATGAGCCGCTCTGAAGACGATTAACTTCATCCCAGCCAGACCCAGTACATACTGTTACCCTGTTTTCTCCTGCCATGTGCCACACACACTTCACATTTTGGTGTTCTAGAGAAGGAGTCTAATTTAGTGCAAGATGGCCTGTTTTTCTGATTAAGCATTTCTATAATTTATTTATGCAATGGGTGAAGTTACAAATGAAAAAGAAATTGGTAGGTAGCCTTGCTCTAGTAATATTTCAGTGATTGTTCTGACAAACTGGTTTGTTAGCACTTTTGAGGATATTTATGGGAAAAAATGGACATACTTGCTAATGTATTCAATATGAGCTCATGTAGAAATCATGCAATATATTTATAAATAGTTTATAAAATAGTAGAGATTGCCTGGGCACAGGACAGGTGAGGAAATATAAAGCCTGGTTCTATAACTGATAATCTTGAATGGCTGCACACTTGCCGTATTAATCTCTTAATCTGTAAAATAGACAAGTAAGTTTAGCCCCATCTCAGAAGTCTGGGTAGTGTTATTTGCGTGAGTAATAAGTAATGTCCAAATAATTTAAAATAACTTAGTGTATATGATTGGTTTTACTAGATTCTTCGAATCATGGAATCCATTTGGGAAGCAGAATCCTTGGACCTCTGTTTGTTACCGTATGGTTGTATTTCTACAGGGAACAAAATAGGTATGTGATCGCACTTACTGTGATTAGAAATTCAAAATACCATAGTTACAGAAGTTACGTATAGGAGAACTATTCTAGTATGCACTGTGGTCCTGAGATAAATAGCAGCTTGTTACACTTTTCTGTGAGCAGCCTTCATATGTGTCTTAGCAATGGTTTCTGCCCTTCTGATGGGTATCCTTCAGCTGCTGCACTAGCTTAACTGACTGCGATTCCTGTGCCAATCCAACTGTTTGGGTCCTGCTGCAAGCTTCTCTTTAATAATGATGTTTGGTATGAAAAAGTGTGAAAGTGAGTGGCTTATTTAAGATGTGTTTTAATGTGTTGATAAGAATGAAATAGAGAAAGGAGTTAAAATAGCAAACAGTTATGTTTTTTCCCTGACCTGAGGCTTCATACCTCTGCTACATACAAGCAACAGCATTACTCAACAGGATGCTCAGGCAACATTTCTCAGTGGCTATTAGTTCCTGTAGCACAGATGATATATTTTCCAGAATTCATGGTGGGAGAAATGAAGTAGCTGCTTACAAAGCTTCTGGAGAACTGTGTGATGGTGTGTAGAGCAACCTGATCAGCTCTGGAAGAGTCCAGTTACATCCAGAAATGTCAAACTGATGTATAATTTATACATCCTGAAGGCTCCAAACTGACTCTTTGTGGTTGGATTTGCATATATTAGGTACCCTAGTCCATCCACATTGCACAGTTTCCTAGTATCCAGATAATACAGAATTGTCTAGAGGACTATAGAGTTAATTTTGCTGAGCAGTTCTTGCACGATTGGCTGGAGGAAAGCCTCCTCAGTGTAGAAAAATTGGCCATGCCCAAATGAAGCTATTGTGCTGAAAAAAATTCTTTGACTGGTATAAACAGTGTGTCAGTGAGACAGATTAGCAAGTACAGCTCTGCCATTTAATTAAAGCTTGAACATGTGTAAAAATTAGCAAGTTTGTTAATTCCTGTCATCGGTATAGCTGGCAGTATAATAGTAACTGCGTGGCTTGATAAAATAATGATAACATAAATATTGCTATGTGTCTCCCACGATCTCCAGCTTTTTAGTTCTTTTATTTTTCAACAATATATTTTGCTTTATGGATCAAAGAAAAATTAACTGAATCCCATTAAAATTAAGAACTCTTTTCAATATATATCTGTAATGTCCTTCCTCGCTAAAATCCATTGCCCCATAAAATTTTTATCATTCTTTCTTTTGACTTCAAAATATCTTAGCAATGCAGAATACCCAAACTCACTGATAAAATACTTGGTAGTGTGACACAAGAGAGTTTCCTTTCTCCTAGTGTAAGTATTTTAAAATTAAATAAATTGTATTGATAGAATTATAATAATAAAGGAAATGGAACAGTATATATCAAAATACTAAATAACTGTAAATATAAGGAAGGTTGGGTTTTTTCCTCTCCTTTAGGGATGTTATAAGAAATGTAATTTTTTAGAGATATTGTTAGGATTTAATTTAATTTTGTTTAAAATCATCTTAAAACAATGTAATGTATTGAAATAATGGAGGAAGCTGGAGGAATTCTGCCAGTGATCCTAGCATTCTTATATTCAAGTTACAGACTTCATTATTCTTTCATGAATTCTTAATTGACTCCCTATTCTTTTATCTCAAGGAAATAATTTTTTGTTTTCCTATATGCACAGAGGAGATGTAACTATCACAGTAGGGGCATGGTCAATCACATAAAGACTCCTGTTCAGTTTGCTGAACCTGCAGCCTAAATTAGTAATACCCAATACAGGACACTTTGATGTAGAGCTTATGCTTGTTTGGAACAAAACCAAAGAGTAGTGGCATGCAAATGTTCTTTCACAGTATTCATATGTGGTCGTCTTCCAAGCTGCTTCTTCCATGGAATTTGGGGAAGTTTCTGTGTATTGACACAAGGACACTACTCCATTCTACACTGAGCACAGGGAAACAGCCAGTGTCTTACACCTGGGGCTGGCATCCCCTCCTGTGTAGAGCTTCTCAGTCTGTTGAAGATCTCTGCATTCAGTGCAGTTTGCAGTTTTGGAAACATCTGTCCTCTCCACTGCTGCTGCCAAATAGACCTCTGTAGGAAGAACTTTCTCTTCTATGTATCACTGGTAAAAGATCATACCCTATTCTCTTTCCCTTTGACATGGCCATATGTTCCCAGCTTTGCACGGCAATTATCACTACTTACTGTGCTGCATCACTGCCAAATTTAAGAAGTTCAAGCTGACACTTAATATAAGAGTCACCTGCTTTAGTACTGCAGATCCCCAGAAACACATAGCATAGTGCATTTACTGCTGCACTTCCTCCCAGTTGAATACAGCCCAACGGAGATCCTCTATCCCAGCTGCTGAAGCCTTCTCTAGGACTAACCATACCCACTGAGAGGCACGTCTGTATTTAGAAGGATTTGACGGTAGAGCTATGCTGTTCCCACAAATAACTTTTTTTACCACGATACCTTTAAAGTATTTACTTGGGTAGAATAAACTGCACAACGTTCTGTGTAGGTTTTATACCACTCTTCTGGCGGTGCAGTGGAGAATGATCAGTAAAGGATTTTTATTAGCAGCTTTTTTAAAATCTGTGGACTTTTCACGGTGCTAATGAACATACCTATGCTCAGAGAAGTTTTAAATGCAAGGGAAAGCAGAAGATTCCCCCTGCAACAGCTCCACTCCCCTGGAATCAAGGAGCTGTTGGCCAGTAGAGGGAGATTTGTGAGTACAGGCAGGGGAAGCCTTTTCAACAGCTGGAATGTGGTCTGGAGCTCACTCCCAGGAGGGCAACAACAGCTTGTCAAGCACAGACTAACATGCAGAACTTTTAAATTTGATGGTGTTGGCGGTGGGTTTTGAAGGTCATATTTCAACGATAATTTTATTACAAACAAATCTAGCTCACTGTCAAGACAGAAGAAATAACTCCAGGGGGTATTCAGCCATGAATTCAGCCGTGCGTGGAAGGCAGGGGCAGGAAAAGATTCCTGTGTTGTTACTCTGTTACTGAAGAATTTGCACATAATTTGGTAATTGCACAAGGGTAGGACTGTGAATAGATAGAAATTCATCCATTTCAGAGGGAGAGTCAAACTGAAACCGAATCAGAAACTGCTTTGAATCACTTTGGGGATAAAGGAATATTTTTATTTGCTTGCTTATCTGTGAGCTGGAGCTGAAGACAGACTTTTACCTAGAAGACACTGTGGAACTTGAACCAGAGGAAGAAAATGTATTTCCAATTACCAAATAAGTTTAACTAAAAACTGACCTTCCCCCATACATGCATGACCAGTATGAGGACAGACTGCATTTGCTAGTCTTGGCTACAGTGCAGAGTTGTGTTGCAGCCTCTGTTTCTGCTTTTCTCTCTAGCTTCCCCTTCATCACATGCCATGTTAGTATGAACAGTACAAGTCCTTGTTTCTGTACCATATTGCTGTGATGTGCTGATTTGCCTTTGCGAGGATCTGTTCAGTTTAGGGGCTGACCTCTGGGCCCCAACAGCCAGAGCTTTCCACCAGCAGTCCCACTGCTATACCTCACTGTGTATTGATATTTCTGAACCTTTCTGTGCATATGCACACTTAAGCTTATATTGGGTTTACTGCAGGAGGGCCAGCTCTGTTCCTGTGCCACAGCTCTGACAACACTTGGATCCCTGGGCTGCTGCAACACTGCAGCTTCCCTTCAGCTCCTCAAATTTATGAAGTTGAAGAGAAGCTGGTGGAAATGTGGATGGTTCCTGGGCTTCTGCAGGCAATCAGGACAGGAGGGAGTTCCTCTCCTGGGGAAAAGCCTTATGCAGAGGGTCCCCACTTATCATGTGATTATTTCCATTTTAAAAGGTTTTACATTCTCATGGAAGAATTTAGTATGCCAGGCTAGTTATGAGCTCTGGCTGGTTTCATCTGGGAATGAACAAGAACCACTGTGGCTTGTAAAATAAATTTCTGCTCACAACCTATTAAGTTCTGCAGTTGATTTAAAAAACACAGTTTTAAATTTAATTTTGCATATTTTAATATGCTTTGATATACATTTAATAACTTCTTTGTTTTCTCTAGGAATGATCGAAATTGTGAAAGATGCTACAACAATTGCCAAAATTCAACAAAGTACAGTTGGCAACACTGGTGCATTTAAGGATGAAATACTAAACCAGTGGCTCAAGGAAAGGTGCATGATTGAAGAGAAGGTGAGTTCTTTGAATTTTTAAGTAGGATTTTCAAATGCACCCTACTAATTTAGGAGCACAGAGCCCATACGGGTGTGTTTGTGTTACTTATGTGAGTTGAAAAATCCATTCATTTTCCCTGTACTCAGCCGTGGGTGTCTGTGAAAGGGCCTTTAGCATCCAGCTGGCAGCCAAGCTCCTGAGAAACAAGATGCTTTAGAAATGACTCCTTTGTCAGTGGTATTTAGAAGTGATACATGAGGAGCATATTGAAAGGACATCTAGGAACACTGAAAGGCACTGTGGTTTTAGAGGATTTAAGTACAGGTTTGGGTACTCACGACTCCTTTGCTTAGGTAGGTCCACTGACCTACTAGAGCTTTCTGCCAGCTTTTTTTCTCAGAAAACATGGACGACTATATGTTTATTCTATTTATGCTAAGGGATAGAGTCTGCTTGCACAGTACAGGGAATGCAATGCAGGGCTGTGATCTTAATCTCTGCTGTGCAATGGTATAAGCCAGTTTGTCTAACTGTTGATAGATACATGTCAATAGAAAGGCATATGACTTTTAGAATGTCTGAATTTAGTTTCTAGCATTGAAGCATTTAACATCTCTAAGATTTATTTTTAGTTTCAGGCAGCTGTGGAAAGATTTGTTTATTCTTGTGCTGGATACTGTGTGGCAACCTTTGTACTTGGAATAGGAGACAGGCACAATGACAACATTATGATTACAGAAACAGGTGAGTTATTTTTTGAGAATTTCATAGAAGAAGTGGGGATGGTCTATACTTCATTAGATTTATCTTTCATTTTAATAAATAATGCATTTAACAATGAATGAAGAGACACAATCCAGTTCTGTCAGCATTGCTTGCAAGTTCAGGTCCTCCTGTGACATTAAAATATATTGTCACCCCTTTAACCTTCATATAGACTCTAGATATTTACCATTAATAATGCCATTCTTTTCCAAGGGCAAGTTTGTTACAAACTAAGTCGTGAGGAATGTAAATCTAATTTTTTTTTTTAGTGTGTAGATCTAAGATCTAAAAGCCAAAAAACTGTAAAAAGCAGACAGCTGTTCACCTGTCTGAAGTGTGGATGTGGTTCTGACAGTGTTCACTGGAACTGTATTTATGTCAGAATTCAGATGTTAATGGACTGTTTTCACTTCCAAGGAACATAATTGCTTTATATACCCTTGTAGAAGACCCTAGAAAATAAGTGTACATGGAGTGTACTTGTTTTGCTACTGTAGTTTGTGGGATGGTTGCAGTCCTCCTGAATGAACTACAATTTTTTTGTATTACAAACTTTGGGAATTATTTCTGTAGCTGCACATTGGTTCATCCCTCATTTTACTTACCTATGGAAGCCCCAGAAAAGACACCAGAATGAGCTGTACATATGGAGGAGTTTTATTTGATCTGAGAAATTCACTTCCAGTTTCATGATCCTCTTACTTCATAATTAGTCTTTACATAATGCTATGAGACAGAAAATACTTTTGGGCTTATTTAGGAGGCTGTGTATTTAATATTAATCATATTATAGTTAAAATTTTACCTGTTGAAGGCTAGAGAGAAGTACTTTGAAGGCAGAAATGAGCTAATTGAAGACTACAGTAAAAAAGTTTACCAGAAGTCCTTGAGGAAAAGAAGACAAATGCTTTAATTTCAACATTATATATAATATAGTGCAATGTTAGTGCCCATTGGCAGAAAATGAGGGACAGGTCAATAGAAAGGGAGACAGAGAAAAGAAGGTTATTCTGTTGTGGTCAGGAGCAGGTTTGCCGTAGAGTCTTTAACAGGAGCTGTCTTGAGCAACAGAAGCCAGAGGATGTCAGTCTGCGAGGGCTGCAGAGAGTGTCAGATTTGGTAGGTTGGGAGGACTCTAAGTATTATCTTACATCATTTGATGTTTATCTTTTTTATACATGTACCAGTATTACAAATCTATGTTTTTAAGTAACCATACTCTTTTGTCCTTACATCTTGTCTGCCAGTAAAAGTAATAACGTAATCTGAAGAGCAGCAGTATGCTCCAGTCCTGTAGGTGTAGCAATCCTTAAAAGGGGAGTTTTTCATCGGTTTCCTGGGAACTGATACCCTACTACAATCTCAAAGTTATCGAAAGGATGACAATGCAAACTTATTCTGTACAGTACAGGTTGGTTTAGAAATTGGTAACGCAGGTTTGCAAGGAAGAAGCATGTTCTAGTCAATGATGTTAGCCTAGGAGCCAGATAATGCCAGAATCCCATGGGTATTTGAAACATAATCCACGAGCCTTTTCCATGTAGTGATGTGCTGGAAGCTGATTGTTATGGATCTGAGGCACAAGCTTTCTTTGGTTGATTTTTGACGAGCTGTGAGTATATGTTTAGAAAATACAGCAGTTCTGCCAGGTTTTTAACAACTGCCAAAGTAAAATAAAAAATAACTTTGCCAAGAGGACAGAATTATATATTTTAAAAAAAAAAAAAGAGGAGAATATAGTCTTTTCTGCTGAACTAAAGAGTGATCATATATCCCTCAAAAAGAGATTTTGGAATGATTGTGAATACAAGTAAATGTTCTTGGCAGTTTATTGTATTTAAGCCTAACTGTGACTTCTTCTCTTTATGAAGGTAACCTTTTCCATATTGATTTCGGCCATATTCTTGGGAATTATAAAAGCTTCCTTGGAATTAATAAGGAAAGAGTTCCTTTTGTGCTGACTCCGGATTTTCTGTTTGTCATGGGGAGTTCTGGGAAGAAGACAAGTCTCCATTTCCATAAATTTCAGGTAAAGCATGAATATCTAGCTGCAAATCAATTAAGCAATGTTTTTTACCCTCTGAAATGAACATTAGTGCCTTAGTTTCAAAAGTCTAGGCTCCTGGGTATTATGTTAATAAAATTTACTGAATCATAATACAATTCCGGGAGATTTTAGTCCCAACTCAAGAGCAAAAATTATCTGTAGGATTATGGGAACTAGAATTCAAACATCCAAAAAGGCACATTGAAGAGTTTGAGTTAGCAGCAGACCAAATAGGCAGTTCTTATCTTGATTGAAAATACTTTGTAGAGGGCTTCAGTATTTCTCCAATTAGAGGAGACTCATAGCACTAAGCAGAGCCTTCTATGTAGTACAAGCAGGTGTGAGGCATTCCTCAGCTGGCTTTGCCAGAGTTACTCCCTCCTGATTCTGCCCTCGTGTTCTGGGGCTCAGACTGCTGCATCTGAATAGAAATGTGTGGTGACCCTAAGCTATGTCAGATTCTGGTTTTGTGAAGTGGATGGACTTAACACTCTGAAATAAAAGAATGGTGTTAAAAATCTATTCTATTGCGTCCTCTATTTGAAATTCAGTCCTTCCAAAACAGTTGTGATTTTTCAAGCTTGTGTAGGACCTGGGCGAGGAGGGAGCAAAGCAAAATGCTGTTCAGTATGTTTAATGAGATGGCTGAGAGCATGGCTGAGCAGAAATAGATGGATGTCTGGGGTGTTATTCCTGTGCTCATCTTTAGGGACTTTAAGTAAGTGCCTGATTTAGAAAGCAGGTTCCCTGTAATATCAAAAGAAGAAGTCTCCTCCAGAGTGTGAGTCAAAGCAAAAGCATAACTTAGATGTTCTGGATTCCCTGTGGATGAACCAGTCTCTCTGTTCTGGTAAGGAGTCTGTTTTTTTAAGCTGAGTACCTAATTAAGGTTCTTACTGTTGGATAGTGAATATGTCCCTTTGAACATATACATGATTGTACAGCTGCCGTGGTTTAGGCCCAGCCAGCAACTAAGCACCACACAGTCGCTCGCTTACTCCTCCCCCACAGTGGGATGGGGAGGAGAAAATACAACAAAAGGCTCATGGGTTGAGACAAGGACAGGGAGGGCTCACTCACCAATTATGGTCACTGGCAAAAGATGGACTTCACTTGGAAAAAACCCATCAAATTAAATTTGAACACCACCACTAATTTACCAATCAAATCAGATTAGCATCTGCAGTAAGGTAGTGTTGTGTTCTTACATATGTATCATTCAGCTTTTTAGAGAGTATCCGACTTTTACTTTGGCAGCCCAAATACCAAAAGCAATAGGAGGTGATTTTTGTCTTAGCCTCTCTTCAGTAAGCCATGATTCATCATATAGTCCTGGGTTTGAATGGATACACATTTTGTTACTCCAGTATGAATTTCTAGATGCTGCTACCATCCCACTAATACAGAGGGTTTAGGAATGCTGTGGTAAGTGCCAGCATCATTTCCACTAGTGTCATTAACCAGATGAAAGGTGATTAATGTGCTTTACCTTTGTGAACTGTGACTGTGATATGTGACCTGGTCATTATAAGTGGGGTGATTTAGGCACAGATGATAACACTGACCAAAAAAATGTAAGTTCATGTCCAATTCTGCTGTATTAGATACTGTTTATAAACTGCTATTGTGGTAGTACATTAAAAGGCTTTTCTGTCTCAAAGACCAATAGAGAAAGTTAAAATACTTTCATACAAGTAAAATAGTAACACAGAGCAAGGTCTTTATCACATATTTTGCTGTAAAAAATACATGTTTTAATTGTATGGTCAGAGTGCAAAAATAAATTATAGCTTCACTTTTCAACTGGCTGGTTTCATCATGTTTCCTAATATTGAGGGATTCATTCGGTGTGCCTGCTGACTCATTCATGTATTAACGGAAAAATCTCAGCATTCATCCTTCATTAATTTTTAAGAGCCTCTCTCATTAATTTGTACTTCAGCTACATTAAAATAGGTTGTACTTTAGAGGAATCCTTTTGTTTTTTACAGGCTTTGGTGTGTTTAATATTTTAAAATACCTACTTTTTTATTTCTCTGTTACCTATTGGCTACAGTCCATACAGGTGTTTTAGCCATAACTCATATTGCAGGTGTCAGAGGAGGTTAATTAGACGATTTTGACCAGAGTTCACTGCAACAGAGTATAGTTTGTTATTAGTGAACTTCTAAAGCTGTCAGTGGGTGGACAACTTTTCTGGAACTAGCAATAAAGCTCATTCCTATTAGCTCTTAAATTTTGCTTCCCTTTTTGTTTATGTTCCTGATGATGGTTTAATGAAAATTAGTGGCCAGAGGTTATTAATGACACCACAGAAACGCTTAGTAGGAAGCAGTATTTGATGGTCTTTTGTTCTAATCGCAAAAAAGTATTTAAGCATGACTTAATCTGAGAAGACAAGTATTTTTATGTTCCATCTGTGAATTTTTCAGCTGCCTTAGTACTTCCCAGATCTCTCTTGCTGTAAGTGTCATATATGGTGGCATTTCCTTTCTGGCCTTTGGCTGAAACCCATGCAACTCTCATACTCCTATGTACACACAACTTTTTCACTTCTTACTAGTAGAAACCCTCGACAGAACCTCATCTAAGATCTTTGTAGTCGTTTGAGCTTTGTCCACTTACCTATTATTAGTTTGCCTAAAATTGTCTTTGCTAGTTTTTGCATTAAATTTTGAATGCATTTTTATTCATTATATTTATTTAATTCATTGTGTTTTCATTACTCTGCAGTCTTAATAACGCAGAGATCTGTATTCTCAGTATTAATCAAATTCTTCTATACCATTTGTTTACAAAATCTCATGTATTTGGTTGTCAAAGGTGGCAGAAAGCAGAAGGGTGTAAAATCACTCATTGAAAAATACTTATTTGTAGTATACTGTACAGGGAAGGGATGGCCTATATATCAGAACTTGGACACTTTATATTATAAAAATGCCTGACCTTTAGGATACTAAACTTAGGACAATTTCAAGCTCTCAAAATACTTATTCTTTATTGTCTGTTGGACAATGGGATTTTGGTTTCTCCTTAGCTCCTCTCATTTTGCCCATGGCTTTAGCTTAGTTAGCAGCTTTCTTCTTAATCTCATGGTAAACATCTATGTATCGTTGACACATACATATGTGTTATTTTTGGTTCTCTCTGCCTCTCTCAGAAGTGTAAAAATTAGTTTTCTTGGAAGATGTTAATTCAAAACTCCATTCAGTTCCTGTCTGAATAAATAACTGTAACAGGCAGATACAGATTTTTTAAAATCCTTTGAATTCCTGGAAGGACTGCCTTTGGGATGCAGTGATGCCAGGTTCTTGACTGCATAATTGTTTTTCTGTCTCAGACACCCGCAGTAGTGAGATGCATCGTATATAGAGAAATATAAAACCTTCTTTGATATAACCATAAAGAGCTTTCATCTCTTTCAGGGGGAACAAAACACACACTAACTCTTGTGACAAGTTTTCCCTGTTTGAAGTTGATAATACATAAGTAGAATTTCTTTTTCTTATTTTTTTCACCTGGTGTCATGGAGAGAAACTAATCCCCATGAAAAGATGATGGTGTTTTATGCTGTAAATTGTGCTTTGACTGTTGCAATTTATCTTCTGCTTTGCTAGAGCTAAACTAACATTGGAGTTCATAAGTATGATCTTACTTCAGGACAGAATTTATTTGGAAACAGTGAAAGACTTAAGGGCCCAGGCAATAGGAAAAAGAAACCCTACAGACAGGTCTTCCAACATACCATCTGCCTTCCTTAGTATCTTCCTGACCTGCCTGGTTGGTTGTCCTGGTGTTGATGATGTGAACAGTGGTAGATGTTAAGATTTTTGTGCACTTCTTACTGTCTGAGGGAAAAAACCCAAACATACACCTTGTCAAAAATAAACAGTGTTCTAGAGAGCTGATGAGATTTGGTGGAACATTTTACATGAAAATATTTGGATTTCTTAAGAATTCTTTAATAAATTCATATATATTTGTGGAAAGGTTAAATTGAATATTTATTTGTGTAGAAAGTAGCATTTCTTCAGCTTTGGTTTTAGTAGCAACAACCTTCTTGGAAATATTTTTCATCTTTTTACATTACTGCATTGCAGGCCCAATTTAACTTTCTAATATATGATTGATTTCTTCATTGCATTGTCTTCTTTAAGATGTTATTTCTAAAAGTAAATGAGTAATAAATTTAATATAAGAAATAATTGTTACGTATTAGTCACTTAGCATTTTTTTAAAAAGCATTGCGTGTTTTTCCAAGCTGAAGAAATTTCATTCTAAAGGTTGTTAAGCACAAATTACTTATATATGGAAGTGAAAAAGCTATAAAAATCTGTGGAATCCAGTATGACAGTACATAAACATAGAAGTCCTACAGCAAGGCAGTGTGCCTGAAAACTAGAGCTGTCAGCTGGAAAAATTTCTTAGAACACCAAGCCTGAAAAATCTTCTGTATTAAATAAGCTGTCACCTCTGCAAAGTTAATAGACATATATATAAAATGAAGAACAGTCCCCTGGAGGTGCTCCTTTATTCAGTATCACTTGCCAGCCGTGGTCTTTGAATGGGACCATGCCAGTTGGAAAGGAAGACAATGAAGTATTGCTGTCTCTTTTAACAACCACAGAAAGTGATTATACGACAGGGAAATTAATTTGAAATTTTGGTGAAGCTAAGGTTTTATGTTTCAGTAATTAATATAATATTATTAAAAAGACCCTTTAGTTTGTACACCAAAACAGTTCTTGTTGCCCCAAGGTGTGGTGATGAGTGAAGTAATACCAAGCAACAGAAGCAGAAGTTCGCTCCACGTTTCTGCTCAGGTGAATGGCTCTGTTGGGTCTCCTCTCTCTGACATACTGAGTGATTGAATAGTGTTGGTTAATGAGAGTCCTGTGACATTCCTACACCATCCCTCTCAGTTCACCTCATCAATTAACAAAATATTCTTCTCTCTTGTAGGACGTATGTGTGAAGGCTTATTTAGCTCTTCGACATCACACAAACCTGCTGATCATCCTGTTCTCCATGATGCTAATGACTGGAATGCCCCAATTAACAAGCAAAGAGGATATTGAGTATATCCGGGATGCACTGACAGTAGGGAAAAGTGAAGAAGATGCCAAAAAGCATTTTCTTGATCAGATAGAGGTTTGCAGAGATAAGGGCTGGACTGTACAATTTAACTGGTTTTTACATCTTGTGCTTGGAATCAAACAAGGAGTAGAAAAGCATTCTGCTTAATATTTTATGTAAATTAACTGTGGGTGTGAATAGGAGGTTAGTAAACCTACATGTTATTTATGAATTCTGAATAAATGAGCAGTCAAAATTGCCTTTACTTTGGTGGCAGCTTAAACGAATCTTCTAAAAAGGCAAAGGCTTTTGCTCTGCCCCTCCAGAAGATCTTCCTGCAGTTAAGATTTTTTTAAATGTCTAATGACACTTCAAGTTGCTGGATGCTTTTAACTAGTTGCTTTGCTGATGTAGCCTGCATTTTTCTTGTTTTCTTTAGTAATAATTTCAGATAAATGTGAAGGAGGAGCTTGAGTAAGATGATAACCTGCAAATTCAAATAGAAATTCCCTATGACATTATCTTAATTGTTCACGAGGGTCAAGCCCTTCAAAAGCAGAATAATTTATTTCTAATCTATGGTTATATTGAAATCCCTGTAGGCAATTCACTTCTTTGTCAGGATGGCTTACAGTCAAGTGTTGTTCACCCACATCCTTCTCTTTTGTCCCTTTCTTAACACTTTGTCCTTTTTGGATTTTCAGTTTGTCATCAGCAGAAAACAGCTTTGGCTCTACTATTAGAGGAGATTACCTTACTATTATTGTAGCCTTCTGACATAGACAGCTGAGCTTCACTGTTTTGCCAGGAGAACTCATAGTTACCTGGAAGTTCCTCAGGTTTGAACCTGAAATTCTGAAGACTTAATTTTGAAAGATTTTTTTACTGTACTTTTTAATGGAAAACATCTGTATTATATTACAGATTGTATTATTACTGTAAAGTTACTAAAATTCCACCTGTGTAGTAAAAGCTTTGTGGAAAAAGCAATGGTACTTCTTATTCCTCAGAGAAAACTCCTTATGTAAGAGTAATTGACATTTTACCAAATATTTGAGAAACCCAAAGTTATTTATTCTTTGGTGATATATTTTCAGGATATACCTAGAAGGAATTAAATGTAATCTTTGAAATGGTGTATATTTTGCTATTTATTTTTAAATTCCTTAAGAGACTATACTACTGAAAAGCTATTTATGAAAGAAAAAGAATCCTTATCTTTAATTTCAATATTTAAAAGAGAAAAAATGGGCAGTGTTAAGTAGAATTTTAACTTCTGTACTGTAGGATGCCTGCAAATCATCAAGTCTGCCTATGGTAGGAAAGGAAAAATATATAGCATGAATTAGTCTTTGACTTGAATTATTATGGTATACTTCCTGCTAATTGATTTTTACCAAAGAGAGAAGATGGCTTACAATATTGCTTTTTTGCACTTGTGCCCGTGTAATTTCCTTTTTCATTGTAGTGTTACATGGGTTTTACATTACATATAAATGATTAACTGAATTTTTAAATTCTGTTATCATTTGCTTTTGATCATTTCACAGAACTGTTAAGATTTTAACTACTGCTACCACTGTTACTACTGAGTATATTCTTGAAGGATTTTTAATAACTGTACTGTAATTGATGTCTCAGTTATGAGATATAGCCAATCTATTCTTGAAATGTAGATGTTTAATTGGTTACTGTGCACGGCTATTTTTGATGTATATGGTAGATTCCAGTTAAGAAGTCTGAAAAGTTTAAATGTAGAATATTTTGTTGTTCTGTTACATTATTATTTGGTGCAAGATAGGCTTAAGACCATACTAAAATGTAAACTAAATGGTGAATATTGTCTGTAAAATGGTATTTTTAGACTTGTATTTTATAGATCTGAAATAAATTGACATGTTCTATTCATTTATTGTTAATGAATAAGCATCTTAGCCAAAAATACACGTAAATATTTTTTATCCAGTTACATAAAGACTGTGTAATCGCAATAAGAAATCATATTCAAAGTCCCACTCAGAGGAATTGTTTTAGTTTCATATTAATAATTCTGTATGATTTCAGATATCTTAAATTATTACAATTGTAAAATGTGAATAGAATAGTACCACTTTCTAAGAGCCCTTCATTCATTCCTGGTTTGCTCTATAAAGAAAAGTCTGAAGACTTTAGTAAGTTCCTTCTTTTAAAAAGTAAGTCAATCTACTGCTAATTTTAACTCAGGCATGGGGAAATAAATGCTAATCACAACTTCAAGGGAAAAGACACTCTAGAAGCAGCCTCCATTCACAGAAAAAGGTCTACAAGAGATCTGCACCTAGAGGAAAGCAGTTTAGTCCTGCACTCAACTTTGATGATTTTTATCAGTAGTTTACAGTGTGCTATACTGAATTGTATACAATGTTTGTTACAGACATCTGAAACACCTCTGTGCTAATTAGCAGACTTCATTGCTTTCCTTGCCCGTGAAGCCCACAGTTGGGCTGCCTGGGCAGTGCTAAGCTGCCTTTAAACACCCCCTCTGCACTGGGCTTTGGGTGTTTGCCAGCCTGACTTCTGGGAGATGAAAAGTAGCTGCCAGATCTCCTTTTTACCTACAGAACAAGCTATTAGGCAGCTTACCAGCACTTTATTTATAAATAGCTGTGCATTCATACGGCTGATTATCTGTTGGCTTTCATGTGCCTCTTAAAACCTCCACCCACAACTGACTCTGTTTTCTGGCAAGCCCTGACAGAAGCAAAAGCCACACAGAGATGTGGTTTGAGGCAGTCCAGCTTCAAGGTGGAGTGGAATTGCTTTTCAGGTGAGGAGGTGAGCACGAGTACACGTTTGCCTGTCCCAGTGCAGAATACAGCTGTCACTTTCTGCAGTGGCAGCTCCATACCCAAGGCCTTGATAGCTGGAGCTTTAGCACAGCCACCACTGCTGGAGCAGGAAGCTGAACCACAGTTTCCTGAGTTTGGGCCTAATGTCTTCCAGTACGTAAACACATCAGCCCTTCAGAATAGCTGGTTTATAAGGGCTAAAAACCAGGAAATGCAAATTAGTCACTAACCACATTTTTTCAGTCTCTAACACAGCATATGCAGAGGGAGAAAATGATTAGATTTTCTGAGTAGGTCTCAATTATCATCCTTTTCTCCTGTTAGCCTTAATATTATTTTTGGAAAATTATTTTTAAGGGATACTTTTTCTTTAAGATGTATTGTATTTTCTTGGTAGTCTAAATTCACGTTGTTACTGCACCTAACAGTGGAAATTTGAATCTATTCTTAGAGTCAGTACCTCAGACTGGGTTGTGACTTGACATATAGTTTGGCTCCAGCAAGATCATCAAGATGTTGGTTAGTGATGAGTGTGTCCCCAAGGCTCCAGCCTAATTATATTCCAGGACAGGAAGAGAAGTTGAAAGGGAGCTGAGGTGCACAGCATGATTATATTTAGATCTTCAGTGAATACACTGGTTGCACTTGTTAGAGGTATTTAATCTATCATTAGCAGAATATCTAGCCTTATTTAACACATATTTAGTAGAATTTCCTCTAAAGTGTGGCTAATGATACAGAAATGAACAACTGACTTGAGAAAAGTATCACTGGAAATTATAACTCTTTTAGGGTATTTTTCATTATAAACCTTTTTTACTGTCTATTAGCAGTGTTCTGCAAATCCACATGAGTAGTCCCAAGGATTATGTAGATTACAGATTCTGTGCTGATGACTTTCTAATGCAGCTTGTGTAAAATAGTCTTGAAAATAAGAAATTATCAAAATTAAAATCTGGCATACCACACTGTCTGCAGGGTCTGGTGGGCCCTTTGAGTTACACCAAAGTATCTGAAAAACACTGATGTGTTTTCATGAGTCTTCTAATTGCAATTTACACAATGTATGTTGGAAACAGCACTCCAGAAATTGCCTGTTCTGGACAGAAGTCTGCAGGAAGAGGTTCCTGCCATGCTCACCCCACTCTGCATTTTGAAGGCAGAATTGGCCAGAAAAAGTACTAATACATTTTTATACTTTGTGGCACATTTACAGAAAGTAAGATTCATGCTGGAGAAGAGAAAGCAGTTTGTCTGCAGTTACACTGTTAATAATAAGGACTAATCAAAGATACAAATGATGTGGTGACAACCATGTGAGGTTTGTACATCATTATGTCATTAGAGAAAAGAGGCATTGGTGACCAGTTCTAGTATGATACAGGGCGACGGTCAGAAGGACATGGCTTTTCCTGGCTTTTTGAGCATCAGTGGATCTCTCATACCCAGCAAGAGAGAGCCTGGTGTCCTGCCTGTTGATAAAGAGCAAGTGGGCACTTGACAGGAAAAACTCTTTCCTTCCTACCCCTGGGAATGGGGGTCTGTCGTTTCAGAGGGTGCACGGCAGCACTTGACATGGCAAGAGCCCTCCACAGGCTGGGGAAGGCAAGTAGGCAGTGTTTAGAAAAAGATGTACCATTTCTCAGGTGATCTCCTGGGGATGCAAAAGAAGAGGCTGTCACTTTGGAAGCAGCAGCAGCACAGTGCCAGAAACACATGCCAGTTAATTTTAGCTAACAAAAGAGACCTGTGTATGGCAGAAGTGCTGTATCTAGTAAGTACAAGCACATCCCACTCTTCGGTGCAATCTCTCTGGTGTTCAGCATTAGGAGTCATGGTTCAAGTGGTGGTCACATTCTGAAAGCTGTAGTGTCTATGGTCAGAGTTTACCACCAATCCATTTATTAAGTGCATGAAGAAACAAATGGAAAATAATCTGTAGATAGCAGCATTTCTTGAAAAGATAAACATTGAGTAGATACACAAAGAAAGGTCAAATCTAATGTAGTGAAGAATAAGCAGGCAAGATGCCTGAAAGGAGAAAGAGAAAGAAAATAGAAATGTTAATGGACCATAGTACAAAACAGTTTTAAAACTACAGCTCAGACTTTGTACTAGATCCTCCTTCGCCTTTGAATAATCTTCCTTTAACAAGACTAACTAATTATCTTGCAAAAGGCTATGAGGGCTATGACTATTTAATAACCAAGAAATCTGCTGCCACAATGCAGTTCCATGATAAAGAATTCATTAATAATTCAAGATATGGCCAGAGCTAAATTTTGCTCAGAATATTTACCATTAAATTACCTCAAAAAAAAAAAAAGTGCAAAGAAACAATTAGTCTAGTGCTTCTTCCCCAGATCAACCAGCAAGTGTCTGGCATCGGCATTAAACTCATCACATGGGGAAGTTATTTCCCGTCATGATAGAAATGCATTTTTCTCTGAAGCATTTGGAGCTGGTCCCTGTCAGGGACAGGATACCAACCTGGACAGACTCTGGCTCTGATGCAGCATGGCAGCTCTTCTGCTCAGCTGTCAAATGTCTCTGCACAAAAGAATCTCAGTGAGATAAACAGGTCTCCTCAGGAAATGCTCTCCCTCCAGCCAAAGTTATCTTTCATTTTGGTGAAGTTCATGACAGCGTCTCTGTTTTACAAACCTGCTTCTTTCCCACAGAATGTGATGTATTTTCCAAACCTTATAAAACAATTCTGCCTGCCTGGGGAGAAAAGTACCCAGAGATCTCAGTAACTTTAAAGCAGTCTGAAACTGAAACACTCTAGGCAGGCACCTTTTGATTCAAGGTGATGCCTCATGCAAAGGCAGGCAATTATTCTTTGTGCCACCGCAGACCTTGTGTTCTAGGGATATGCTAATTAGCTAAACGTTAATTTTCCAGAGTACCATCTTCAGGAATCTCTCATTGCAGCAGCACACCAAAGCGAGGACCAAGAGTGGCTTCTAACAAGACCAGAGACTTGAAGGTCCTGTGGAGACTGACACCAGCTTCGTGGGGAGTAGGTGGCCATACGGTGCAGCTGCATCTTTCCCAGGGCAACAGTGACCCAGTGGCAGTAGCCCTGGCAAAAATGGGTGTAGAAGTCAGGGTTTGAGTCCCAGGATGAGCTGTGTGCTCTGGGGCTTTGAGGCAAGGCTAAGCATGTGGCACTGAAGGCCAGACCAAAAGCCATTTGACAACAGATTCTGCCCCCGTCATTCAGCTTTTCTGAAGAAGGAAAGGCAGACCCATGACCCTCTGTCTGAGGAGGGAATGGCACCGTTCACCCCCCTTGAGGGCTCTGAGTGCACAGCCAGCACCACCCTTTCATGGGATTCATGCAACTGCTGATCAGAACTAGCTCGTTAACGTTCATTAAGTGTCCCTCTCAAGGATTTGAGGAATGCATCTCTTAGAAGACTTTTTCCTAAAGTCTCATTTATTCCCACTATTCTCCTTTTCTTAGTCTCCCCCTGCTTTCTTCTGTAAATGCTAACATGAGCTCTTCAGAGATTAGTGTGTCCTTAAAAACCCTTATTTATCCTTATATAAAAGCTTGTTTAGTTTACCCTGTCCTCCAGAGTTCCATATTCCCACAGGCCATCTAAACACAGGCAACAATGGATTTTAGGATTTTAAAAAAGAGCAAGAGGACTGTTTTCACAATGTTGTTAGCACAAGAAGAAAGGACCCAACTGTCTTCAAGGGGACTGAAACACAAGACCCTCACCACAAGTTGGCGATTAAAAAAACACCTAATTCATCAAATATATTTTTAGAGCATTGACTTTTTTAACTCCTTTCTCTTCCTCTGTCCCTGTGTGTACTCACAGTCATCTTATTCTGAAAAGCCAGCTGTGGGTACGCACATAAATACACACCTTTCCACAGCTGCTCCGATGGTGTCTCCTCTAACTCTCCATCACCCCTCCAAGAAGCTGACCACCATTCATTCCCTGCTCTCTCTTAATTGTCTGTTGGACTGCTGTCCTACAGGGCCCCACTTCCTTTTCTATACCGGGCCTACAATGTGCATCTGGAGAAAGAACAATGAACATCCAAGAAAAATAAAATGTTCTTCTTCTACCTCATGTTTCCCAATAAAGATTTACATGAGCTGCAGAGATCTGTATGTGGAGGAATATTTTTATGACATCAGCCACCCACATAAATGCTGGGAAAAACCCAGCCTCTGCAGAGTAACTCTCTATGCAGAAAAGTATTGCGTTTCATAGAATAGAATCATAGAATCACAGAATCATTCAGGTTGGAAAAGACCCTTGGGATTATTGAGTCCCACCATCAGCCCTACTCTACAAAGTTCTCCCCTACACCATATCCCCCAGCATCTCATCTAAACGACCCTTAAACACATTCAGGGATGGTGACTCCTCCACCTCCCTGGGCAGCCTATTCCACTGTCTGACCACTCTTTCTGTGAAAAATTTTTTCCTAATGTCCAGTCTAAAACTCCCCTGTTGCAGTTTAAAGCCATTCCCTCTTGTTCTGTCACTAATTACCTGTGAGAAGAGACCAGCACCAACCTCTCTACAATGTCCTTTCAGGTAGGTGTAGAGAGTGATGAGGTCTCCCCTCAGCCTTCTCTTCCTCAAACTGAACAGTCCCAGCTCCTTCAATCACTCCTCATAGGATTTATTCTCCAGGCCCTTCACCAGCTTCGTTGCCCTCCTCTGCACTCGCTCCAGCACCTCAATATCTCTCTCCTATTGAGGCGCCCAAAACTGGACACAATACTCAAGGTGTGACCTCACCAGTGCAGAGTACAGGGGGACTATCACCTCCCTACTTCTGCCGGTCACACTATTTCTAATACAAGCCAGGATGCCGTTGGCTTTCTTGGCCACCCAGGCACACTGCCGGCTCATGTTCAGCTGCTTGTCAATTAGAATCCCCAGATCCTTCTCTTCCAGACAGCTCTCCAACCACACCTCCCCAAGCCTGTAGCGATGCATGGGGTTGTTGTGGCCCAAGTGCAGGACCTGGCACTTGGCCTTGTTGAAGCTCATCCCGTTAACGTTGGCCACCGATCCAATCTATCCAAGTCTCTCTGTAGAGCCTCCCTATCCTCATGCAGATCGACGCTCCCGCTTAACTTGGTGTCATATGTGAATTTACTGATGATACACTCTATGTCCTTATCAAGATCATCAATAAAGATGTTGAACAGAAATGGTCCCAATACCAAGCCCTGAGGAACACCACTTGTGACCGGCCGCCAGCTGGATTTAACTCCATCGACCACCACTCTCTGGGATTGTCCATCCAGCCAGTGCTTGACCCATCAGACCGTTCACTCATCCAGGCCATGAGCAGCCAGTTCTATGAGAATTCTATGGGGAACTGTGTTGAATGCTTTTCAAAAATCCAGATAGACAATATCCACAGCCTTTCCCTTGTTAATTAATGCAAAACTTATCCTCACAGTCCTTAAGTACTGGTGTTATCAGGACTATTCAATGGGAATAAATACAGTTTATAAAATAGAAACTTTTTTTTTTTTAATTGGTAGGTAAAGCCATAATGTGAATAATTACTCCCTGCTGCTGCTCAGGGTCTTCGTCCCAATTTCTCAGTTCTATTATCTTGTTGCTGTTGCTTGGACCTCCAAATCTAAAATCAGAATAGACTGTCCACTTCTTACAGCCAGGAAATGAGCAGCAAAGTGTTATCAAATGTTAGCAAAAGAACCAAGTGTCAAAAATACAGGTGATTAGAGACACTGTCAACACCTGCACTGGGAGAAACTTGCTAAAAATTCTCCTGACTGCAAATCCCTTTAGAAAAGGAATCTGACAGTAAAAGAAATCAGGAAAATCTGTGCCTGTATGCTTCAAGGTACAAAGCACTGGAAGACAAAGCTTTTCCAAGTTTAATGCCCTGTATTCACCCTCCTGACTACTACTATCAATTTGCTCAAGGTGGAAAAGAAACCTTACAGTGAATACACATTTGACTGGAAAAGTGGAGACATCTTAATGCAGTTAGTGCAGTGGTAACAGAAATACGGCCCTTCTCCAGGATGACCAAGACTCAAAAAAAGCAATAATGTGGGGCCACCACAGCCTAGTTACCCCAGATGGTATCATGTATGCATCCTATCCAAAACTGTGATCAGTCTAGCTAGTGGCATCAGCAACTGGACCTGCTGAGAAGCTTGCTACTTTCCGTACTCCTCGTAAAGGAATATTTCAGAGAGCACCCTTTACTATATCATCTTCACAAGAGATAGGCCAATAAAAAAAATAGATGGAAGAGTCTTCATCATAATTGCAATATCCTGATTTACAACATCATCAAAAATAAGCACAGGAAATATCTATTATTTACAAGATCAAGAGAATATAACCTGAAACTGAATCACAGGAAAGCAATTAAAAGCATCATTTTGTCAAAAAGATGTGCAAACCACAGTACAGATGGTAACAATCTGCCAGTATTTGTTTAATTACAGCAGATATCACATAGTTCAGAGCAAGACCTCCCAAAAACTTAAAGAATACCCCAGCCCTTGAAACACAATTTAAACACCACTAGAAGTAGGCAACTTGCTGGCACCAGTGGCAACAACACTGTTACAGGGAGAAGATCCATGAGTGCAGATGAGGGCACAAATATCCATATAGCAACATTTCCTTTCAAACAGGGAAAGGAAATATTTGTAGATGTCAGGAATTTCACAAATCCACAAAGGGCTTGATTTAAAAGATGTAAAAGTATGCCATGAAAGCATATAGAAGTCCATAAGAAAAAATAGCATGACAGAAGGCTGACAAAAAACCCAACGTCTGCAGAAACATAAACAGATAGTTCCCCCAAACTGCTCAGTGCCTACTAGAAAGGAGGATAAAATGAGACCAGTAAGACAATTACTCTTTTAGGACAATCAGTCCTTTAGGACAATTTAGGAAATCTGGTTAACTTGCAGAAGAACAAAGTATTCCCGGCTACCAAAGACTTTTGGAAGGAAGAAACAAAGTTAACTCTAGAGTATGGACTGCAGAAACAGAGTACCTAGTCATTACAACTAAAATACCTCAATGGCTCTGAAAAAGATACTCATGGCATCTCAGAATGATACACAACAGGGAAAGATGGGCTGTGCAATTGCCCAGCAAGAGTGATCAAAAATAGAGACTGTTTCCTTCATTTAAAACACCAGAACCAGAACTCGAGAAGTTTGGCAGCAATTCCCAATGTACCCAACAGAGCAGAGCCAGAGCTGACGGCTGCTCTTTCTTAACTCAGAGGAAATCATTACCTGCCGATAGTTGATTACTATGGTTATTTTTCAGACTCAGTCAAACAACATAGGAGCCAACAATACATCAAATCAGGCTGTGACAGAGCCCCACAAAGCTCCCGGGCTGTGAGGGGAGAGGGTGCAATGCAAGAAACTTCAATACATTTTCACGTCTGTGTATCCCATTACAAATCGCTGGGAGCAAGATGTTTCTTGTTAATTTGCTGTGTACTTTTTCCTAAAATCTATGTTTGACAAAGCCTTATACCAAGATAAAGCAATTGTCTGGTGTAGAACAAGTGAGTGTAGGAAGTCTAATGTTAGTACCAAGCCCAGTGGAAGAATCCAGCCCCTGCACATGGGCTGTATTGGCGTCACTCAAGCCCTGGCTGCCTGATTCGAGAAACCAACCTGCAAAATGCTTTTCTGGTACTTTTACCAACACCTAACATGAACACTTCTTGGGCTTAGTATGAGTAAGTGCAAGAAATAAAAGAAAGGTGCTATCTGCCACTAGTCTCAAAATTTTGCAGCAGAATCTAGTCCAGGAATTCATCTGTGCTCAATGGTTTTCTTGATTAAAAAGGCCTGTAAAGAAAGGACAGCTGGCAGCGGGGATGCAATAGGACAAGTTCTTGCTAGAGACTGCTTTCAGTTCAAACAACAGCAAGGCCCTGAAAGCTGAGAGCTGGGCTGAAAATTCCTTGCTGTAACTTAGTTTCTTGACTGTTTTGCCCAAATAAAAGCATCTTTTCCTTAATGCTGACCAAGAAGTCTGTAAGGAAAACATCAGAACTGTTCCTGTAAAAGTAGGAGTGTGCATTAGCTTACTCTTGAGTGCCTACCCTCCAACAACTGGTTTGTGGCTTGCACTTTTCTTAATGCTACTATATTCACTGAAAAAGGGGTCCATTGGAAGATGCAAGCAAACACCTTCCTGCCAGATAAGTGGACTAGAGATAGTTTATGACTTGAAGAATGTTCATACCTGTGAGTCACCATGTGGCAGTGTTTGCTAGACAAGGGATCTGCAGTGAATTTATTCAAGTAATAGTCAGCAGCAAACATCTGAGGGGTTTAATAGATCTGTACAGGATGGATGTTTCAGACATGCACAACAGGCTCTCCATATTCTTCTTGGCCCAATGAACAGAAAGCTGAGAATGATACAAAAATAGTCTATCAGCTACGAATTAAAGCAAATTAAAGTTGTCAAGAACTTCCCTCCATTTACTGAACTACTGAAAATAAGCAAAAGCTGCAAGTTGTTCCTAATGCCAAGAGTTATTAATCAACATTTGTTCACTGGAAGACAAGCTAGAAACTGTACTATGATAAAAAGTGTCAAATCACTTAAAACTTCCACAGAAATGTCAGTATTGTGACAAGAAGCCTAAGAAGATGATCTGTCCTCACAGTAATTAAATCAGCAGAACAACCTAATTTTTATGCACACAGAAAGGGCACACAGGGGAAAAGGAAGTTCCTTGTTCTTAGTTGTGCCATATGCTGCCGGCAATACTGAAACAGCAAATGAAGTGCATGCAATTCCAGCAAGCCCTGCAATACCAGCAAGTCCTGCGAACCTCCTGCTTGGCATAGAGAAGAGAAAACTCCAATACAGCCAGTGCAAGCACAGCAGATTTTTCATGTTTTGGCTGTAGCTGCAGGAACCAAAAGCAACACTTGCTTCAAATGGAAGAGAAGATTTAAATGCCCAAGCAAAGGATTATGGTACATTTTGACAATGTTTTTAAGAATACCTCCAAAATTCCTTTGCTTATGAGAATGTGTGGCAAGACACAAGCAAATAGTCATATGGATTTTTTAAGCAAGGAAGAGGAAATTAAGAGTCCTCCGTAACCTTTTTTGCATGTGCCTTGGGCTGAGTTGTAAGTAGACTGTGTGTTTGAAAAGTTTTGTTAATAAAAAGCCTGTTTAGTTTAGCTCATCCCATATGGATCTCCATTCCTTCACACAGCCTAAATAAAGGCAATGAAATCATGTTTATGTTGGGATATTTGCCTTTTTTTCCTCAAGAGGTAATTTCTTTCACACTCTTGCTAATACTGCTATATATGCAGAGCTTATAGAAATAATTTCCAGTTGAAAACTTAAATATACACAGTAGATAGCCAAGACCATCATTCACATAGGCATGGCCTTCTAGGAGACAGAACCTCAGATGCTCTTGTTGAACAGTGGATGTCCCTGTGGCCAATTTGGGGTGGAAATAAGATAAATAAGAAATAAGATAACCCCACAGTATCACCCCACTTCTTTGGGAGGTTTCTGATGTTGCTGTTTCACAAGGGGAAAGAACAGAGGTGGTAAAATTCCCACAGCGAGCATCAGGGTTCGTATTGCTTTCAATCTCAGGAGCTTTTTGCATTGTATGGAGGCCACACGCCCATTGCAGATGACAGGCAAAGAGAGTTTTGATGAGAACAATTGCTGCTGCTCTCTGGATCTCTGCTCTCAGCTTTCCTATGTGCTTTAGGGAGCCAGGAAAGCACGTGTCACCAGGGTAGCATGAAAGGAGGCAGCTGCAGCCAGGGTTCAACAGAACAAGGAGAACAAAGTTTTGGGTACCAAGCTGTATATCAAAATAGCCAGCTTTGTAGGAATCCCACCAATGCCAAATCACAGTAAATGACCTCTAGTTCAAGCTGCAACACCGCAGGCCTGGGCTTGGGAGCAGGATGTACTGTACCCAGAGAAAATAGGAACAACAAGATTCAGAGCTGGAAATTCAAAGCCCACTTCAACCATGTCTTCTTCAGCTCTTGGAAAACAGCCTCGGTAAATCTCTAGTCGCATCATCATGATAATTTTCCCAGCTTGTTGGCTAAACAGTACCAGTACTAAATATAGGTCTCTTTGGCATGCCAACAGGCACTTGCCAAACATGAAGGAGAGCAATTTGTCCTTCCTGAGAAGACACATGCCACCATCAGGCATATGGCACCAGGCCAGAAACAATTCACCCCAGAATGGCAAACAGCCCACTACCAGCCTCAACCTGATGTAGTCCCACACTACTATGTTATCATAGTTGTAACATGGAGGGTAATTAGGACATTAGGGCAGTATTTTTTTTCCAGGTAAGACTCACTTTTGTAAGAGAACTGAAGTGCAAAGTCAAAAAGTAATGTCATAGTTTAAAAAAACAGGGAGCAATCTGGTGAACCTTCACACCATGTTTTAAGGTCCTAAACCCAGAAATGAGACTGCTCCACCTCCAGCTACTTTTAATATATAAATTGGTATGTACTAAGATCTGTGACAAACAGATTGACACAGCTGTCAGAGTGGGACACAGAGAAATGAGCTACTGAGAATTGGCTTATCCTTTAAAGAACAGGCCCACAAATAAACAATAAACTGTGGAAGACCTATTTAATGTAATATATGGGTTTACTTTGCTCAGAAAATGAGCTAATCCTGGAAAAAAAAAAAACAAACAACTTCTTTGTGAATCTCCTCTGATGGATTATATCCTCACAAACTTAGACAGACCAGTCCAGTTTTCAGTAGTTCAGTCATCAGCAAGGTCCAAGAATAGACTTTAACAAAAAAACATGACATTTCCATTTTTTCAGGACCCCTGATTTTTTCCCCAAAGAAAACTAATCAGCTGCAGTCTTACACTGAAAGTGGATTATTTGCAAAAATACTTCTGAGAAATAGAATATTAGACTTTCATCCAACAGTGAAAGCTGGTCAGGCACAAAGGTCCATAGGCATACATCTACTTACAAGATCATGACCTAGAACAACAGAGGAAACCACTGAGATCTGGAGAAGGTAATTGCTCTGTTATTCCAAGTACAACAAATATGTTCAGAGATAACCAAAAGTAAGGAAGGAAATCAGCATTGACTAAAAGTAGGTCTATACATACATAAGGGGAAGACTCTTAAGAGTTTCCCATGTAAGGAGATATAATAGATATGTTCAAAGAACCATTTTTTTCAGTTGAAAAGGTTGAGGAGAAGAAGAATCAAGTGCACTGGAACAATAGAAAGGATTTTGGTATTGCCCATTAACTTCTCCATGAGGGAAGTACCAAGATGTGCTAAGCAAAGAGCTTTGCACTGGAGATTTAATTTCCAACCTACAGCTAGGGAATATCTACTACAAACAACAGATAAGAAGCAAGTTAGGAAGTTAGTTAATTATTCACGGGATCATCATCTTTCAGAGGAAAAATCAGAAATGTCACAAAATGAGCAAAGGGCAATGGGAGCAGCAGTTCAAAAGTTTAGACGCTGTTTTTGCAGATTGAGAACTACTAGTTGCAATTACATAGCTGTGATGGTTTGAAGGATTCAGAATTACGGACCTTTCTCTGTGGTAAATGCCTTTTGCTACAAATGGCTTTGAAACTGGCAAGGTGTGGCAGAGTCCTCTTGCAGGGTCTGGTCACATCAACTGGATTGTCCTTGAATGGTGGAAGTGGCGTGCTGCCTCTTCTAGAAAACTTAAGTTGAAGGTCAGCATAGAGGTCCTCAGAACCAGAGAATGTTGTGCTCCAGGTAGAAAAGGGCCAGAGAAGAGATTTATGGGTTTGGGTGATTTTTTTTTTCATCCTTCACTTGGAGTAGTGAAAAAAGAGATAGACTTCTGAAGCCTATTTCAATATTCTTTAATTACTGTTGAGCTGTGAATAATGTTCAAGTAACCTCCTTGACATGTACTCTAGTTCTTAGCTGAGTGCTCTTTGTCTGGAAAATGGCTATTAGGCACTCACCCTTATCTCAAGAGTCAGACAATCAGTGTTGTGGTGTTATGATGTGTTCATTCTCTTTAGGTTTTTTATGTACAGGCTGGATTCCTTGGAATAAAACTGGCTTTTCTGTCCTACTGTGTCAGGAAATAAAGATATTTCTGCCGTATAATACTTTTTTTTTTTTTTCAAGGATTAGGTCATCTTACTGTGCCAAGGCCACAGGATGAAGTAATTCCAAAAATGCACTGATTTTTATTTATGTTAATACATAGTTTTCAAGCTTTCTGTCTAGCCCAAGGCATTGTTAATATTGACATGAATACATACTTGGCTTCCAAACAGGCCTGCAATCACTGTAGCTCATCTATATTAAATATAAAAACTCTAAAAAACCCCCCAATTGTTAAGACATCTCTGCAGTCTAACCACTTAGCAGGAGGTACTCATCTGTTTTCAAAACAGATTTCTAGTGGGTTTCAGCTGTGGTCAGTTCTTTAAAAATTACAGATTTGTACACTCCTGTACTCTTGTCCTGTTTCATCAGAGAATGAATAATCTTTTCCATGTCTGAGTTATTACCATTTTAGTAAAGGAACTCAGTCTCATTTTGCAACTTCTGCTGGATAATTCCTCCTCACTCAAGTAGTTCCATTGAGTTTCCATTTGAGCAAGAACTTGCAAGACCAAGACCTTTCACCCTCAGCACTGTCCCTTTTTAGAGTGTGACTATTTTTATTCTCCCCAGCTTCCAGGCATAGAAATGTCAACATCTAAACTGAGGAATGCCAATGGTTGAGACACAAAAAGAAAATAAAAGCCATCAATTAAATTATGTTGAATTTTTTCAAGACATCGTACTTTTAAGCAAGGATTTGTTTACACAACGGAGTTGTTTTAAAATATCTACATGTTTTAGAAGTTAGTCTTAAATGCTGCACATGTTTAAAATGAAATGATGTTTAATTCTTTACTAAGTAGTAGATATTTTAAAATAGTAGATATTTTCATAGTAGATATTTCAAAATAAATTCTAGCACTTATTAATCTGTCTCCAATAAAATATGCTCTTCTATAAGCATTTATAACTCTTACATTTCCATATATTTGCAAGCAGAAATCAAACCCTTCCAGGGACAAAATCGTTACCTGCTCCTTAAAACAACTTGGGTAGATGTTAATCTGTACCTATCTATAACGAAAATATGGAGGTCAGTCACTAGTGACGCACCCCAGGGGTCACCCTGTACTAGGGTGCGTCTATGTTAATGACTGGGATGGTGGGACAGAGTGCACACCCTCAGCAAGTTTGAAGAAGATACAAAACTGGGGAAAGTGGTTGATACACCAGATGGCTGTGTGTCATTCAGTGGGACCTCAACAGGATGGTGTCTCTCCAGTACCTGTACTGGGGCTCCCAATACAAGAGAGACACGGAGATACCACAGTGAGTCCAGCCAAGGGCCACTGCCATTGATTAATGGCTTGTAGCATCTGGCATACAAGGAGAGACTGAGAGAGCTGGGACTGCTCAGCCTGGAGATGGTGCCAGACTTCAGCAGTGCCCAGTGACAGGGCAAGAGACAACAGGCAGGACCTGAAATACACAGTCTAGACAATCTCCAGAGGTCCCTGCCAGCCTCAGCTGCTCTGAGATTCTGTGATTTTTCTCTGTACTTTAAAGACTATGAGACATTGTTCTTATCTCTTTTCCACCTCTAATTATGTTACCATTTCACAGGAGAAAATAATATGAATCCAGTAGGACCTGACCCCAACATCTTCTGCAGTGGCCAGCAGCTTTCAAGCAACTTCAGTGAGCTCTGTATCGGTTCTGCACATGATGCAGTGAAACACTGACAGGACAGGAAAGGTTTTCATTGCTTCTTAAATGTAGCCATAATCAAAGCACGCTGCTTTCTGTGAATGCAAACCATTTTTCCTACAATACAGTCAACACTGGGTCCACACTGCCCATTGTGCCATTTCTGTGGCAGAAGGGAGTGTGCCCAGCTCTGTACCAAAGCTTCCTCTCACAAAGGGAGGGCTGCCTGGGGAGGCAGAGGTCTGCAATGCTGCACTCCTCTTGCTTGCCAGCTTTCACGGTGAGCATCTCCACTGCCCAAAGTTCACCGCTCTTACTTTGGCAATCAAACACTGAAAAATCTCAGTTGCTAAGAACCCCAAATTTACTTGGCAACTGGGCACATTAGAGCCCAAGACATGATTAGTTGCAGTTCTCTAGAATAGTCCCTGCTGGGATATGATGCCTTTTAATCTCAGAAGAGCCAGTACGCTGCTGTATGCCTGCCCTGGTCTGCCTTCCCTCCCCATTCTCTTCCTCCTGTCTTGACATCCAGCTGGGCCAGTGTTGAGCAGGGAACAGTGCTGCCCACAACAGACATATAACAACACACAGAGGTGCAGGTGGAGAAAAGGTCTGCAAGGAGTCAGCCCTTCCTCCTGGTCTGTTACGGTACTCCATTCTCTCTACATCTATGTTGAAAAGGCAAGAAAGAGAGGCAAGAAATGGTGGAGGCTCAGCTGTCTCACTTCTGGGAGCACACATCAGATTTGCAGATGTGCCTGATCTAGACCTTGATCTAGACCTTCCCAGGACAGGTGAGAAGACCAGTGCAATCCCAGCCCATGTTTCTTCCCTCCTACCTCAGCTTCAGTCATGACTGGGCTTCTCCACGTATCTTAATCCATGTGAAATTGGTTCCATGGGAAGGACCATAAAACTAGGTTAGCACTTTCTGAATTAAGGAAAATATCTTGTCCGGGTGAGTATCACATTGGAAGCTGGCCAAGGTAGCAGTGTGGCACTGATCACACACTGAGAATCTCTCTGTGCTCTACGTAATCATGATTCTATTCTACAATAAGGATAAGACCAGTCGGACGTCGCTGCTGGCTCCCACAGGACAATTGGGCTGCTGAATGCTAGTAAAACGGGACATCCACTGCCTGCATCTTCTTCTTCTATTCCTATTCAGGGAATCTGTGAAGCATCCATATTGTAGTCTTTCCAGCCACACCTTGATATTTTTGAGAAGGTTAAAAAGCTGAGGACTTACTTTGAAAAATAACTGGTTCTGCCAGGGCTATGGTTGGTCAAGGGGAATTTTCTCACACAAAGATCCCTACACTTCTGTGCCTGCATTCCTGCTGCATTCCTTCTTCATCACCTTCAGAAAAAGAACATCAAAACAAGCATTTAATTATTGCAGACCACCAAGACACAGAGATGTTCCGCAAGTGATTCTTATCTTTCAAACTGACTGTTCTGGGACAATTTCACTCCCCTTTCTTTCTTATGGAAAAGGCAGACAGGCTATATTTTGAAGTCTCTGCTAGTGTTTCCACCCCAGTGGCCTGTCCTAGAACCCTTTAGAGTGGGGCTACCAGGAGAGATTTGGATTTTTCAAACACATGCACTCAGGAGAAAGAGGGAATATGTTTTGAGAAGCATGCAGATCCATACGGACTTTGGAATCTGTGCTGTCTGCACAGACCCATTTGAGCTCAGAGGTCCTAAGATTCCTTAGCCAATTGTTCACTACAATCTATACAAACTGTGAAAAAAGACTTGACTTATTCTCAGAACCATGTCTCTTAATAGGCCCCGATGTTCAGACATGTTCAGAGCCCAAAACTTAGAAATATCTGACAAGCCAGACATGTTACCAGGGACAAACCTACAGCCCTTGCAGCTCTTGATCATAGTGATTTTTCCTTTTCTTTTTTCCTTTTGTTTCCTTTACTTTAGTTTTTGTTTTGGGAGGAAGGAAGCATTCTGCAATCCATGCCTAATGTAGATTTCTCTTGGTCAATTGACTTGGTAGACCAGCTTTGAAAACAGTTATTTTGAAGGATGGCTGGAAGACCATCAGTGTACCTTTCCTTGGTGGGAGTTTTTGGCCTTTCAGGGAAAGATACTTTTGGCACAATGAATTCTGTGGAACGACCTGGCCTGGGAGGCTCCTCTTGATGTTTCCAGTTTGAAAGCCTCCACCTCCATGCCACTTAATTGAGAACTGGTTCCCTACAGGTGCCAGATTTCAAAACATTTCTCCTCTTTCCTTCATAACTATATGGCTTTAGGAGACTATGAGGTTGTCAGACCTTGAGAGCGCTACGTTTTACCTGGTGCCTGTGCAAGTTAAAAGGCCTCAACAGTTGTATCAATTGAGGAGTCTTGCTAAGGAAAAAGTGTGCATCACTTGCAACCTTGCAGTCTTGCTTCCTGACTCATTGCCACAGCAAGGCACCACAGTTTTGAGAGGCAGTCATTAACTCAGAACCAAGGAGAATCTTTTCACCTTCCCATACCTTGGTGGTCCATGTACCTTGCCAGCTCCTACCAAACCCATCTGCTTCTGATCCAAGTCCCTATGGGGCAAGGAAGCTGTGTCATTATCTAGACGGCAGAAGGATGATGGAGAAATCCACAGGGCAAGGTAAGTACCCTGGCTCTGGATCCTTGCCGTATGTGTTATGAGGGGAAGGGTATAACCCTCTCTGCAAGCATTCAGGCCAAACCTCCAGGAGCAAGCTCACATTTGAGCTACTAGGTATAAATCAAGGCAGATATAAGAAGTAGGAAGGATTACTGACTTAAATATCTAGCCTCAAGACCCCATTTCTTCCTTTCCCTATTTCTTTGAAAGTTTTGCTGGATAATGCTGTGAGATAAGGGTAGGGCATATGTGCAGGATGTTGTAGTGCAGGTTCTGTAGTGCACATACTGCAAATGAATCAGGGTTGGGGCAAATATTAAACTGTCTTTTACACAGCACACTGCAAGGGAGTTTGGTAGAGGTCTTCACCAGTGGTGGCCCATTTATATGCAGACTGGTCATGTCTAGGGCACTTTGTAAAGGACTGTGCTGGAACTGCAACTGTGTCTGAACACAAGACACCTTGACTAGGCCTTATGGTAATGACATAACAGGATGGTTTGTATGCATATAAGGACATTGTCAGATTGATTTTAACACACAAATAAACCCTTAAAGTAAATGAGAGAAAAAAGTCCATCAAGTGAATGTGATCTTGGGGCAGAAAATTATGCTGACCTGGAAAGCACCATGCAAACTTGAGTGGATATGTTGACGAAGGACCATGTCCTTATTTAGGTAATTCTCCTTCTGGGGCAGGTTTCACAGCCAAATCTGCTGTCTTGTATAACAGATGCATTATCAGCTTGAACCTCTCCATAGCTTCTTACACAACCGTTATGTTGTAAATCAGTCTGAAGCCTGATGTGTTCTGACTAGTCCCAGCTCATGGATGGTTCCTACAGATTAATCTGCTATGAATTTGGGCATCCTCCAAATTGTCCTGCAATGCAGGCCTAGAGAGGATTTCAGCAGAACATCACCATGCCCCAACAACCACTAGACTCTGTTACACTCAGCAGAATCTGAACAAAGCAAAGATTCTGCCCCGTTGGCTCCAGATGCAGCTACATACACACAGTCTTTAGGTGGAGTGAGCATGAATAATGGAAGACCCTGAAAAAGAAGAACCAACTGTTACCAATAGCGTGGGAGACTTTTGCTAGCTGGCATGGCCACCCTTTCAGCTCCACATACATAACCATTGTCCTCAGCAAACGGGTTCAGTATGGGCAAGGATTACTTACATGATAAAACATGAAAAAATGCTGTTGCAAAAGTACTTGAATCTGAAGAAAGCATACTTGGAAATAAATAGGGGACATTGGGAAATCACATTCTGGCAACTGCACAAAGTGTGTGCATTTCCCATAGAATTGAATAAAAATAGATTATGCTGAAAACAACTATAAAAACCTCATGGGAATTCATATCTGACACTGTTTATATTCCACTCCTGGGGCTAAAGTTGGAATATTGAAAGGGTGGTGCAATTATGAATTTTACTTAAAAAATGTAAATATTTCTGTTTCTTATAAAAATATAAAAAATAATCACATACTTTGTTTGATGATCCGTAAGTCTACATTAACTAGCCAGTCTTAACTCACTGCAAGTCAACTAAGTTAAGATACTTATAGTGCATTCGTAGAGTGATTAATATGATGGGGTCTTTAGGTTCTGCCAAAATAGAAACAGACATATATGTACGTGTGTGTATTTATTTATACATGCACACACATATATTTATATGAGCGAGAGATAGAAAGACAGTTTTTCTGTTCCAGAATCTGTAAAGGTCATTACATTTAGATTATTTTTTAATCAAATGCACATTTACAAGTTCTTACAAACCATCCTGAGACAAACTGGAGACTTGGCACTCCAGTGCACAGCTCTGAAGCATCCACATTTGTCCTTCAAGGTCTACTGGTTTGAATTAAGGTTCTTCTCTCAAACACAGCTCTTCCAACTATGGGCACACGTCTTCCCTCACAGACTAGGCAATACCTGAACCCCTCCTGTCTGATGCCTTTAACACACGAAGGTGTCATACAGCCCAGCCTGTCTACCTACCCAACCCAACCCGTGTGTCGGTGTGCAGAGACACCCAAATTGAGAAAGAAACACAACCTTCATTAGGGCCAGAATGGTGTTTTTACTCACTAATGCTATTTTCAGTTTTCATCAAGATGGAAGTCTGCAGGAACATTACTACTGCATTAAGGTTCAAACCCAGGAAAATATTTCAGCTGGTGCTTACGTGTCCTTTTTAACCAATACTTATGCAGATGCTTTATTCTTCCTGCCAAGAATAAATACTAATTTCTTCAAGAAAATAATGAGTAACAATTAAATCTATCAGGAAAATAAAAACAAAACAAAAACCCAAACCAGAAACCCAACAGTTAATGTCCACTGAAAAAGTTGCATCTTCCCTAGAAGAAGATGCATCACTTAGAATCACAGACTCCATGGCTCTGAGCCTGTCCTTTTGTAAATTATCTCCCAAGAAGCCTAAGATAATTCTCATAATAGATTTGTCTGGAGAAACATTGGCAGTTAATGAGCAATGCAAGGCATGGAATTGTAGAGCTGTTCTCCATCCAACAACTATTTCTACTCCTTTGATCCCTGTTTTTGCCACACAACAGATGATCTGAAGACTTCAGATATAAGCTCAGGACTAGTAAGAGAAGAACAGGGTTTGCAGGGAGAAAGTGCATTTTTCAAAAATCATTAGGCTCCCCAGCTCCCTCAAGAAAAATGAAAAGCAAAACTACTCATTCACTATAGCTCTTTTGCATTTATATAATACCCAAGCATCCACAATGGTGACTGTAGGTTTTTAAAAGCATATTTGTACTATGATTTTCTCACTATTACTTCATATTTCATAAGATCTAAAAACTACTGCATCTTTGGGGATATTTGTGTGTTCTTCTAGAGACATGAAAAAGTTTGACTTTCCAAGAGAAGATGTTGAGTCATTTCTGATAAGCAAGACCAATACTGTTCTTTGCCTTAAAGGAGCTAGAAGGAGCCCCTAGACTATCTAGACTGATACCTTTCATCGTTTAGATCATTCAGTATAAGCCTCTTCTACTGAGCATAATAAAAACTGCTTAGATAAAAGCTGTGAACCCTCCCAGTCTTTTCACTTCAAGGCATTTCCTTCAGCTTATGAATAATTCCTGTGTCTCTTCTCTGCACATTTCCTATTTTTCCATATTCTTTTGAACATATGAACACCAAAACTGTAGGTGTAAGTCATATACTTTTACTGGTCTCAAGAGTGCTTTAGAAAGGGAAGATTCCTCCTTCCTATTTTTGGTGTCCCTCTTGAAACAACCAAGAATCTCATTATCCCCTTTCTCTACAGAATTATACTGGGAATTCAAGTCGAGCTGTTTCTCCATTTTGATCCCTAAATCCTTTTGGAAGCACTGCTTTCCAAGATAGTCTTCCCATTCTATAGAAACATCTTGCACTCTTTCTTCTGAAGTCAATGACTTAATATGTAGCTGTGTAGAGAAAGATTTTATTTAAATGGGCAAGTTATCCAGACCACTCCACGCTTTCCTGAGCTCACTGATGTCACCATTCTGACTGGGTTTTGTGTCATCTGGAAATTGTATCAGCAACATTTATACTTGCTCCCAAGTGATTGCAGGAGGTGTTGAATAGAAGCAGCCTACTGTCAATTCCTGGGGAACTTCTCCATCTGATGATGATTTTCTGTTGTCAGCTATTTGGAGAGATGTCTCTGTTAGCCATTTAACAGGTTGTGTTGACAGTGTACAATGCCATTTTTATAAACAGAGTAGGACATCGTATGAAATAAGATCCTCAAAATAGCCGAAGTCTACTACATCTACACTGTTATTTTATCTCATTGCTTTTAAAATGAGAAGGTTTACTTCTCATTTTATAGCACTCACTATAGCACTCACTATACTGACTTTGAAAATTCTAGTAATTTTTTTCTGAAATTACAGGTGACTGTGAGTGCCCAAATTGAGGCACATAAAAGAGGACTGATTTTCTAAGAGAGGGTGTTCAGTAGTTTCTGAGTATCAAGGACCACAAACAATAGATTTCAATGGAAATCAACAGCTCTTCATTCTCTGAATAGTAACAGTTGTATGCAGAGTTTGCAATAAGCTCATGTTTCCTGGAAAGTCCAGTTTTGGGTTAAGGAGGATTAGTGTGAGTGGAAAAGTAAGGGACTGGGGGTCAGAAGATGTGATACTCTGCAATTCTTCTGACCGTATTATCTCAGTAGATGAGGTTGTTTGAAGGCTTGGTTTCATGACCAATGTAAACCGACCTAAATTTGAATTGCTGATGAAAGGATAATCTGATACTAGTCCTCCTGAGCTATGATTTCTGCTCTCTTCTCCCTGTCAGCATGATGATTCATCCTAGCTCTACCAGGCATTTAATTTGACTGACTAGATAGCCCTACAAGTGCTAAAAAGGTGATACAAGGGAGAGTAAAGAAACACTTGTTCAAGGGTTAGCAGGGTGCCATTTTGGTGGGAGAAAACTCCTCAAACCTTATATCAGGTTCAACTGATTGTGAATTGGTACTGAAAATTGCAGGGGCTATTTCATTTACGATGCTTCACCACTATTTTTTTTTCCTGAGGTGGATTCCTTCCACCCCAAGTTTTGAACTTGTCCTTTCTTATTGCTCAGGGAGTAAAATAAGAATTTTACTTGAGTATGTAAATGGCTACTTGGTTCTTGCCATTCAAGATTTGCATTAGACAGGGGAAGAATTAAGTGTTCTGAATCCACAGAACAATAAGCACAGGCAGAGCAAAGGGTATGTGATGCAGAACAAGAGACTCGAGTAAAGGAAGAGTCATGAGTAATGTGTTCAGAGTTGATCCATGAATTACAGACACTAGTTTCTTATATTGTTGATAGAACTGAACATTTTTTCTGATAAATAGATTTGGGTTTGGTAATGGATTTGGTAAAATAATAATAGGGACATATCACTCTAATGAGAAGAATAGAAAAGCAGGGAACTATGGATCTGCACAGCTGCAAGTTTTGTTATTGCTGAAAAAAATCTATGGCTGAATGATTGCCTTTAAAAACTGTTAGTAAGAAAACTCTGTGAGCAAGATTTGCCTAATAAGCCAGCATGAGCTGAGAAGAAAAAAAAAAAGATCAATATATGTGACATTTTAAAGGTATTTGGGAAGATCAGAAATTGGTATGTGATTATTCCTATGAACTGTGCTTGTTCAAAACTTACAAAGCAGCTATTGCTTGATCAAGAGCCAGCAAGGAAAAACATTGCCATACAGCTAAAGAGATTTTGAAATAAATATAAAACATTAAGGGATTTGCAGGTTACTTGTCAGCAGCAGCTTTCAATCATGCAGTATGCAAAGTGTATCTACATTTAAAATTTCAAAAGCCAGGACAAAAGATTTAAGATAACACAAGCCAAAAATCTTAAAAACAGGGGAAATACAGAGAGTAACATCTCCCACACCAAAACATCAGTCTTTTCCTACTACACTGCAATAGGGATAGGGCCAGGTTTTATCCAGTGCTTTCTCCAGTACAATATGAACTCTCTTTCCACTAAGAGCCACCACTGAGAGTTGCTAGGTTGCCAACTTAGGAAAGAGACTGCTACAGATGAAGAGAACAGGATCTCTTCTTCCTCAGATAGCTGTGCAGCTGGTCCAAAGAGATGATAATAATAGTCCCTCTTGCCTCCAAGAAGGTAACCAAGAGGGGATACTCCACTAGTGTGCTTGTTAAAGTTACTTTCCACTCGAGAGAAAAGTCTTTGCTCAGTCTTACACTCATGGTATTAAGTGTACACTTCTGTCCCCTCTGTATGACATGTATCGCATTGCAGAGCTTAGCCAGGGTTAATAAGAAGATGTTTGTTTGAGAGAGTGTCTTTGGAAAGACTGGAAAAGGATGTTCCTATCAGGCAAAAAGTTGAAAGCTGGCAGAAAAAAGGCTTGTAGTTGGCTGATGGATGGACTTCGTTAGCTCAAGTTTACTAAATTTACTAAATTTGCATTTACCCTGGTAAAGACAAGGCTTGAAAGTCTGTCACTCCTTCCTTCTGCTCTCTGTTCATTGTCCTCTACATGATCAGAAAAGATGTCGTTCTCTGATCTCTGACAGAAGCAGTCCCAACCGCTGTCTGAAGTATGCTTCCTGCAATTGTTGTGTGGGAGACACAGTGCTTGCTGTTTCTCAGCTGCTAGCTGTAGTCTCCTAGTTTTCACAGCCTCGAACCAGGTGAAGGGACAGATTGACACACAAAGCTGGTAAGCAGTGTGTTATGAAGAGTGCATCTGTTGGCTAGGAGGAAAGGAGACAACAGAAGTCTTTATGTTGTTTTCTTGGTAATTGTGAGGGAAATGTTCTGCCCAATCCCTTTTCAGTACAGAAGGATTTTTGAAGGCTTTATTTTCTCTTTTATTTCAAGATGATGTTCGCAGCTGAACTAGAATGACACACAAACATTACTAGCAACTAATAAAACTCATCAGAGAGGTGTGAACTGATACTCTCATTACCTAACTGTTCACTCTGCTAGACATAACACATTTTGGGACAGCTGTCCTCCTTACGAGGAATTAAAAGCAATTTAAATGTCAATGCAAGCTCCTTGGAACATAAAGTATCTAAGGAAACCAGATGACACCAACCTGAACTACAAAGATCACTGTCATCCTTTGAGATACACCGAAACTCAAGATAAGTCTCACTAGACACAAACATTTTGGGCTGTTTTGAAAATTTTAAAAAAGAATCATTCTTTACAGTGCCACCCCTTAGGAATCTCATATTCAAATTATCCCAGTTTTGCATACAAACATCAAAGACTGACTCTTGAGGATGTCCTCACAGAAGCAATCTCCTTTCACATCTGGGAAGATGGGAGATTCTGGCAAACTAGGGAAGTCCTTGATTAGATGGTAAAAGACACTATGCTGCTGGTGAATTCCTAGAATAACAGAGTGCCTTGTCTGGCTAAGAGAAAAACCTCAGGGATGACAACCCTTTTAGTCCTGGAAGACTCTGGTAAATGGGATATTGTATGCTCACAGAACACCTAGTTCCTGGAAGACACCAATTGCCAACACTTCCCTTCCTGCAGGTTTCCTCAGAGCTTAAGTGTCTCTCAACCTGGTCACAAACAGATCAGCCTTCTCAGTGGTGTGAGAGGGCTTTTAAGCTCCTAAACTTGTACATGACTCAATCTGGCATTTCTAGCTAAACCACTCTCTACAATGACCAACGTATGCACCTGTCCATAATGTACAGACATCAGCTTTCCTGCTGCAGTTGCTTCTTGGCCATTGTAACGTATGTGGCTACATGCTACACCAGCAGTGCTTTGTAAAAGCGGCTGTGGTCAGGGCGTGCCAGCACTGGGGCATGGCATGAAGTGTGGGCCTGTTGGCCACGCTGTTAGGCCCTGCTGGACACTGCAGCAATTCTTAGAGCCTGCTGGTGGAGCAATCTTCTGCAGCCCAGAGAGCACTTGTGGTCTGCCCCTGGAGGACTCAGCTTGACCTTGAAGATGTTCCTCAGGCTGGACAGTGCTAAACGTCTGTGAATTTAACTTCAAATAATGGCTAGCTATAGTAGGCTTTTCCTGCAGAGAGAAATGAAGCCACAAGATGTTGCTCAAAGGTATTCCACAACTCCATCGGCAGAGGTGTCTCTTGCCTGCTGCAGGGCAGCAATATCACCCACGCATGCATGGATCACTCTCTTCACTAATTAGCTTGGTCTCTAACACTTTGAAGATCCAACTTGTGAACCAAGCTCCATAAGAAAATGCGTACACAGGGAGCATTGGGTTGCACTTGGAAACTAATTCAATTAAAAATGGCTTTGAGATCCAGATCTGTGAGAAAAGCATCATAAGGATTGCTGTATTTTGTTGTCACATTACTTTCTTGAGGTCAGGTCTTTTAGTCTCTTGCTACTACAAACTTGAATTTTGACTGCTTATCTTTCCCTAAACCTTTGTGAAGTGTATTTCAAGGTGACTTGAGTAATCCTGAATGTTTAGTGAAATCAATTACCAAACAGCCAAGTAGTCTCAACCTGAGACTTTTTAGCAGTTAATTTGCTTGGTGCATAAAAATATGACTCTAACAGATATTTCTGGAACGCCAAAACATTGGCCAAGTGTTTAGAGGTGATTACGGATCGGGAGGTGATGCAGTTTTCACGCATTCTAAGGATGTCGCTTTCAAGAAGCGCCTAGTAAAGCCTTATGAAAAACATGGCACCCATAATTGCTACTTACTTAAAGCGTTTAAGCTTCCTGGTGATGACAAGCAGCACCTACTTACCACTGTGCTAAGCAGTCTATGCAGCACGACTTGGAAGAGTGTCTATGCTGAACATTGACACTTGGCAATGTTTAAATTGGACTCTTTCTTTCTTTTTAATGATTGTTTCTTTCTCCAGATAAATTTTTCATGGACCTTAGGCAGCCAGCCGACAGATAGGATGCGTTTTCTAGCACCGCATCACCCCTCTCATCCTAAATGATATAGATGAATATAAATAGATAGCACATCTATGTGTATGAATGATGTGGGGAATATCGTTTAGGTGGTGCATGGCCGTGAGAGCGCACAGTAGCCATGAGCTACGGAATACAACATCCACTGCGGGCCTTCCCTGGGCGGGGCCGTGCCCGCTCGCGGCAGCCCCACCGGTCGCCAGCGCGGGTGCCCGGACCCACCGCAGGGGAGAGGCGCCCCAAGCCTCGGGGACCCCGGACGCCACGGGGAGCCGGGAGGCCGCGGCGCCCGGAGGCGGCGGCCCGGCAGGGGAAGGGGGCGCGAGGAGAGCCCGGCGGCGGGCCGGGGGGGGCTAACAGCACCCCGCCAGCTGCCAGGGCTACCTGCCCGCCCCCGGGGGGCTCCCTCCGCCCCGCCGGGGGTCCGCGGCCGGGCAGGCCGCTTTCCCTCCCTCCCCTCTTTCCTTCCCTCTCCTCTTTCCTTCCCTCCCTCCCTCCCGCGGCGCGGGCGGGGGCGCGCTGCGGGCCGCAGTCCCCGGCGGGAGGTTGTCATGGTTTCCCGGGTCACATGTGCGCGAGGTTCCCCCGGCGCGGGGGGAGGAGGCGGCGGGGGCGGGGAGGCTTCAGTCACGGACGGGGCTGCCGCCGCCGCCGCCGCGCCAAGCGTGGGGCGAAGCGGAGCGAGGCGCTGCGGCCGCCGCTGCCAGCGAGCCGCTGCCCGCCGCGGGTCCGCCCCCGCCCGCTCCCACCTGCGCCGCCGCCCGCCCCTTTCCCGTTGCCCACGGGCGATCCGCCGGGCGCGCCTCGTCCCCGGGCTGCGAACCCCCGGCCCCGGCCGCGGGCTCTCCCCGCTCCTCCTCCTCTCCCCTTCCCCTCTCCCTCCCCCTTCCCGGCCAGGCTGCGCCCCCACGGCCGGCCCCGGCATGAGCATCTCCATCCCGGCGGGGCTGACGGAGCTGCTGCAGGGCTTCACGGTGGAGGTGCTGCGGAGCCAGCCCGGGGACCTGCTGGAGTTCGCCCTCCAGTACTTCGGGCGCCTCAAAGAGGAGGCGGCGGCGGCCAAGGCGGCGGCGGAGAAGGAGCCGAGCGGCCGCAAGGCGGGGACCCCCGCGCCCGGCCATGACAGGGGCAGCCAGCCGCCGCGCCGGGCCCCCCCCGACGCCCGCGGGGTCAACTTCGCCGAGGAGCCCATGCAGACCGACTCCGAGAGCGGCGAGGACGAGGAGCAGTTCCCGGGTAAGGGCCCCCCGCCTCGCCTGGCCCCGGGGGGAAGGGGCGGGCAGGGCGGGGGCGGCTCCCGCGGCTGCCCGGGCTCAGGTGGGCAGCTGGGGCGGGGAGGGAAGGGAAGGGAAGGGAAGGGAAGGGAAGGGAAGGGACGGGACCCCCGCTTCAGCGGCCTCGCGGCGGGGTGAGGGGCGGCCCCGGGCAGCGGGAGGGCGGTGTGGCCGCGCACGGGCCCCGGCCCCAGCCCCGGTAGCCGTGGGTCGTGCGGGGCCGGTGAGCGGCGGGGAGCCGGGGACGCGAGGAGCGCGTTGGCCGCGGCGGCTGGAGCGGGCACGGGAGGAGGCGGCCTCCGCGCTGCACCGCGGGCAGCTGCCCCGGTGCGTTGATGCCGAACAACGGAGCCCGCGGGAGGTTTCCCGGCTGCCGCTGCAAACTTTAACCCCCCGGGCTTTTCCCGTTTGTTCAGCAGTGCCGGGTGTTGGGCACACAGGTATCGCCTGTCTACAGCTGGGTCGCCTGTAGCGTGTAGGCCTGTAATATTCCCAACAGAAGATCTGTATGTTGCCTTTTTACCAGAGCACAAGAGAGCAAATCTACATTTTGTAATTAGTCCAGTGGTACGTCTACCTTAGGAAACACCTCTCATGGGCATGTTGCTGTATTTACGCGCTTGACTAAGCATTTTACATAGATGTGCTTACGTGTGTTCCAAAAAGCAGAGCACAATTTAAAACCTAATTTCATCTTGAAAGCCAGGATGAAATTTTCTGCATGGTGGAAGGGCCTATGGAGCAAGCGTAGCTGTGAAGACAGCAAAGAACATATGCAGTATCTTTGTGTCTGAGGGTAACACCTATCTGCACTACCTTATCTTTGTGTGGCTGACAAGGCTTTATTTAGAGACATGTCAATCCATCATCTGGTCTGATTTACAGGACGGGTAGTAGCTGTCTCTGAAGGGTGTGTAGCGGTTTGTCTTTGTGTCGTGAGCAGGCTAACCAAAGGCTCAGTCAGTATGGTGAGATGCTCAGAGGTCAGTCAGTAAGGTTAGATGGAGAAGAGAAGGCGTCCAAGCGTCTTTATCATTAGCTTATTCTTTTTGAGAACAGCTTGAAATTGAAGTATATCTTACCAGATCATTGAAGTATTCATCCTTCCAGGTCACGCTGGAGGTACATTTGCTTAGTGGAGTAAAGGAGCCAGCTGTTTGCTAGATGAGTATCAGTGGAGTTTTAAAAATAATGTCTTCTGTGTATTCTTATCAGGAAAAAATGTAGATGTTTAAGAACTCGCTAAGTTTTCTAAATGCTTTATGTTAAACTGTAAGACAGTTGCCATTCTTTTCATCTGTTCTTCACAGCTATACCACATGTATTTAATGAGAATTTGAATCTGTCAATCGGATTCTGCAGACTTATGTGGTAATTTTGAACGCTAACTCTGATTATGTGAGATTAGTGAAAATCTGGAAATTTGCTGTCTTTGAAAACTGAGATGGTGGTAATGTGGAAGAACAAAATTGTTATCTTAATTCGCTAACACTAGATGTGGTTTTCAAACATGAATTATTATAACACTAAACAGACTAATTGGTGAATGGAGAACTGGAATGTTGTGTGGAGGGAAACGCAGAAATGTAGCTTGATTTATTAGCGTGTATGTGTTACATATGTAAAACTTTACAGGGTGTTTTAAGAAGCTTTCTAAGATTTGCTAATGAATACCTGTAAGCAAGATTCTCTTGATATTCTTTTTGTTGTGATCATGAAGAAGGAAAGCCATTATGGTCAATATTCTCATTAAGGGACTTGCTAGAATTACTTAGTTTAACTAATTGATTTATGCATTTGACAAAACCCTTTAAAATATCACATTTTTAAGCCTAATATATTTTAAGAGTTTAATTGTATTATAGCTTGTAATTTCTGTCAGTTGGAGTAATTAATAATTAAAAGTAACAAAACCAGAAATACTTGTGAAACCATGTGGAAGGTGAATAAGTAAGTTTTAGTAAATTATTATTAATGGTGTGCTTGTGTATCTGTGTATTGTGCAGGAGTGTGTATTTAAATTCAAATTTTACATCTACCCTGAATGTGTATTCTTTTAAGGTAACATAACAGAGCATCCACTCAGCCTTTTGTTAATAACTGAAGGCATAATGTCTTGTATTCAAATCATTGTTTAATGGGTTTAAACACCAATTAAAAGCATATTTCTTTTATGCTTTTGCTTTCTGCTTCTGTAAGTAGCAATTCTTGAACTTACATTGGGGGGGAATTTTTTTTCTCTTTTCATTTTTTTCTTTTGCCTTTATGAATAATCAAACTGCTTCTGTGTAGTCAATTTGCCCTGTTTGTCTACTGCTTTCATGCAGGAGAGGAAACAAATTGGAAAAGTTTATAAGCAAATGTAAAATAAAAACCTCTGGGAAGGAGCGCAGACCTGGTGGTGGTATCTTTTCTTTGTTAAAGCAGTACACTTGAAACGTCCAGCTGACATTATTCCTTAAATTAATTCAAATAGGACATTTTTGAGAGCTCCTTGTAAATGCTATTGTCTCCAACCTCCACCCCCAGTACGTGTTTCTAAATACCTACGAGCACTGTAGAGTTCACTGCAGTGAACTGTTTGTCAGTATTAGTTTTGTCCTTGACGTACATTTTGGAAGGTACATCAGCATTATCCTGTTTCAGAAATGACGAGCTGAGGTATAAGCTGTGTTTAAAAGAAAAAAAGAAAAACATCTATACTCAGGATTAAGAGTCATATGTGAACCATGAATTAAACTTTATCCAGGTCCTCTGCTGTGTCCATTACATCAGCTGCAGAAATCAGGTAAAGGTAAAAGCAGTTACCTTGTCTGGAGGAAAAACTTTGTTGTATTGGTGTCATAGTTCTGAATGGGCACCTGGAGTTAAAGTGATCTCTGAAATACATTCTTTAGGTTCAAAGCATTTAGATTATCCTCTTCTGAACACACTGCTTAATCTGGGAATGATTTTTAGGTCTTCTAGTTGTTTGGGGTTTTTTGATATATATATATTAAGTTGTCCTACATGGGTGTTTTAGCGTTAATCAGTGACCACAGCTAATTCCTACTAATGCTAATAGCAATTACTAAATTGAATAGGACATGTACATTAAAATGAGCCCCTTTTTGGCAAATTCTTCTAACTTTTTGAAGGTTTGAAGTGTGTATTTATTGTACTGTGTCTGTAAAATTTGAAAATGCTCATTAAGTTATCTGTTCTTTTACAGATGACTGTGCTTTTTTCTTTACATTATCGCTTAGATGTCAATGTGCAACTTATTTCGATGGGTAATAACCCATATCATTTATAACAGCTGTTTAAAAATATTTGCTATAGCTAAAAGTTCATATTTCATCTAACCTTAATATGAATTTTTACAGATGTTTTTAGAGGTAACATTGATGTTCTTTAAACTCAAAAATTGCAGTGCTGTATTTGGTTTCCTGTAGCCTGTTTACTATGTGGTTCTTTAGTTTTAATTTGATTTGTTTTGGTGTTTTTTCTCAAAATAGTGAAGTATTTTAGAAGGAAAATGCTACAGCTGTCCCTCTCCTTCCCTGTGTGCTTCTATTGGTGTGTTGGTTGCTTTGAGTTCCTTCCTTGAAAACTTGAGCTAGAAAATGCACATATCTATCTCTGCTTTACTCAATGATTATGCTCCGATAATACTGCTTAGGTAAAACATGTATGCTATCTTACAATATCAATGTTAAAGGCACGTCTTTATTTTAGTGCCTTTATTCAGTCTGAATTGCTTTACATACATTCATACAAATTTAGAAAAAATAGCTAAATTGTAGAAACCAGAGCATCGGAGAAAACTTTGCACACAACCACATCCATGCCAGCTTTGTGATGATAAAGTAGTTCATCAGTTCTGTTAACCTTAGTTATAGTTTTCTTCCTGAAATTAAACAAAACCAGAAAGCACTGAACGGTTCATAACCTTCCTGCAGGTTGTCATGCAATGATAGAGCAGTGGAAGGTGTCAATAAGAGGGCAATATAAAATTATGTATAGGTTGTAGTAGGATATAATTAAATCAGGAACCATATAGAAAAATGTGAATTTCTTAAAAATGTGTATATTCAAATGAAAATCTGGATTATGATGCATTATTTGTATGGTTGTACAGACAAACAAAGTAAGACCCAGGCTGGAGCAGCCTTACTGTGGATGCAATTAGGAAAAGAGAAGTTTCCAGTTACAGGCGAGTCCCTTGAGAACGTGTGAGCATGGTGTTGTTGGTGCACTCCTTGGCAAGGCTTTGGGCTGTATCTCCTTGCACTTTTCCAGACTCTCTCTGCTGTGGTTCAGAGCATAGCACGTTTAAGAGACCATTCGGGATGGGTTTTGGGGAAAAAGAAAGCTTCTGGGAAGGAACAGAATTTTAGCCACATTGATGGGTGCCTTGCTGGTTCAGTGGGCCTTGGAGGTCAGGGGATGGCTACTGGCTGCTCTTATCTGGTGGTATACGCAGTCACAAACCCACAAATCTTTAAATCCTTGTTGTAAATCTTCAGAATAATAGAGCTTTTTGAAATAACAGTTTCTGGTATTTTTGACAGGAACAAACTACGTTTTCTTTCTCCTAAGAGTTATTTTAGAAAGCAAACCTGAACAAGTTGGCCGTTTAGTCTTTGTTTTGTTTTTATTTTTTTTTTAAATCCCTTAATCTGACCCAGGTGTTTTATTCAGTTTAGGAGAATTGCCATCCAAAAACTTAGTTTGAGAAAGTTATAAGCAACTAGAAATGTGAACTTGTAATGGGTAGCATTTAGTAGTCTTTGTAGTAATGAGTATTGTTCCCTCTCAGACATGCATGTATTTGTGATTGTAGATGAAAAGCATACTTTTGCTATAACCACTTTTTAAAGAAAAAGTATGTTTGTATTAAGAATTTCGTTGAAATGACATCAGCCTCCACTCAAAAGTATGTATGTATCCCCACTCAAAATAAAAGCATGCATGAGTGAAGGTGTCCCTGCTGGCTATTATTTTGTTAAAGTTTGTGTCTGTACATTTAAGAGAAGCAGGAGACAGTTAAGAGCAACAGGATAGAAAAGTAGTAGAAATATACCAAGAACATTTGAATTTATCTCCAGCTTCTTTTTCTCTAAAGAAACAACTTGAAACTGATTTTGGCTGACTGCTCAGCTCAGAAAAAGAGAACAGCATTATTAATTCAGTAAATAGAGGAAGACATAAAATTTTGTTGGCATGAGTTTGTAATGATTGCATTATGAATGATGAGGTATAAACAGTGTCAGTACTAACATTTGCACACCACCACTCTGTTTCTTGCATGTATCATGTCTGTTTTAAAGGAAGAATGGCTTCATCAAGAGTACTCTAGGAGTTTTGTGTCACTTGCTGAATTTGGTTCTCAAAGAAACTTCACCATGTTTTTGTTCCCCATTTTACTCCTGTTTATGCATTTACATGAATGAAAAAACAATTACTTTTTTTTTTTTTTTTAGTGAACAGAATAAAGATGTATCCATGGACACTAAGAAAGTGCCCGTTTTGAGAATTTACTCCTATCGAAGTTATAAAAAACAACATCATGGCCTAGCGTTTGTAACCTGCACAGAGATGCTTCATGCATCTGTCAGTAACTTAAGCTCGGTTTAATTCATATGTGTCTCAGGATTTAGCCCCAATCTCTTATGCAAAAGCATTGCATTCTGTTCTCTAGTTCTGTCCAGTGAGAATCCTCAGTCTGAGGGAAATATACCTTAAATAGTCAAATCTCTGCAGATTTATGGATCTTAGCTACTCCTGTAAATCTGGAACATATGGTTTGGAAATCACGTGTTTAGGTCATAAGGTACAGATTAATCAAGGTACAGGCTGCTGCCCCGCTTCTGGTTTTCCAGTATCAAAGATGACCTCTAGATTGGGAAATCTCATTTGTCGGGACAGTGATAAAAGAAACAAGAAGGCAAGGTGGAAGGCAGGACATAAAGGCAGAAAAGGAGGAGTCAGCATGTGGTAAGGAAAATGCAAAGGTAAGAGGAAGGAGGAGGGACAGAACTAAAGTAAGGGGAGGAAGATGAAGGAATAGAGAGCACATGTGAGAGGGAGAGCATTAAATTCTCTGCTCTTATTTTCTCTACCCAGATATAGCCCTGCTCTCCTCATGTATACATCCCAAATTTATGTCCTGAATTTTCTTTGGACATTTTTTTTTGGCTTATAAATGTATTTCAGAAGTGCATAAATGCAAACTTAAACTAAAATTAGTGGTCAATGCATTGTATGAATGCGAATTTGGTCATCTGATGCTGAGAGATCTTTTAAATATTTTGACACGGTCATCTGTCATATTACCATGTCTGGAGACTCATAACACTTATATTCTAATGAGCATGTATTCTAATGAAAGTTGCAACTCAAGTTTTTCATGGAGAATCCAGATTGTCCTCAACCATTTTGTGTTTCAAAAAACAACAGTAGGCGTTGACATCAAGAAAGTCAATAGGCATGAGGGTACAGCTTGCAGTCTTCACAGAGAGTTAAGATGGTTCTGGTGCTGATGCAAAAATGAAATACTGAATAGTACATAACAAACACTTTGTGAAATGTCCCTTTCTTTAGTGCTCAATAAAAACCACAGTGGTTATTTCACCAACAATTATTTTAATAGGAATGCCTCAATGTCATGCTATAGGAAAAACTATTCCCACATGGGTTTGAGCGCTTCTTTAGAGCCTCAGGTGAGTGTAATTATAGAGAAGGTCTGTGCTTTAAAAAGGTGAGTGATTTTTAAAAAGTGAATGAAGAAGGGAGAAGGCTTTGAAAAAAAAAGAGCCATTTAAAATGGCTCAGTATTCTCTGCTGCTGGAATAGGTATTGATGTACATGAATCAGAAGAAAAAGAGGTGATCTTACTAGGGGTGATACATTTATCACATAGTCTTTTTTTATACTGTAGGTTGTTATATGGGTGTGAGTGCATAAAACATTAAGTCCATGTGTGCCTGAGTTACTACGTGCTAGGTAAATCTGTTAAAAGCAATATGTACATCTATAAGTAGATATTATTACTGTAAACATCCATCAATTATGGTATTGTTTGATTGCAGTCTTATGAGAATTCTAAAGGAAATAGATACTTTTTTTTTCCTTTTCTTTGGGACATTGAATGATGACACAGTTAACTCTAGATAGCTTTATGTAGAAGTTTTATACTGAAAACCCTTATCCTTTTGGGGAACCCTTTCATGCTAACCCTTTCACTTGCTGGGTAGGAATAATAACCTGTTTACTTCATGGAACTGAACAGGATGTTCTTACTGTGAATTTTGATCAGGACAAGTAATTGCAAACTTTGTTTTTTATTTAATTTTTTTAAATAGAATACGTTTTTGTTCTATACGTCAGTTTTCAGTCATAGTACTAAACAAGATGTTGTTGAAGAGAGTGATCTTTGGCTTTGAGTGTCCTTTGTTTTCTCTTCATTTGTTACTTTTCTAATTGACAGATGTTATTACATTGTTCCTTGAAGAAAGGCTTCATGTTTATCAATTCTGGTTTTTGTTTGAAAAGCTCTATTTCAAGTTTTTGTGCATTTGGTGATAAACATAGTAGAGGTACTCACGCAGAATTTCTATTCATGCGTAATATATGAACCCAGATTTAAATTGATACAGCAAGTAACCTAGAAGACATACAGTTTTGGGGCTACATCAAAAAGATGATGTTAATCAAATGTCCAGTGCCTCATTCAGCATTTTAAATGATACCATGTCACATAAAAAAGTGTGAGATCTGAAATGAAGGGGCATGTAGGGAGGCAAGGGTGTCTGAAGTGCATGGGAGTAAAACGCAGGTTGTAGGCACAAACGGTATCCACATAGTGAACTGAACAACAGGCATATGGCAGTTTGCCATCCTTTCTATAAAAGGCATCCTTTTAAGCATTACTGCTTAGAAAAGTAATTTACAGACCACAGATAAAATGAGGAAATTATAAGGAATGAAACAATACAAAAAAATCCAAACTTTAATTTAGTCAGCCTTGCCTTATTGTACTATAACACTCTGAATAATGGAAGGTAGAGTGGTAAAAAAACATGCTGTAACAACAGAAAGTGTTTTTCACTTGTACGTTTGCCTCTTAAATTGCTCTGCTTAATGATATTAATATTAAGAAAAAATCATCAGAGCAAGAATTTGAAGCTGAGAGCTTGGGCAGGTAAAAGCTGATAATGGGAACAGCTTTCTTACACATACTGTTCCAGTTATTTGACTAAAGTGGTTTTTGTAAAGCTGGTCTGAAAGGGCCAATTAGTAAATATTATGAAGACTTCCTTAATGGAGGGACTAGAAAATTACTGTATAAAATAGATTTTGAAAGGAGGAGAAGTAACGTGATCTTTCCTGCTCAGTTGTTCCAGATACCATCCTGCTTGTATAAAGATCTTTATAACAGCATCAACCCCTTCTGAATCCCTGTGATGCAGATGTAAAATGTGTTTTTATAAATAGCGTTAGTCTCTTCATAGTATAACTTTTTAGCAGACATGTATTGTAAAACATACCAGGAAGAGAAGAAATCCTTGCCCAACACTGGAAAGAAAACATTCCTTGCAAAGCCTCAGTATAGACTATAAATAAAAGATGTACAGAATCCTCAGTGTTGGGATGCATACAAGCTGGAACCAAGTGTAAGCATTCAGACTTGCTAGCCTGAGAGCACAGGCTGAAAGGTTTGGTATGCTTTCCCGTTCTGATTTTAATGATAGATTTGTAATGCTAATGTGAAAAATAAAATCTATTGCCATGAATTATAAGGCATTTGTAACTGTTGCAGGGTATAGATTAACTTGAACTCAAGCTGTCCATGACAGCATTGTTACAACCTTTTTTTGGATGACCCCACAAATGAGTATATATTGTCACTGCACTGATCTGGTACTTCTAATTTGTTTCTCATTACTTTCCACCACTGAACTTGTTCCCTTTTGGATCTTCTCTCTGAAACTGTAACACTTCTTTTCATTGATGCTTACGGAACTCCATCATTAGGCCAGTAATTGCCTTTGCTAAAAAGTGCAGACTGATGTTCCAAGTCCTTGAAATAGGTGTTGGTCAAGAAATTTTTAAGCTTTGCTGTTTAAGGTCTTGCAAATTAATGTCTACAAGCTAGTAAGTATGTTTAAACACTCCTCCTGTATTAACAATGGTTAAGAGCTCTAATGGCAAAAAGTTTGTCCAGTGCAGAGCTGGGATTATTCTGAGATTTCTTGTTCTCTTCCAAAACAGTGTTTGTGATACTCATCACGCAGTGAGAAACAATTAAGATGTGTACTATAGACGTGTTAAAATTTTCTTAAGGCTTTATCTACAATGTCTTCTATCATTCTAATAAAACCATTTTTTCATCATGAGTTTTGAAAAACTGCAGATTCTCAATAATAGACACTATTAAACATTAGAGGGACAGATTTGTTTATTTATTTATTTATTTACAGTTATGCTTAGTTTCTATTGAAATTGAGGAGTTAGGATCTGGTACCTTTATAGATCTGCTTCTTCATGAGTCTCTTTAGTATTAGAACCAGTCATCATTTTATCTTCTGTTGGGTTTTTTTTCCCTGTCTTTAATGCATAGTGTCTTCTCTTTCCAGCCATTTCGTTCAATACCTCTGAGTAATGTTCAGACATCTTTCTCTAAAAGCCATCTTTTAGCTGATAATTTATCTGTCTCTATTGGTTTTTAATAGGTACTCAAAACATGAGAAACTCTGATCTAGCCTTCACCACTACATTATTTAAGCATTTGTGAGGTAATTTAAATATAAAGTTAACAGCCTGCCTTCCTTCCTGTTGCTTCAACCTACAGGAAATATTACTTAATGGCCAAAACACATATAAAAAATTGGTCTGAAAGAAGATAGATGGTTATTTATTCTTAGATGCTAATAACTTCAGTTCTTGGTAAAAATTTATCTGCAGTACTTATCTGCATGTCTCCCTTGCTAATCTGTCAGTTTTGTCCTTCTACCGGAATGTAGCTGCTGCTGTCAGTTGAGGTGGGTGTAGATGTAGATTCATTTCCATTATCCACCATGCAAAAAGAAGTATTTGCTCTTCTGGTTATGCTTTCTTAGGAACACTAATAAAATGGAGTCACTGTTTTAAGCGCACCCTAGTTTACTGTCTATCTGAAATATACTGTCATATGAACATGGCCCATCTATAATTATTTCAGGTTATGGCCTCAAAAAATTGAAAAAAGAAGAGAAACAATGTCATGCTGTTTCTAAGTCCATCCTTTAAGTCACTGCATTCAGCACAGTTGAAGGTTTCGGGATGTATAAGGAAGTCTTGGGAGCTTCGGAAGTGTCAGTCGAAGAACAGGGGGAGCTTGTGAGAGAAAGGTATGCTTTCCATGCAAACGTGAAGGCATTTGGACTTTTCTCTGACTTTGTTTTTGGGGAGTTTTGGGAGTGTAGCACAGCCTCTAGAGTAAAGTTTCTTAATGTGAACTTCTGTAAATACTGCTAGAAAGACCTGACTTTCATGTTACTGCCAAAATTGGATGTCATTGATCCATTTCCGCCAAAGAGAGGGTTTTTCTGGGAAGGTTCTGTGGAGCACAAGAGTAAAGCAATGTGTTGCAACCTACTTCTTTCATCTCAGCTATCTTTTTTTTTTTTTTTTTTTCTAAAGGATCTTTCTCAAGCACTGGATTAAAAAAAAAAAAAAGAAAGAAACGGTAGTAGGAGTGTAAAAGACAGTAACAGCATTTCTGTTTTTCACCTTTTGTTGCTTTTAAGAGTGTATCAAGTGTTTTGTTTTCCTTCTTTTGCCTTTTGCAATATGTGAAATTAAGAAGGTTGCTTGATCTGCTATTTTTACAGAAGCTCAATCAGCGGCTAACATCCATTTGCCTTGTTTTGAGATAAAGGCTTATTTGCAGTTCTGCTTGACAGTAATGGAAGATAAACCACAGAAATGTGTGTGATCACACTTCTCAATCGAAAGGAGACAGGTTGATATTTACAATTCTATCATGACAGTCGCTATCTTTGTAGCTGTAATGCCACATAATGGAAGACAGTCTGAGAGTGAGTTGAAGTAAGGTGCATGTATGGGCCTTTCGGAAGAAGAGGCAAGTTCTTTTGAATCTAGATCATTGTAGTGATCTTGGTATCAGCCTGTACCTCATTGGGTGCTTACTGGCACATATATTTTTATGTTAGAAAAATGTTTTTATGTCAAACTCTGGAAGAATTCTGCCACTATAACATCTGAATCCTTGACAGAATCAGAACAAAGCATGCAGATGAGCTTCAAAAAGAAACGTCCTGAAATCCTACAGGTTAAGGAGCCTGTTAGCGCTTCTCCCTAATAAAGCAGGCCGTTTGTCATCTATTCTGGCTTGAAGGTGACAAACCCAAGGTCCCTTTTTGGGGAGCTGGTGCGTGGTCCCTCCCCTCGGGCGGGAGCTGTCCAGGCAGGCAGTGGTAGAGGCCCCCGCCGGCAGGCTGGGCACCACTGCAATGGGGGAATTCAGCCACTGAGCGAAATTATTTTTGTTCTTCTCATGTGCCTAGAGTTTTCTGTACTTTACTTCTGAGGAAGTTGGCTGTGGTAGTCAGTACATTGCAATCCAATGTCTCACCTTCAACGTTTATTGCAAGTTCCTCTTCAGTGGATTTTATTTTTTTAAAGTTTTGATGTTTTATTTCCTGAAGCCATTACGCAGTTGCTTGTGAAGAACTAATAAAACTGACTGCACGGCACTGACCATACGAACTGGCACATGCCTATATTGTTTCTTTAAATCACAGTGTAAAAATCACATTGTGAAGTTATTCCAATACTCTGGTTGATATGTGTTCCGTTCAGTTGGGGTAAAAGCAAAACAAAACATGTTTTATGGTCTGAAAGAGCCAGTTGGTGTATGACATGGAGCGTGTATCATACCCTTTCAACATCTAGTTTTATTCAGGAAGCACATTACTTAAAGTACATTACAGTGTTCAGGTAGGGACAGCACCCAAGTGTGTGGTTCAGAGCCATCTCGTACTGATGTATAGAGCTGTCTAATACTGATTAGCTGGCTGGCAGGCCAAATGAGGCAGCCCAATACTGAATTTATGTGACCTTTCCTTCATGGTAGATACTAGTTTGGCATCAGCTACTAATTTTCACAAATTAATAGGAACTTCTTTCCTTTGAGGCTTTCTTCATTATTAAATTTAATTGAAATTGTTCAGCAAATTCAGAAGCCAGTACAAACAAGCAGATGGATAATGTACTGGTATAAACTTTTCTATGAACCAAGGCAAAAAGAAATCAATCAGTTTTCTTGAAATGACGTGATTACTACTGACAGCAATTAATAGCAACAGAGCATGCAATAGCCCTTATTAATTGCTTTTTTTTTTTTTTTTTAGGAATTGGTATATGACTTACAAAACAAAATTACTCTTGTTTACAGTGTTTGAATGGTTTGTGCTGAAACTAATTTAAAATTGACAGGTCAGGTTCTGTGGCAGCATACTTTCTTCCTAAGTATCAAGAATGGAAACATAATTGCTATTACACTTATGGCAGTTATGTGTTACTGTAACCAAAATGGGAGAGTAATAGGAGTTACTGCTGAACTCTGGTTATTGCTGAAAAGTATTTCTCTGATTCTTTTGGCTTGTTTTCATTTGAAAAATGTACAAATGTCAGAATATAAACACATGCACTGTTTTAAAAATGTAAAGGCAGAGCCAAGAAGATTTACGCATTCATTCCGGAAACCCTGCTTTATATTTACTTCTGGCTAGGAACTGACTGTTTAACTTGTGTTCTGCATTTTAGGACAAAACAGTTTATAGAGCTGTAGAACTACCCTTTTTTATTTTTTTTTTTTTTTTAGGTGAAGGGATGAATTTAGCTTTCATCTCAATGTTAGAGTTTTTTTCTAGAGTACCTTTTAGGTAGTAAAGTTTTTTTCTCTATAAAACTAGCCTCGTACTTTTTCTTGCACAAATTGTGTATTAGAGATTTGACAGTTGCAGTGTTTTCTAAAGATAATTTCTAAAGTTATTTAAGGATAACTTAGTGTAGTTTATATTTGACATTGGTTTCTGTGTTTATGGAGTGAGGAATCAAATAGATATAGCTGATTGTACTTTAGGGAGTAGAAAGAAGGTTGAAGTTTTGTAGTCTGTAATTGGAAAGTCAAACAAATTCCAGTTAGACTGCGAGATGAAACTTGCCACTGGATATAAAACTGTCACTTTTTTCTGTTTGTATTGAAAGGAAGTTTAATCATAGTTCTCAATTTTAAAAAAATATTTTTGGTGATCAGTAGTTTTGATTTCTAAGATAATATGTATTACTATTATTTGACTGCTGTTTTCTATTGGTCAGATCCTACATACTTCATGCAAGTGGTTTGATTTCTAAGTAACCTCTTGTTTTAATAGCAAAATGGAGAATTAGGCACTGGAGCTGTGAAACAAATGAAAGAGGCATGTTAGTCAGAATTATTGGCATGTCTGTAAAACCAGATAGCGTTCATCTATAATACTTCTAGAAATTTTAAGGTCATGACGCAGGAATGCCTACAGGGCCTATGAAATGACATGCTTTGGAAAATACATACATGTCTGTTTTTATAGGCTGGCCTGCTGAAGCTCTTACAGTCTGTCAAGTTAGTGATAAACACATTTTTAAACGAGTGTATATGGTGCAGTATAGTGACTGAGGGCAACTTTTCCCATATCCTACCAGTCATACGAGATACTTAAAAATTGTGGGGAAAAAAAAAATGTATTTAAATACTCTGTGGGTCTGGATGAAATCCACAAGTCAAAGGAATTTGGACTGAAGGCTAAGGTTTGGTCTTTTATAATCTCATCCCTTAATAATCATCCTTTAAGGAAGAAGAATGATCCAGCAATTGCAAATAGAGCTCTGAGAGTTAAGACAAATTGGGTTAGATCTCCATGTGTGTCACAGACTTGCTGTGTGCCTTTGAGTAGTTTGCACTGTGTGCCTTAGCACACAGTGTAACTTGGTAAAATGAAATACTTGCCATCCCCATCTTTCAGGGACTTTGTAGCAATATGTGCATGAAGGGTTGAAAGAGCATGTAGCATTGTTTGCCTGGAATACTTTAAAAAACTAGTAGCTAGAGTCCAAGGCTCAGCTGATGCTAAAATTTAAGAATTTTTTGTCTGATGCATCATTTTCCTGGCCAAATATAGAAAATAATGGCTTTATCTTTCACTTAAATGTGCAAGAATACCTGAATAATCAGCAAAGCTCTTGTAAACAGAGGAAACCTATATGGCCTGTTTAGGCTACAAAGGTCACTTATAAAAGGAGTACCAAAACTGAGAAAGCTTTAGTGAATTTTGCCATTGTCCTACATAGATTATATCTGGGCCAGCGTCCCTTCTTCCAGATTTTATCATAGGAGAGTGCTGGTAAGATTGTTGATAACTATAATATTGTACTTCAAATGAAAAGAAGAGCATATTCCTAGATGGGCATGAACTCATCTAGGGAGACTGGGGGCAGAGCCACAGGGTAGACTGGGAATGGAAACTCTGTATGAGCCTGAGGGAGTAGGAGGGAGCAGGAAAAGGCAAAGCTGTTTGGGCCAGCAGCTGCTTCAAAAGTGATCGGCTGTTGTGGGGAGTGGAACATACTGGAGATGACCTTGTGTAGCTGCATCCCCAACAGCCAGTCCTTCTCAACCAAACCAGACCACCACAAGCAGAAGCTCACATGAAGCAAATGCAGAACTGTCTTGTCTGCACACTGAAGAGATTGTGTGGCTTGATGTTCCTAACTCATGCTCTCATTTACCAAATAGTTTATACAGAAGACAGTTTGTGGTTATTAATATGGACTCCTGCCATATAACCGCTACAGAGTCCTGCATTAAACCATGTGCTCTCCTGGTCACACTTAACATGAAGGTCATGTATAGACCCAGCCTATAAAAGGTGAATAAATTTTTGTCTTGTATCTGTGTTTTTAAAATCAAAAAGTTATCCTTGTTTGTAATTTTTTTTTTAAAATACACTAGTAGGACAACAAGTAGAATTCAATTATTTTTTTCTTGTCCAAAATGATTTTTAAAAGAAAAATCAGCAGGAATACTCCTCATCTTCACTTCTAGTAACCTAATGTGGAATATAAGTTTAAAGTAATGGTTATCCTAAGTTTACAAAGTTGAATATCCTTTAATTTCAGAAACTTTCTGAAGCAGTCTACGCTTTTTTAAAACTTTTTAAGAAAGCAAGGAAGAAATGTTAGAAATTTGCAAGTAATTTGCAGAAATAGATTTTTTTTTTTTTTTTTTTTTTCTTCTCTCTGCTGAGGGTATAATGTAAAGCATGCACATTCCAGTAAGTTGGAAAAGAAACTCCAGCCTATCTTTGTGGACACTTGAATAGTCAGGCCACTATGTCAGAGTCAGGTGTCTTATCTGCTTTTCAGCATGCTTGCTTGCACATGGACTTGGCTTCAAGACAAGAGCTTTCAGTGCTTGCCCTTGGAATATGGCATGGTCTGAGGAACACAGCATTTTTTTCGGAGGTGTGGGTTGCGAGTCTGACATGTACCCAGTCAAGCAGACTCATCCCCTAATGTTTGTTTCTTCCTTTTTGATGCAGTCTTGACCTTTTCTGTTTATGTGCTCTAAAAGAAGTAAAATTTTTTGAAAGGCAGTGGAGGTTGGGGGAGGACATTAGATAGGACAAGTAGCACTTCATCAGACACAGAGTAAAGCGTTTCTGCCATGTCCCCAAAGCAGAGAGTCTGAGCAAAACTGCAGCTCTCCATCTGCATCTGTTGCGGAAGTACGGTACTGAAATCTCAAATTGTCTGCTCGGGTAGGTAACTGTAAATAGACAATATGAAAAAGTGTGTGCTGGATTTCTTGGATGAGTCTAGAGGGAAGGGGTCTTTGGTCATGATCACATATGTTTGTTATGATTTGTTTTAGCTGTATTTCAGGTAATGGTGTCATTATCAAATGTAATTTTGCTAGGGAATCCAGACTGGGAGCACAGTGGGTTATTTTTATTAAAAGCCCTCTGGTGGAAGACCATTATTTTATGCCAAGAGTTATTTCATGACTCATCAGCCCATTGGAGAGTTTTGTTATCGAGAGTCATGGAAAGTTGGCCCCTGGTAGGAATCTCACAGATAGTTACTGAAGGAAGTCAGGACAATGTTCTCAAGCTTCGCTAGCCAGGAGCAGAATGAAACGGGAGTGAAAGTGACTGATGCTGAAGTAGATGGCTTGCACAACTGGAGTGCTGCAGTGGATAGCTATAAAATCTTCAGAAGAGATAGGCAAGGAAGGAGAGGCGATGGGATAGCCCTGTATGTTAGGGAGTGTTTTGACTGTCTAGAGCTTAATGATGGTGACAATAGGGTTGAATGTTTATGGGTAAGAATCAGAGGGAAGACCAACAAGGCAGATATCATGATAGGAGTTTGTTACAGACCACCCAAGCAAGAAGAAGAGGCAGACAAAATATTCTATAAGCAGCTGTGAGAAGTCTTACAATCACTAGCCTGTGTCTTCATGGGGGACTTCAACTTACCAGATGTCTGCTGGAAATACAATACAGCAGAGAGGAAACAGTCTAGAAGGTGCCTGGAGTGTGTGGAAGATAACTTCCTGACACAGCTGGTGAGTGAGCCAACTAGGGAAGGTGCCCCACTGGACCTGTTGTTTGAGAACAGAGAAAGACTTGTGGGTGATGTGATTGGAGGCCATCTTGGGCATAGTGATCATGAAATGACAGTTTTAGATTCTTGGAGAAGTAAGAGGAGGGGTCAGCAAAACTGCTACCTTGGACTTCCAGAGGGCAGACTTTGGCCTGTTTAGGAGACTGGTTGACAGAGTTGCTTGGGAGGCAGTCCTGGAGGGTAAAGTAGTCCAGGGAGGCTGGACATCCTTCAGGAAGGAATTCTTAAATGTGCAGGAGCAGGTTGTCCCCATGTGCTGAAAGATGAGCCAGTGGGGAAGAAGACCATCCTGGTTGAACAGAGAGCTTTGGCTGGAATTCAGGATGAAAAGGAGAGTTTATGACCTTTGGAAGAAGGAGCAGGCAACTCAGGAGGACTACAAAGGTGTCGTGAGGTTATGCAGGGAGAAAATTAGAAGGCTCAAAGGCCAAATAGAACTTAATGTGGCTACTGATATAAAAAGCAATAAAAAATGTTTCTATAAATACATTAGCAACAAAAAGAGGGCTAAGGAGAATCTCCATCCTTTACTGGATGCAGGGGAAGCATAGTGACAAAGGATGAGGAAAAGGCTGAGGTTTTTAATACCTTCTTTGCCTCAGTCTTTAATAGTAAGACCAGTTGTTCTTTGGGTACCCAGCCCCCTGAGCTGGAAGACAGGGACAGGGAGCAAAATGAAGCCCCCCATAATCCAAGGGGAAATTGTTAGTGACCTACTATACCAGTCTATGGGGCTGGGATCTATCCAAGGGTACTGAGGGAGCTGGCAGAAGTGCTCACTGAGCCACTTTCAATCATTTATCAGCAGTTCTGGCTAACTGGGGAGGTCCCAGTTGACTGGAGGTTAGCAAATGTGACACCCATCTACAAGAAAGGCCGGAAGGAGGATCCAGGGAACTACAGGCCTGTCGGTCTGATCTTGGTGCTGGGGAACTTTATGGAGCAGATCATCTTGAGTGCCATCACATGCCACATCATACAGGACAACCAGATGATCAGGCCCAGTCAGCATGGGTTTATGAAAGGCAAGTCCTGCTTGACAAACATGATCTCCTTCTACGACAGGGTGACCCACTTAGTGGATGAGGGAAGGGCTGTGGATGTTGTTTACCTTGGCTTTAGTAAAGCCTTTGACACCATTTCCCACAGCATTCTCCTGGAGAAACGGGCTGCTCATGGCTTGGATGGGTGTACGCTTTGCAGGGTGAAAAACTGTCTGGATGGCCGGGCCCAAAGAGTTTTGGTGAATGGAATTGAATCAAGTTGCCAGCCAGTCACAAGTTCCCCAGGGCTCAGTATTGGTACCAGTTCTGTTTAATATCTTTATCAATGATCTGGACGAGGGGATCGAATGCACCCTCAGTAAGTTTGCAGATGACACCAAGCTGGACAGGAGTTTGATCTGCTTGAGGGTAGGAAGACTCTACAGAGGGATCTGGACAGGTTGGATCGATGGGTTGAAGCCAATTGTATGAGGTTCAACAAGGCTTAGGTCCGGGTCCTGCACTTGGATCACAACAACCGCATGCAACACTACAGGCTTGGGGAAGAGTGGCTGGAAAACTGCCTGGTGGAAAAGGACTTGGGGGTGTTGGTTGACAGCCGGCTGGATATAAGCCAGCAGTGTGCCCAGGTGGCCAGAAGGCCAATAGCATCCTGGCTTGTATCAGAAATAGTGAGGCCAGCAGGACTAGGGAAGTGATTGTCCCCTGGTACTCGGCACTGGTGAGGCCACACCTCCAATACTGTGTTCAGTTTTGGGCCCCTCACTGCAAGAGAGATGCTGAGGTGCTAGAGCATGTCCAAAGAAGAGCAATGAAGCTGGTGAAGGGTCTGGAGCACACATGTCTTATGAGGAGCAGCTGAGGGAACTGGGGTTGTTTAGTCCGGAGAAAGGGAGACTTGGGAGATCTCGTATGACAGGGTGACCCACTTATTGGATGAGGGTAAAGGCTGTGAATGTTGTTTACCTTGACTTTAGCAAGGCCTTTGACACCGTTTCCCACAGCATTCTCCTGGTGAAACTGACTGCTTGCGGCTTGGAGGGGCACACGCTTTGCTGGGTAAAAAACTGGCTGGATGGCCGGGCCCAAAGAGTTGTGGTGAACGGAGTTACATCCGGTTGGCAGCCGGTCACGAGTGGTGCCCCCCAGGGCTCGGTCTTAGGGCCACTCCTGTTTAACATCTTTATTGGTGATCTAGATGAGGGGATCGAGTGCACCCTCAGTAAGTTTGCAGATGACACCAAGTTGGGTGGGAGTGTTGGTCTGCTCGAGGGAGGCTCTGCAGAGAGATCTGGACAGGCTGGAGCGATGGGCTAAGGCCAACTGTAGGAGTTTCAATAAGGCCAAATGCCGGGTGCTGCACTTTGGCCACAACAACCCCCAGCAGCGCTACAGGCTTGGGGAGGAGTGGCTGGAGAGCTGCCAGTCAGAGAGGGACCTGGGGGTGTTGATTGACAGCCGGCTGAACATGAGCCAGCAGTGTGCCCAGGTGGCCAAGAAGGCCAATGGCATCCTGGCTTGTATCAGAAATAGCATGGCCAGCAGGGACAGGGAAGGGATCTTACCCCTGTACTCGGCACTGGTGAGGCCGCACCTCGATTACTGTGTTCAGTTTTGGGCCCCTCACTACAAAAAGGACATTGAATTACTCAAGCGTGTCCAGAGAAGGACAACGAAGCTGGTGAAGGGTGTGGAGCACATGTCGTACGAGGAGCGGCTGAGGGAACTGGGGTTGTTTAGTCTGGAGAAGAGGAGGCTGAGGGGAGACCTCATCGCCCTCTACAACTACCTGAAAGGAGGTTGCAGAGAGGTGGGGATGAGTCTCTTTAACCAAGTAATGAGCGATAAGACAAGAGGTAATGGCCTCAAGTTGCGCCAGGGAAGGTTTAGACTAGATATTAGGAGGCATTTCTTTACAGAACGGGTTGTTAGGTGTTGGAATGGTCTGCCCAGGGAGGCGGTGGAGTCCCCATCCCTGGAGGTGTTTAAGAGTCAGGTTTACATAGTGCTGAGAGATATGGTGTAGTTGAGAATGGTCAGTGTTAGGTTAATGGTTGGACTAGATGATCTTCAAGGTCTTTTCCAACCTAGACGATTCTGTGATATTCTGTGTAGTCTGGGCTATAATCCTGGAATGTTCTTGGGGAAGTTCTGAGTTGTTACCATGAAAGAGAAAAACATTCTGAGATGAATGCAGACCTCGAAAAAGAACCTAAACAAAGGCATTATACCATATGTTATTTGCTGTCATTTGTGTCTTGGCACTGGGACAGTAACATGCAGCAGCATGGGTCTGTGTTTGATCATGGTCATACAAATGCTGGCACAGTTGTATCAAGCACAAGTTGTAGCACAAGACAGAATCTGTGCTGTGCTACATACTATGCTGTGAGGTACAATGTGTTCTGCATTTGTGAGAACATGGATAGCTGATGATGGGGTATCATGTTCCAAAACTGAGAGCCATTCAGAGGAGAATTTCAGGATCAGGATGGTGGTGATCGTGGAAATGAGGTCCATGTTCTGTTTGCCCTTTGTTTGTTCAGTAACTAGCTGTCACGAGGCAATGGGTACAAAGGAGAGTGCTGCCTGGTCACTTGGAAAGTGGTCATCACTAATTGCCACCATTCTTCACCTGCCCAGTTCAGGGGAAGATGACAGCCAGCTGTGCAATTTGGGAGGTGCTGTTTGTAAGATTCTCAGTCAGTATCTTTCTGTGCAACAAGTACATTAGATAATGGACTCTGCTAAGTTTCCGCAGCTCTTTGGGCATTGTTGACAGGATGTGGACAGGATGGGTTTATGTGGTGCTTTTTTGTGTGGTTCTTTATCAACAGGGAGGACAATACTTTGTTTTATTGCAAGTCATGGTAGCTCATTATTGGATTTTTGCCATTATCTGCAGTCCTCTGGTTGGTGTGGCAGATTTCATGATGTCTTCAGTAGCACCTGCATTGCTAGTGCCATGTCGTTAGGCCAGTGTGCAGCTAACTCAGGATTAAGCCTCTGAAGATTTGTGGAGTCTCTTAGGTATCACTGTCACCAGGGATTCTTTGGTGGCCTTCTCTACCCCCTTCCTTGACTCATAAAGCCATTCATGAAGGTCAACCTGAATCACACCTGGGGTCTCTTATAGTTAGTGTGTCATCAGTAGCCTTGTGGATATGGATACTGTTTTTGACTGTCTGAAAGGGAGGTAGAGGCTTGTATTATTAAAGGTAAATCTGTATCCCACCTTCTCCCTGGAGTCATGTTGGCATGCTGTCCTGCATGTTTGCAAAAGTAAATGAGAGCAGATATTGCAAGGGTACCTAAGGCATGTGTTGAAGCGAGTGCAGCTACCAGCACCAGCTGTGATTCATTCAATTGCCCCTGAGAACTGGAAAGGCTAAATCATGAAGGCTGCTTTGGCCTACAGCTTCGTCATAATCCCTGGCAGCTACTTGCAGCAGTTTAGCATTGCACATATACGGAAAGTGAACAGTAAAATCTTTTTTATTTTCCTTTCTCACTTCCTCTGACTCTTCTCTCCTCTTCTACTTTTGGCTCAATGTCTCAAATCTCAACACTGTGGTTTTTGGTGGCCTGGGCTTTTATGCTGCTGGTGTTATTCAGGCCTGCAGCCTAAGAGTACAATGATCTACTAGGAACAGAAAAACAAAGCCCCAGAATATCCCAAACCCATTCTCAGAAACTACACTCTGACCTGTGGGACCTGAGCTTGGGGAAGGTGTCAGCCACCAAATTAAGTGACTCCAGCAGATGTGTTCCTAGCTGGTGGGAGGACACTGGGACTTTCTCATTTTGTTGTTGTTTCACGAGGTGTTTTGTTGGTTGCCAGGCAATGGACAGTTTGTCTAATGGTGGAAAGCATGTTATTTGTAGGTTAAACCAGTGAGACATCTGACCAGGAAATGGGTGATATGCTCTGCCTGTGCGCTGTGTTAGATGTTTCATCAGTCAGCATGCTGGAGTCGGGAAGCGCCATCCTGCCACCTGTATCATCAGCAAGCTGCTTTTATGTGGTAGGAGTGAGGACAGAATAATGCTCAAGTGCTTCTCTTTTTGGTCATGACTTTTCTATTTAGATGTTTATATATAGTTTTAGGTGTTGGTTGTTTTTTTTTTTTCCGAAGCAGTCTCAATGCCGTTCTTCTCATTATATTCAAACAATAACACTTGGGGTCTGGGCTTTTGTTGTCTTTCTCTTTTAGAGTCACTGTGCTGTCTGAGTTACATCTCAGCCTTTCTCTAAAACCAAGTGGGAAAATGTGCTTTGCCTCATGATCTGAAAGCTAACAAAACTGTCTATTTTAGTTCTGACTAGTTGAGAATGAATTATGAATGGCAAGAGAACTTACTTTAAGTATGTAATGCTCTTGATGTGTATTTTAAAGTTTGCATATTTTAAGTCCAAAATCTTAAATTTCACTGGGAAGTGAATAAGCAGGCAATGCAGATTGCAGATTGTACATATTCATATACTTCTTCATCAAGGTACTTTGCACCACATCTTTCTGCCAAGGTAGTCTTAGGAAGCAGGCACAGACTTTGTGTAAAATCTTAACTTCAGAAAGTTTTAATGATGTTTGCCCATGCAGGATTTGTTGTAATAACCTAATGGCAAAGTGACAAAAACATGAATAATAGTAGGAAAGCCTGAGTGTTAAAAGGTTTGAGGCTTTGGATTAAACATGGGTAGTATGAATGTGTATGGGAGAAACCAGTTACGTTCACAGTTGTTAAACCATATAAAATAGATGAGATAATTATAAACTCTACACAAAGGTGTACTCCCTCGGAGAAGAATACTGACAGCCGTGACATCTTCTCCAACCCACTACCATCAGCGAGATTGCAATGTTATTCCTTTGTAATAAATATATCTTGCAGGTACTGTCAAGAGACAAAAGACATAGGCCAAAATTTTGTAGAAAAAGAGAGCCTAAAGCACTGTTATGTAGTCAATAAGGGAAACTGTTGGCAATTAAGGAGAACAGGTCACTCTTGTAAAATCTTGGGTGGTCTAGTTTGCAGTTTGACAGAAATACTGATTCAACAACAGGTGCAGATTATTCTTCATTTTATGAGATGGTGGTCCTGAGATCTGATGTCATATAAAATGTCAGTTTGATAGTTTTACGTATGAGCAGCACCACCCAACTGATTCTGGCATTGCTGGTAGAGTTTTGGCAGAATGACCAGTTTTTCTCCCATTCTGGTAGGGAACATGCATACATTAGTAAATATGCTTCAGGCAGCAAAATTAGAAAGCAGAAAAGAACATGAAATTGGATCTAAACGCCTACGCTGCAGTGTTAGAAAGCAAATAACCATAATATTCTTAAAATAGCTTATGAAATTTCAAGTGGAAAGAAGACATTTACAGATGCTAAGAAGATAAAAGCATTACTGACATTTTGTATCAAATGGGGTTTAGTAGCAATTGTAAACTGTGCTGTGGCTATAGCAGAATATTCCTTGAAGATATTAATAAATTTCTTAGCAAAGAGAGATGTTACTGCAAGTGGTGTTGGGGTACAGAGATCACATTTAAAAAAACGAACTAAAAAATCTCAGTCCACTCTGTTAGGCAGAAATAGGCAGTTTGGTAAATTGTACAAAACAGAGGGTGAAGGAAAAATGGGATCTATAGGTGGTGACAAAGCTAAAGCAGCACTGCAGGTCTTGGGTTTTGGCTCTGGGAAGACTTGGGCCTTCATAGCCCAGGTCATGGCCCAGCAAGGCTGACCTCCCTCGTACATTTATTCCATTGCTATTTTTAGGCTCAGTTTCATATTCCTTTCTTGCTTTCAAAATGTATTGTCTCTGGTGAGTAGAAATCTTCTCATATATACACAATTAGTTTTCATCATATGTACTGAATAACCTGGGGTTGAGGGCAGCAAGTACTCCAAGACAGGACTTCTGCACAGGTACATGCCTTCAGCTTGTGCCTAGGCAAGCTCTAGCACAAATTAACTTGTTGCAGCCTGTGGTATAACTGAGGATAAGCAATATTGCTGTCAATGATTTTTTTTTTTTTTTCCCCTGTTATCTAGATGACTGATTACTTTTAATGAGATAATGACTAAGTGTACTGGTCACAAACAATAACAAGGATGGATTTCTAAGGGGAAACATGCTGTGTGTGGCATGCAGCACTGTACAGAATGCACATTTAAGATAGAAAAACTCAATACAGCAACATCTTCACTTAATACTTTTATGTTCTTACGTGGGACTTTAATCTGAAAGAGGTGATAGATCTAAAAATTAAAAAAAAAAACAAACCCAAATCTCAATGAGCTGCTTGAGTTGGACAAGTAAATACGGTCTCCAAAAGCAGCATTTCATTCCCATTAATGGGCTGTGACAGCCTGTTTCACTGCATTGGGTCATTGGTCTAACACACCAGTCAGGCATTTCATCTTTTTATTTTCAGTGTTAGTAATTACTTACAGCATCAATTATTCATAAGAACTGAAATATCTTAACTGATAAAGTGGGAAAGATTTCTTTGCCTCTCTTTCAAGGTTTGTGTTATGACAGGTTAAATAACCAGCCAACTTGTGGCATAATGGCTGGCTGTACGTACATGTCAAAACATGACCATGAAAGTGTGCTGCTCCATAGTAGCATTTTAAAAACAAATATATTTAACATCAACACTAATTACAACCTGGAAATAATGTAAAAATCCTGAAATAATATATTAGAGTCTCTGTTCATTAAATGTTTTCAGGGACTCTATTTACAATATTTCTGCTTTCCTGATACCGTGGTGATGCATTCAAATGGATACACAGAGTTTTCATCTTCAGCAAAGCAAAACCCAAGGTATTTATCCACATATTTAATTCATGTTCTTGTGGTGATGTCTTAATCAATGAATTAATTTGCCAAAAATCGCACTGAGCTTTTTGATGCAAATTATCATCAAGCTTTTTGCATTTTGAAGAAATAATTTGTGGCTTATTACTGAGTAGTTGTCAGAAAGAGGTGAGATAGGAGAGTTTACTGTTTGGTTTTGGTTGGAAGTAGCAAATTGTGTGTACCACCTGGGAGATAAATGTTAGTATGTGGAATGAAATATGTAAAGAGCAGCAGCCTTCTTCCATGCTGTTTTTGGCAGCCTTTTTTTTTTAGGATAGTTTATGTATTTGTAAGAATAAAGTAAGATACTGGGATTCTTCCTCTCTACTTCCTTTGAGGGTTATCCTGGGAGACCACAGAATCCTGTGCAGGGATTTGGGAGGGGCAGTCCTAGTGTGCTAGCACATAATTCTGGAAATATGAGCTTCAGAGCTAAATCACAAGGAGCACAGGGCAATTATCCAGTCTAGTTTTCAAATTATTGTGACTATAAGGCTTTTCCAGCTTTCTTGAGAAACTATTCTACAGTGAGATGGAACTCATTTGCCACACTGAAAAATGGAAAGAAGTAATCTGTAGAGCCAATAAAAAAATCTCAAAATTTGGTTTTGACTAACTGCATTTTAGGACTACAACTTCTTGTAAATTTAGTCTCTTTTGTTGCATATTATAAAAATGGGTATAACAGAGTATTCTGCTTTCTGTATATTTTTATTCTTTTACAGATGTGTTGACACCTTCAGAGATAGGAATAATTATGTATATAGTTATTGTGGTACAGATGGTTTTAAAACCTGTGGACATCATTTTTATTTTTAAAAAAATAAAATTCTTAGGACATCCTGTCTGATGTAGCTATTTTCTCTCACCAACATCTACTTTTCATGCAACAGCCAAATTATTCTCTCTCACTTTTTCTCCCAATAGGGCGTAAATACTACCACTGTAGCATCATTTATTCCTCATTTTGGGCTTCTCAGTCTCTGTCTATGGACTCCCTGGAAGCATGCATTTACTTCATGTCTCACTGCCTGCATTCTGCTTGAGTATATGAATGCATGTATATGTATGCAGCAGCTGTGACTCCTTAGGGAGCACACTCTTCCTAAGAGTACGTACTTGCAGTGTCATCCAGCAATGCTTTGGATGGAGCCACATTCCTCTGTGTGCAGATCCTACCTTTTAAGGAGCTGTAGGTTTTCCTCCCCAAGGAAAATCAGTGTTCTGGAGTGGACTTCAGATTCTCCTGACATGCTAAAGTTTGTTTATTGAGAAATTTGGTGGCAATGTTGCTGTCTAACCTTTCAGGTTCTTTGGCTGAGTGTTGCAGCATGCACCTGTGTGGCCGTGATTTACCCTTTCTTGTTGTGTAAAGGCCCAGCCTATGGGCTGTTCTTGAATTTTGCTTTTAATTAAAAAAATCATCTTTTGAGACTGACTTATTTGATGAGGAAAATAATAAAATATATCTTACATATTTCATCATTAGAATATTACTGTTGCTATTAAATTTCCAGAAATTGAAACACTTATTTAGAAAGCCGTGCTCTAACTACTGTATTGCAAGGGCTGTTTGTTTGTCTTCTGAATAGTAGTTGCATATTCCCTGGACTCATCCCCTCTCCTCATTCCTCACAGTTGTCACGGCCTTTCACAGAGAAAAGACGAGAACCATTCTCCATAGACCTGACAACTCCCTCCTTTGTCAGAGTCATTTCTTCAAACTGTCAGTGAACGTACCAACCGGAGTCTGATAACTAGAAGGAAGAATAGCTCTTCAGAGTAAAGCTTCTAAAGTTATTCCAACTGTAACACATTTCTTAAGGAATATAGAGATCTATACTATACAGTTTTATTATATAATTTATGTAATTTCATTTAACTTTAACAGCTTGATTTTATCATCTTCCTAAATCTGTACTCTAGTACTATTTAATATTTAGAGATTCTAAGCAAGAAAAGACCGTGTACCTTGACCTCAGGTATCATGCTGACTGTAAATACAATCAGCTGTTAATTCTCCACTGGTAAATTATCTGTTGAGTATAGTCTGTGCCGTTGTGGATTATCTGTGCCACTGCTACCCGTGCTGGTAGTGCCACACAAGCACAGCTGAACTGCTTTTAGAGCCAGCTCCAGTGCTGCCCCATAGCTGCCCCTGTGCGGGGGCAACTGAGGTGCCCCCATGATGTGCCTGCAGAGCTTAGCACACAGAGGCACCTGGAAGACTGTTTTGTTAGCCTAGGCTCAGCACCAGCCATGTTGAACCTTCTGCAGTGCTGGAAGAGGCAGGCATGCCCCTGCAGAGACTGGCTGTGGGTGACTCCCATGGGTGAGAGCACACAAGATGGTGGCAGTGGTGGTGCCAGTCCTACCTTCCTTTAGATTTTGTGAGGTCTTATTAGTGTGAAGGTACATTAACGTATTGTATTATCTTATGTCTGTCTCAACCTGGGAGTGCTCTGAAATAATCATTCTACCTGGAATAATCCTGAACTGAAGTGAAAGTTTTCTGTGATAGAGAGAAATCAGAGGGTCTTCAAATTATAACTATTATTATCATCCATGGTGTCCCAGTGTATCATTGTCCTGGGTAATAGGAAGTTAACTGTATTTCATCCATTTGGGACATAAAAACATAAGTCTGACTAAAGCATGTATTCTAGAGAGGCATTCATTTAGATTTGATTTTTCTCTTCTGATTAGTTCATTCTAATTAATAATCTGTTTATGAAAGAAGACAAGCAAATATTAATTTGCATAACATAGGAATGTAATTACAGGAGGCATAATTCAAAGTATTTTTGAAAGTTGCTGGACCTCTGAGAAGTAGGTGAGCTTGGAACTGAAGAAGTGGAGCCTGTAGTGCCCATGATGCTCATCGGTTGAAACTTGGCCCGGGACTTTGAAATATGTGATGAAAAAACATGCATAAACCAGGAACAACTCTTCTGAAATCACTGGAGTTAAACTGTATAAAATCATGCAGTGTGTTGAGATGAGGTTCTCAGTCTCTTTGTTGAACTTTGGGCTACGTTTAACCCACTGACCTCGGTGAGGTCCTTGAGAGTTTTAACACTGCTTTGCCCTCAACAGGATAAAAAAATAACCTCACTTGGGGCATTCGCATCTTCCATGTAAGGATGGCACACTATGGTGCAGATATTTCTGGTTTTGTCTACCCTTTAAAGATATATTAGTGGTATTTCTGCTCTGTAAATAGAGCTGGGGTTTTCTGGGCTATGAACTGCCAAATTTGAGGGTTTTAGACATATAATGGCTGAATTTAATTTTTTGTTTGGTGTTTTTTTTTTTTTTTAAGGGGGTTTAGCCCTTTGCCCTATGAAGAAATTACAGTGGCTAACTGAAAGTGGGACTTGTGGAAAGTGTTCTAGTTTTTGCTCATACTGAAGATTAATCACCAATCTGCCAGCTCTCATCACTCAGAGCGGATGCTTTGTCTTTGTGTATTTTGCTTTAAAAGAGCATTGCCTTGAGTTGCCATAAACCTGACCTGAGCAGTCTTCTGATGGCCTCCATCTGCTGGAGCCGCTGCAGGGAGCCAGGTGTGCTCATCCTGGCTTGGGTGCACGTGGGGTCCCATGCACTCTGCAGTGCAGCCCAGGGCTGTGAGTTGCCCTGGTTTGCAGACCCGCAGAAGGCACCAGCTTTACAGGTCGGGTTGTCAGAGGGTGCTTGAGCACATCCTGAGCAGCCCCTGCTAAGTAGAACCTTTTGTTAAATCCCAGGCTGACAGTCCCTGACTTCTTAGAAAGGCTGCATGTATAATGTCAGTAATGTGTTTAACTTCTTATTTCAGGTGACATTAATGGCACAAGAATCTCTGACAGTTTCTGAAGCAAACTTGACTTTGAGCACTTAAGTCGGGAGTCTGCAAAAAGGGACAGCTCAAGCTATCAGAACAAGTTAACCATGTAGAAGATGCCCAGCTAGGGATCCTTTCTTAGCATTACCTTCTTAGTCTTGGTGCTCTGCAAACAACCCATAGACTCCCATTTGCTTCTCAACTTACAAAGTTCTGCTGCTTTTATGGTCTGTTTTGCAGGGCTACCATAATGATTGCTTAATGTGCATAAATAACAGTATGAGAGATAAAAGTACAGTGGGGAAAGGAACAATGGTTAGACAGTTGTTGAGTGATGGAAAAATTTTTAGTGTGTGTTTCATGTAGTTTGATCTTGGTTTTACAGCCTGTATTCTTGGTGAATGGATACATTAAAACCCTTCAGCCTCTTTTGATCATTCAATTACTTCTGTGAACTTACTTGATCTGTATTGCCAAAATATTTTAAAACCTGTACTTTTGTACAGTCATCTGATCAAGGATTTGCAAACATGAATTTTGGTCACCAGCAGGTAACATCTTAGATGGTGAAATTCTCTTATATAGCGCTAACAACAAAACAACTGTAATAGGTTATCTAAGGATTGATAACTTGCACAGTTTCAAATGATAATTTAATCAACTTCATCAGGATACAGACCCTTGTCATTTCTCTTCCTCCCCTTTATTTATTTTCCCTGATGTAAGTTTGTAATAGACTTTGGTTGAGACAAACTAGAATACGAAAAGTCATATTTAATATTGGAGTGACACCATGCACTTAAACAAGATCCTCTGTGCACAGCAGTACATTACTCAGTTGTGGTACAGTGCTCTTTCTCTTACTGTAAAAAAAAGATCAAATGTCACTGGACACATTCAGAATTTATCTGCATGCTAGCTTATCCTTTATTGGGAGAAGTCCCTGGATTTTGCAGTGACAAGGTTTTGCAATCCGTTTTTTGTTCCTTTTACATTTTGCACATGTCTGGGGGGTGGTGGGTGGTGTAGCTGTACGTTACTGTAAGCAGTTTTTTTTCTAGCAAGTTGTTTTACTGAATCATTCTGAGCAACCAACCCTCAGCACAGTGTCACTATAACCTTTAAGATAAAGTATATTTTTGCTGTAGAGGTAACTTCAATAGCCACATAGGTATTGCCTCAAGCCCATTCCCTTCCTGAGTTTACCCTCGCTGGGATACAGTGGAGCTGCCTACTTGCATGTCAGCAGTGTTGCAAGTGGGGTGTTGTCAGGGATGGGGTAGCCCTCTGACAAGGCTGCCTGGGTTTCTCATGGTAGGGAGCAGTCCTTGGGCAGCCCACAGAGCCCAGCAGCCATCTACTTTCTGCTATGCCTGCAGGCAGGCACCCGGAGTCCTGAGAAGCCACTTTTGGACATGACTGTGAGGAGAGTGGGGGGCGGCTACAGCAGCAAGGTGGGAAGCACAGTGACGGAAGCACCACTTCTTGTGTGTGCGTAGAGCTCAGGGCTTGAACCCATAGATGAAAGTGCAATATCCCTGTGGCCTGTGAGCAGGATATGCCCTCATCATTAAACCTGGATGCCAAGAGTGTCTCTCGGCATGGTACTCTCTGGGTGCCGCTTTCACTTGAGCCTTGTGAGTCAGGTCAGTCATTGCAGTTCAAACCAAAGAGTCAGCCTAGCCCAGAACTCGGTATGGACAGTGGCTAATAAAAAAATCCAGGGAAGATGGTAAGCACGGACAGAGCAAGTAGTGCTTCTTCCCTGGAAATCTCTCTGCTGCTCCTGATGCTCTGTGGCTCCAGGAGAAGCGTTTAATATCACTCACTGAATATTTCTGCTATCAATTTCTCCATTTGTTTCTGAGCCAAGTCTTTCACCTCCCAAGATTTTTGAAAGATAATTTAATTTTTTTTAATGGCTCTAGAAAAATGTTTCTTAGTCTTTCTTTTGCCCACCTTACTGTGCTTATCCTGCCAGTCACCATTGCAATCTAGTTGACCGTGCATCTACTTTGAAGTGAAAATACCAGTAGGTCTGGTGATTCGCTGAGACATTCTTGTAAGCTAATGCTTCCATCTTTCTGGGCAACAAAAGTATATTGTGATTTGCTACAAGAGCAATAGAGAGTAGTTCAGCTTGCTCCATAGCAAAGAACTGCGAGTGCTGCTTCTGAATCTCCCAGTAACACATTTGGATGACCTTCATAAAATCCCAGTCTGGAGAGGAAGACTTTGCCTGGTTGCTGCTCAAACGCTAATTATTCACATGAGCTCAAAACCAGTTGCTTATCAAGGTTCTGACATTCTTGCTATTTTTTCTTTCTTTTTTTTTTTCACTAACAGTAAATAATTTGTAAAATCTGTCGTAAAATAAAGATTCCTGCAGCCAAATAAAAGAGTGAATTGAGAAGTATGTGGCTGAAAGTAGCTGGAAAAGGACTTGTCTCTTTGACAGTCCCATTATTTTGTTTCAGAGAGAAGTAGTCTCCAAATTATGTTAGTTTTGTTAGATGTTCTTTTTTTAATGTTGTATTATTTTTTTGTGTTAGTAAAATAGGGGAGGTAGGTGTCCAGGGGAGTTAAATCTTTATATCTTCAAATGATGTACAGGACTGACAGCCAAAGCCAAATACCCTCTCCAAATTTGGGGAAAGCTTTTGAATGGGAGCAGAGCACTATTGGACTCTTTCTTGTTAGAAATATGTCAAATTCCAGATTTTTTTTTAATATGAACACATCTGCGGAGAACTGCTGCTAGTTTACACACTGGAGGTAACAGCTCAGCCATCTGGTGGTGACAGTCATGACTAGTGTCCTGAAATGAATTTGGCCCGTAACAGAGGTGACAAAATGAGCAGTTTTGAGGAATGAAACAGCTCCCTGTATTACAAAACGGTAGTTGCATAAAATATCATATCTGCTCTAATAGAAATGTATTTAAATTTCTTGTCTTTTTATTTTAAAAAAATGCTGGGGGGAATTAGAATTCACATTTAAAAATAATTTTGCTGGTTATGTTACTCTCTTGTTTATTTGTATATATATTTGGGGTTTGTGATAGCTTATTCACCAGTGGTTTTCTTGCTCACAACTAGCACTCTGAACCACTGTAGTTGGGTTTCCCAGTGTATTTCTTGCCACTTGAACCTGTCACTATTGTATGTGCTTGTACAAACCATCTGTGACTGTGGTTCAGAAATTGTAGCTTTGCTCTGTTTTTTTCTCCCCACAGGAATAAAAAGTCAGTTTGCATCTCAGGCTGTTACTGTCTCTCCTGTCTTCTCAGCAATTTTTTTTCTCCTTATCTTGGCTTAGATGTTCAAGAAATGATGCATAACTCCCATGTAAAATCAAGTGGGATGAAATAAAAAAATTCAATATTTTTCATTTTTTCAATTCCATGTAAACATTAAGACCAATTTTTAAGGTTGAATATTAATAAGCACTGTAAGGGCATGCATTTTTAATGTAGCTGCTGCTCACGTTTAAAATTAGGTCACTCAGATTTTCTTCTTACTGTTTATTCCAGCAGATAATGTATCACACGAAAGTAGAGTTCAAGACCAGTGTTTTATACTAATTAGAAGCAGACTGAAGGTTGTATTTACAAGGCAAAATACAAAACTTTATTTCTTTATCTATTTTATCTCTAGTAGCTCTTGAAGAAGCTGGTAAACCTGGAAATGAAATAGAGGCAAAACTGTGTGCCTTAAGATGTATTATGCAATCACTCCTGGTTGGAAACAAGACAGGAGTCTGATTCCAAATGTTTGCAGCAGGCAGTTGGAGATATGCCGAGATGGCACTATAAAACAGTCATTTGCACTGGGGTTTGGGCAGGGGTTGGCATTGTTATTGACTTACCCATGGAGTTTTAAAGGTTACTCAAAGCAAAAGTTGATCTTTTAGATGGGATGGCAAACTAGTCTTTTTCTCTGTAGGAGTATCTTTGGTGCCAAATTTCTGATAGGTGTATTTTGTAAAAGTAAAATTAATTTTTATATATTTTTTTAAACCATGCTTGCATCATTGTTTGCAAGATGACAATTTCTGTGCTCTAAATAAATAATGGAAATGCAGTTCTAAATGTTTCAAGCCAGTCATGAACAGTAATAAGTAACAGCAACTCCTAAGAAGCTGAAAATGGTCTTGAAAGCTTACTGATTGCTATCTACCAAAGCTATTTAAAAGTTTAAGTGTTAAGAAGTTAACATGGGTTTCTATAAGGTTTCTAAGTGTTAAGAAGTTAACATGGGTTTCTATAAGGGTACAACAATAATGATTAACAGATTTTTGCAGTTGTCACACTTTGAATGAAGTATAACATTGTTATGTTTAAAGTGTGTTAGACTATCACAAAAAGAACCTAATTGAATGTGATGTTTTCTTTCAGCTCCAGTGATAAACCGATTCACCAGACGGGCATCAGGTAAGTTGGATAGAGTTGCATGTTTCATTGGTCTACATTATACTTGAAACATAATGCTGGTGGTGATTGTCATGTAAAACATTAGTCAGGTTTCTTTAAGATGACTGATTGAGGTTAACCTCAAATTTGTTATCTGGTTTACTGAAAAATGTAGCCAAAGTTTCAGGTTACAGAACTTGCATGAAACTTTCTTGTTGATGTGGTATTTATGAAAAACCTAAGCTTTTCTTTTTTCCTTTTAAAGAAAATAATTTTAGTCCTAACAGAACTGAACTTTGAAAGGAAGAACTGACTGTAATGCAATGCCAGGCTGTCTTGCTTCACAGACAGGCTGAAACAGCAATTTGGTGATCATCTATGCATGAGAAAATGTACAACCATGCTAGAAATCTCCCTGTGTTTTTCAAAACCAAGCTGGTTTGTGTACATGGTGTGTTGTTCTGCTGCACAGAGGCTGGCAGATCAGGTCCTAGAAGCAGCACTGCTGTGGTGGTTGTATGTTGTGCTGGGAGTGCACCTGCCGAGCTTGGTGCCGGTTTGTGTATTCTTCAAGTTAACTTGTTTCATGCCAGCTGATAGAACGGTTTACCTTACTCCATTATGTGTAACAGATCCTTCCAAATTATGTATCATTAAAAATTAATATTCTTGGCTTCTCCTTATTGTTCTGCTGTATCATAGCCTTCAGGTTTCATTTTTGAGGGCTTTTTCTCCTGAAGCATGAGGCTGAGAACCTAAGTCGTACTTGTTTGAAATACTATGTATCCAAAAGTGGGGTGTAAAAGCCACCACTAAATGTAATGAGACTCATAACTGACTCATAAGAGTCAGCAGAACAGGAGATGTGAGCTGTTCCGAAGCATCTCAGTATGCTAAGTTTAAAATCTAACTATAAAACACTTTCTGTTTTCAGCTGAAGATCATTTGTAGTAAATATAATAAAATTCGTATTCCATAATGCAGTAAGTCTATCCAGACTTCTAATTTTACTAGTTATAACCTCAGTCAGACAGTTCCTTGTCAATATAAAAATGTTAGTGGAGATCCTCAGGATTGGTAAGGAACTGCATAGAAAAAATGGAGGTTTGCATTTGCAGGATTGGTGCATAGCATACGTGGCACAAAGTAAGAAAATTTAATGAATTCCAAATATTGTCATGTTTTAAGTTATGATAATACTTCATGAGGTACTGTAGCTTGAAATGAATGATTCATTAACTAGCACTCAGTAACAGTGAGCAGGGCTTTATGCAAATTATGTTGCATGTTTTAAGGAAAGTTTTACTGTGACTGATAGCTGACTTTAATGAATGCAGTCCTTGTAACAGATGTGTGATAAGCTTTTGCATTTCAGTAGGACAGTTTTATTGTTTGAAAAGCTAACACTTGCTCAGGAAAAAAAAGCCTGTTATTTTTAATGTTCCTTTAAAACAAAACTAAAAACATGTTAGAAGCCTGAAATTTTTGCATAATTATTGGGGAAATAATTTCTATGGGCAGTTAATATTTCATGTGTTTTGGTCTTGTGGAGAGATAGAGTTATCTTATTCAGAACAATGAGTCAAGTTGTATGGTATGATCCAGATGTAAATCACGTGAATACACTTTAAGCTGGAACAAGCTAATACTGCAGTCCACTATATGTACTGTTTCATTAAGTTTCTGGCAGCTTTAATAGTCAAAATAATTATTTTTCAAACAACAAAGTCCATGAAAGGTGATAGTTCTTACTTCTTAAATACTAAGTGGCTAGTGGAGAGGTACGGTACATTTAAGAAACTTGATTGATAAAATATAAAATTAAAAATATGAAACAGACTATGCTGATAATGCAGATGTTTTGCAGGGATGTTTGCAGTCCTAACCATATTTTTAGATACTGTTTTAAATTGAACAATTGTTTGGATACATTGAGGTAGTCAAGATACCTTGCAAGTGAAAAAGCCAGATAGTAGCTGGTTTTTTTTATGCATGGTAGCTTAATAGCATTCTGTAATTGAAGCTGATTCTTATGTTTAATAAATCAGAGGCTGGCCAACCATAGAGTTTTTCTCAAATATGGATTTCTCTTTATTTTAGGCTATTTAGCTAAGAACTATATTAAAATTTGAAATGTGCAAGATTGTTCATTCTTGAGCAGTTTTGAAGATTGCTTTTGATGAATACTACTCCAAGTTAATGATGAATATTCGGAGAGTTAGCTGTAACATGTGGTTTCGTGTTGCATCTGATGTAGTGATACTGTAGACTGATTCTGAGAGTGTGATTTTAGGGTCCCTGCCTTTGTCTCTACTTCCCTTGCATAGACCTAGGAGTTGTGCTGCCTGAGGGTGCATTGATTTAAAGAAAATAGGAATACAGGAGGTTTTGGTGTATTGATTTTCATTGGGTCTCCAACTGGCCTGTGCTGTGGCTCCCAAATAACTACATCTGAAAGAGTGGTAGTAGTGGCTGCCTTTAGCCAGTGGTGGGATGGAGAAAGAGCTGAACTACTGACATCAGTTGAGGCAAAACGTCCAATGATAGCTGCAGCAAAGGCTCCTTGACTATTCTGCTAAAAGGTGCTTTCTGAGCTCTTGCAATGATAATCAGGGAGAAGCCAGGAGATTACACATATTTCTTGACAAAGAACAGTAATTCTCTGCAGTGGGTATCTTGATTTTGATGTTTCTGTTATTCTTTGGATAATGCTTTGTATTTTACTTGGTGGCATAAGATATGGTTACTTTTCCTAACAACTGAGCTAGAAATTAAGCAGCCAGAGTTTAATTGCTGAAGCACCTGCTGAAAACAATACAGTAAGGCATTTATTATTTAACAGCTGTTCCTGTTAACATGCTGTGAATGTATTAATGTACTGTCATTGGTATGTAAAGGATAAAGGCATAAGTAAGCTAGGATCAATTAATTGTTCGTGAATTTCAATTCTTAAAATTTATCGAGCTACCTGATTTAGTATCTATTCTTTGTGTTTATGCATATGTGCGTATACGTGCAATGAGGGCTCTGTATATAAAATACACATATACCATATTGCTGATGACATAGCTACTTATGGGCTAGTTAATAATGCACTCCATCGTTCTAGGCTATGCACAAAGAATACTAGGTATCATAGTCTTAAATAGACGAGTTTAGCAAGAGAGGAGATTAAAAATACTTTATAGAGTTAGAATGAACAATGAGACAGCTACAAGTAGTTAATCCTTAATTTTTCTTTTAAAATCTGGTGGGACTGTGATGAAGAGAAAGGAGAAAAAGCTGTTGAGGCAATCAAGAGACTTGGATGGGAAGAAAGGGGGACATGGATGTAGAAGCAGCATGAAGTGGAAGAGAAAGCTGTGAGTATGTTTATGAGGTGAAAAATGAGTGGAAGTTCCTGAACAAGCCAAGGTAGCCAAGAGGTGCAGTTTCCGAATAAGGACAGATACTTTCTTGCTATGGATGAGATTAGTTTTCATTCATCCAAATATGAGATACCTAGGGATAGAAAGCTAATGTCATTCTGTATGTTAGCAGAAGCATTGGGTTCCTGCTTTTCAGCATCTTGATGGATAGATAAACAAGTAAATTATCTCATTAAATACTGGCAGGAGTTTAGAATAATGTAACAAAACCAGCATGGGTTTGCTACAGAACGAGCTTAAATTTATACCTGATAGATACCGTTTATGGAGGCTATTTATACCCATTTACTAGTATTATATACAAATGTGTAATATCATCTTAATTAAGTCTATAAAGTTACTTCAGTTATGTATCTTCATAAGCTTCTGAAAGAGTGAAGAGAACCTAACTGAGGTTGCTGTGAGTTAGCCTTCTTAAGCTAAGAAGAACTGGTAGACAGGCTCAAGGGCATCTGTGGGGCATCTCTTGTTAACAACAGAGATAACTTCCTCATTCCCAAACATTCCTCTCCCCCAAACAATATCTAACTTCAAAATACCTTTTTCATCCTGTGGAGAGGAAATAAATGAAGTTTTATATATTGTTCTCTCAACCAAATGGGAAAGAAAAGTAGCTTTATTTATTTGCCAGCTTCTCCACAAAGCTCTAAACAAAAGTATTTTAAACATAGTCAACAGGCAGAATACATCAGTACTGAGCCTCTAGGGAGAGACTGGCTTAGGTGTATCTGGAATAAACATGTAATTAAGGAGATATCACTGCTTTGGAAAGAACAGAAGGAAGCAGAGAAGGCCAAAACTTTCAGACTTCTTCACCATGGATGCCAGTAAGGACCTCTCCAAAGAAAAGAGAAACACATAAGTAAATTGGTGCTTACGTTATATACCTACTGCAACAGCCATCAACATAAGTGAGAGAGAGAGAATCTCACATGGCACTAGAGGAGATCTCTGTGCAACAAATACTATTTTTTCTTTTTTTGGCTTTGAAACTCTTTTTTTAAATTTGCAGTTGTTGAAATTGGAAATATTTTTTGCCTTTACACACACTGCTAAGAACTGTCACTTTTAGGTACATGGCTGATTAGCTGAAGAGGAAAGGCTGAGAAAGAAGTAAGCAATTTTTTTATGCCCTGTGAAAAGGATGTGTTTAATTCATTTAGCAGATACTAAAATTTAATATTTTTGTAGGTACACTTATGTACTGTGGTAATTTCTGATAAAGATGGGGCTGTGTTTAGTTCCCTGTTTCTCTTTTATTTTTAATCCTTCCTTCCTCTTTTTATGGAAGTATGGAAGTTTCTCTAATAACCAAAACTCATTTTACTTAACTCTACAAATTTTAGACTTACAAAACGTCAACAGTTGGATGAGAAGGAAGGAGATGCAACATTATCTTTATTCTTAATTGCTTGAGATGCCCAAAATCTGTGATAATGGAACTGTCTAACACAGATGGTAGTTAATTTGAATTGGTAGCGAAGTTGGTTTAGTTTGCTTCTGCTCAAGCCTTGCAATTATTTAAATGTTTTCCAGCAAGAATTTCTGCAGGTTAGAAATGTTTTCTGTTAGTCAGCAGAAAACACTTAATAGGAAACCTATGACATTTTCAGTTGTTTTATAATTTTCATAAATAAGCGTATCTTTTAATCAAAACACACTGATTAATTTCTTAGCCCCTCAAGCTAGTTGTTTTTAATTAAAATACTGCATGCACCAGTGTAACACTTCACCAAAAAGTTATACGTAATGATGTTATAAAGTACTAATGATGACATCAGTGGTGGGTTGCCTGTCAGACCTCCAAGCCCTGTGATTATGCAGCTGGGAGCAAGACAGTGCCACTGCATCAGAGACTGGACACATGCATGCACGCCTCGTCACACACAGGTCACATCATAGGGCTGTCCCTACATCATGACCAGCCCATGGCCCTTCCTGCCTGAGTTGGCTGCGCCCTTGTCACGTGGCTGCGGCAATGGGTGTTCTTCACTCTCCCTGGCTGACGCACAGGGCTCACGCCTCTGCCTGGCATGTGATAGATGCCTGCCTTTTGGCTCGCATTCAGATAGGAGGAGGGAGGTTCTGTGAAGCCCTCATAAAAGAGAAAATCTGGGAGCAAGTTTGCCAGAAGAATTTATCTATTCTTCATCTCATTCTTCATCTTTTCGTAAGGTGCCATTAGGAAGAAAGTGACAAGATAAAAGTTTTGGGCTTCATTATTCTGAACAGATGTGTGGACTGTGGATTAGTCATGCCCACAGTAGCATTTACATATATCACTGCTAGTTTTCAGTTTAACAATTTCTACAGAAAATTTGACAACCTACTTAAGAAACACTGAGGAATTTTACTGAATTTAGACCATGGAAGTCCTGTTAGTGAAGGAATGGCTAATTGCTTTCTGAAGTTTTAAGTATGGAAGAACATGGGTGATATTAAATTTACTTGTTAAATATAAACTAGTATTTAGGAAAAGCAAATCAATACTGTTAGCCAAGAACAGAATATGCCCTTAGAAACAATATTTCATTCGTAATTTCGATCTGCTTGAATTATATTGAGATTTTCTTAAAGAGATTGACACCCACTTTCCTATGGCATGTTAAAAATTGTCAGAGAAAGGCAGCTAATTGAAATGAAGTGCTATTCCCTTTTATACAGTAAGGCAGAAGCTGGAGTTGTACCAAAAATAATGGTGAGGAATGAAGTAACTGTAAACTCCCCTTCAAAATGCTCAGGTAGGAAGCAGTGTTGTAGAAGAATATCAAGTCATAGTGACAGTGTTAGTTCTTCAAGCAGAGTTACTAGTTCTGCTTGTTCTGAGCAATGAACAACCCCCAAATTGGAATCAAGTGATGTGTTCATCTTTGTTCTTTGTTACATGCATGTAGTCAACCCATAATTTAAGATGCCCAGTCCTTATTTTTTAAAATAAACAGGGACATAGTCAGCTGACATACAGTAGCATCTAATGCTAAAACCCAGTTAAGCACTAAGGTTGCCAGCAGTGAGGAAAACCAGAAGAAAAAGTGCTGTCAGAGCTTTAGGGTGTACCTACAGAGCACAGTAAAAAAGGCACCTAAGCTTATGGTAGCACATCAGTATGGAAAATTGTGGCTTACTGGAGGTCACAGAAGAATATCTTACCTAAGTTCACTCTGCTGAAGGTATTGTTAGACGGTGCTAACTTCTGCGGGGCTACAGCTGTAGCAGACATGTACCGTGCATCGTTGTGTGAGTGGACGTGCCCTTCGTTTACTTCCTGCCCCTCTTGCAAGGCAGTCACCTCTTCTGTTTGATGCAGCTTTCCTATGCAGCTTTGCCTCTTCCACCATGTTCTGTAATAACAGCTGCCTCAATTGCTAATTACTGAGAACATACTCCCTTTTGTGATTTTGCCAAATGCATTGTATAGTCTGTACTCTCCAGTCCTTACAGAGAATATTGTCTTTCCTTGTCATGGTCTCTCTTACAGTTACCATCATTGTAACACTCACATCCTTCATGATCCTTGAGGAGTTACCCAACACCCTTTTCCATTAATGAATGAGGAGTATCCCTAGTTTATAGGAACCAGAGCATTGGTATTCAAGTCAGAATGTGTATTGCTAATTTTGCTTGCATCAGAAATTGAATGCCCTACATGCAGTCCCTGTTTTCTTTCCGTGAAGCACTTGGCATCATAACTCCTACAGAATATAGCTGTAATTGTATGTGCACAGCAGTTTAAAGATAAGGTGATTGTATCTCTTTGTCCTGTGATATGTCTACACTATTTTTTTTTCTGTGTGCCATAGTGAAACTTGCAACTCCTATTCTGTCTGCTCTTGCAGGCTTATCCCATGGCCAGTGTCACAGGGAGAAACGAACCACAGAGTTTCCCCCAGAGTAGCCTCTGATATCAGGTGCCACAAGAGCCAGGGGGACTTGTCTCTGGACTAAGCTTAGTGTGCAGTATAACAGTATGGGCACAGTGCACAGAGCTGCAGGCACCTTATAGCCACTGGGTCAGGGAGAGTGCTGTGCTTCAGTCTGGTCCTGACGCAGCTGAAAGCACATGTTTAACTCCTGAGAATGAAGAACTGATTTCAGTGGCCTGCCCCACAACACTCTCAGGTCTGTGGAAGGTTAGCAATAGAAGCTGTTTCCCACCCAGTCCATAATCAAGTGATCCAGCTTCCTTTCTTTAGTTTCTTTTGCATAGCTTATTTGCTGTGCTCTTCACAAGTTCTGCTGCAAATGAGACAGTCACAGAAACAAGAGTTTAATTTGCTCTGTCTAGTCTCCTCTTGTTTTCTAGGAATTTGAGAAAAGTTCCTGTAAAAAAAAATGTAATAACATAGGCTTAGGTATGCTTAGGGAGCGTGCACTTTTGCTTTCCAGTGCTAACCACTGTTTTTGTTCAGAATGTCTAATAAAATAACATCATGACGTAAAACTTGGAGTACTTGTTCTTGACCTGTTGTTACCTTGAGATTTGTTGCTTTTGATGCAGATCTGAAGAAGAGTTTGTGTGCTCAGAAATTTCTCTGCCCTCTTCCTGGTTTAGTTGTTCTAGTGAGAGATTGAAAAATTCTGTCTGTGAAACTTTTTCTGCTCAAGATTGCATTGCATCTATACCATAACTATTCCATACTACAGTGTATAGTTGGACAGTGGTATTCTTATTCAGAAGAAAACAAAATTTAGGGTATCGGTGCATTCCTTCTGAAACTTTTTTAATGGTTCACTTTCAACATTCACTTATTCCTTTGTGAAACCTCCAAAATCTGAAACATTGATTCTAGCAGGTTGTATCAAAGTGTTTTCTTGTATAGATCATCAGCAGAGGTTGAATATAAATTTTTCAGAACCCATTTATGGAGCTGAGTTACAGAATAGTCTAACTGTTGCAAATTAATGTCATGCCAGATTTTAGATATGGCTGTGCTTAAGCTGTTTTGTTGTAACACTTCAACACTAAGCTTAATAAAAGAAGAGATTTAGTAGATGCATACTATAAGGCAAAGTTTGAGGTGTTGGAGGAAGAGAGGAAAAGGAGGCAAGAGAAGAGAGGGAGGGGCAATGGTAGGAATAAATAAGTCTTGTGCTGTGCAATAGGTTGCTATAGAGAGGGCTATCAATATTTGTCCCAAGGAGGTGGCAGGGAAGGAAGGTAATAAACAAATAGTGATTGGCCAGATTTTTACACACACAAATGTTTAGGCTGTGCTTTGGGGAAAACTTTCTAACTAAACACTTAGTGAAACAATAGACTAAACTGCTCAGGAATATTGTGTTATCTCAGAAGTTTTAACGAAAGAGAAGATGTTTTTCTGCAGGGATAGAGGTGTAATTCATACTACAGCAATGCATAGGGATGATTTAGATGATTTATAGAGGTTTCATCTGTATTTCTGTGTTTAGATGTCCTTGCAAGCACATATTTCTAGACTGCATTTTATAGACTGACTAAAACGTACAGAGTAATTATTTTTAAATTGTGCAATGCGGTAAAGCTAGATAGCAACCTAGCTAGATAGGTTCTCCTAGAAACCTTTCTAAGTTCTTTCTCCTAGAAACCTTTCTAGGTTCTCCTAGAAAATAGGAGAGTTATAAATGTGTTTTGGGTTCACAAATTACTGCATACGCCCCTTTATGGGAAATTGTAATTTTTCTTGCTGTTTTAGAATTGCGTTTGGAAAGTATTCTGCATATAGTTTTGTATCAATAAAATTAATCACCATAGTTTTTCCAGCTATTTGGGCTAGTCTTGTTTCAGATATATTTAACATAAACCAGAGGTCGGTGTTGAAATATGAATCAAATTTGTCTTAAAGAGCTATTGGCCAGTCAGTTTGATGAAGAGCTCATAGGTTAGGATATCCTAGCAAGGTGTGGAGCTGTTAGACTGACCGACCAATTCCTTTGAACTCATTTTATGTATGTAACTAGTCAATAAGATGGGTACAGGAAGGTGCCGCAGTAGAGCTTGTGTCTATATGCTAAGCTCTTCCCGCAGCCAACAGTGTGGCCTCATCTGTACAGTTGTTTGGGACTGTGCCAGGGACTGTGCTAGAGCCTGGCTCCCCCTGCTTTCTCAGGTACTCAGGTCGGCATAGCCTCCTCTTCTGTTTCAGACTAGATAGGCATCTATCTAAGGAGCTAATTTTTTTTCCCTCTTGTTTTAGACAGACTGGTATTTGGCACTCTCATACTTGGAATGCTCTAATGTAGTATCTAGTATTTCTTTCATGACCAAACAAATGCATTAGAGACAAAGAGGAGATCTTCTTGCTATGTAACTTAGTAGTAGTGAATAAATTCCAGAGAAATGAGGTTTTTCAGACAAAACAGACTTTCCATCAAAGTAAATATAGAAATGAGGACAAATGTTCATATTAATAACAATAAATATGGCTGTTATTTATCTGCAAGCAATAGTTTGCACATGTCAATGATTATTGAATAAATGTACTAAGATTTCTTAATGGGTGCTCTGAGATAGCAGTGAGTGCAGTGAACTAGTTGATATAAAATACAAATTATTCTCTGTTGTATTTTAATTTATCTTCATTTTATAGCCAGGTTTTTCAGATTAATAGTTTCTCTCTTGTGTCTGGTTAACATTTGACACACAACAAATTATTCCTGTGTCTGACAACCTGTATTTGCTATTTTAACCTGCTTTCAAGTTTGCGTTCACTATTCACCAGCGATCCCAATAACACCCCGCAATCTAAACATGATCAGAGAAGCTAATAATCTTTTGATGCTTTTATCAGGATGCTCATAACTCATGATTTTGAAAGAAATAAAATAATTGCTATTTTTTTGAATGAGTATGCACCTTACTGAAAGAAGTAGGAAGGATTTTTAAATTATTTTTGGAGCAGGTGTGTGTTTATAGTCATTATTTAATAATCCTGATTTTTCTTCTCTAAAATATTTCAGTGTCTGTGTCTATGATAAGCTCAAGTTTGGTTGCTGTGCTATTTTGTTCTTCAGCATTTGTATTTAGATTAGGGAGGTATGCTACCTCCTCTATAGGTGATAGAGCATGAATCTGTAGGCTGTATTATCTGCTTACCAGTTTTCCAAAACAATTCCATTCCATCTGTGATTTCACGTGGTTTGACTTTCGTGATAGAGAAGATTTGTTCTGGAGGATAAGAGATTAATAAGACAAGGCATGTTTTATATAGTGAGTTATTCAAAATGGAATAATAATATTTGTGGAACATTTTGCTTAGCAAGTTTTCTTGTAGAACATCATTATACAAATGGCTTGGCCTTTGGCCTTCAAATTTGTCTTAATATTTGTCAAGTACTACTTCTTTTAAATACTGTGGAGTCAAAGAAAGGAGAAAATTATATATTTAAATATCTTTGCTAAATATTGTGGTGTTTAAAACACCAGATGCCATTTATGCACATTGTATAAAATGAACAGCAGCCTGATGTTTTGCTTCCTAAATGCTCTGTGTCAGTTCCGTATGTTTCGTAGGAAGCATGATGCCTTGAGCTACGGGGTGTACTTCTCAGTTGTTTAAACAAAATGTCCTTTGTCAAAGCACAAGCCCAAGGCTTTCTCACCATCAAACGCTCCTTATTTCCTACACCCACCCCCCTGCCGCCACATGATCCAGTTCCACAGCATCTTTGCTTCATGTGTCTATCATATATCTCTCAGATCCGCTTCTCCAGTGTCTGCTTTGGAGGATATAGACAAGTTTAAAGCATGCAAGGAAATATAGGCAGGAAAGAGATCATCTTTGAAATCAGTATTTGTTTTCTTGTCAGTGGGTCCTACAGGTGCCCCTAAAGCCAAGCACACTTCTGTGTTGGACATCCATATAAGTTTACCAGCCAAGCAGATTGGTACATCCCAGTAATAGTTTTGTTGCTAACTTGGAACCATATTTGCTTTCTTTAACACTAGGCAATGCCCATTTTCTCATTTCAGATCTTACTTGTTCTTCTAGATAAAGATGTGAAGTCTTCTCTTTTGAAAACTCATTGGAGATCTGATTTTTAAATATAGTGTGTATGTATGCTCTTTCAAATGGAGTTACTTAGAACTATGCTTGGCAAGTCACTATTGCTATCATACTATTATTATGTACAGTGTTTTAACACTTATGTATCCTAGCTCATCACTCTTCATGAATTAGATTTGTTGTATACAACATTGTATTGTATACAGAAACTAATGGAAATTGTTGTGTGACCGTTGCATACAAACAGTTGGGGCAGAGCAAGGCATGAATAACTAGCTTTTATACTGTGCTTAGTTGTGTTTTAGCAGCATGAAATGGCAGTGGAGCATGGCATGGCATATTACAGTAAGGGACTAAAGACATCCTTCTGCATCCACTACTTTTGCTCCAGCTTGTCCCATTTGATTATTAGCTTACTATTAAGGAATCTCCTTACTAGATTTTGAACCCAGGATCTCTCCTGCTGGTTCAGTCTTACATTGACTATGAAAGGAAGAGTCCTGCTCCCTCCCATAGTGCTTGATCACATGGCAAATGGAGAAGAATCTGGCCATTGTATGGCAGTGGTGTTTGTGTGTGTGTAAAGCAGGGTATACATAACTTTTTCAGTATAAAATTTGTTACAAAATTTTAGAAGGACTGAACATGAATTTGAAAATCCCTCCTGAGTTTTAGTTTCAGAAATTTCTCTGAAAAATTATTATAAATATTTTTCTTCCTTATATCTGTCTCACCCAAATTAAATCCAGGGGAAAATTAAATTTTAAAAAAATGAAAATTTTGTTGTATTAATGCAATGCATCTTTAAGGATTTTGTTTTTAAACTAGTGATGTAGATCAGTAACAAAAAGGTGAATAATTCCTGTTCTTTTCCTGATCACTATTTTGTGTGAAATTGAGAAGGATTGTTTTCTGGTGTCTTCACCATTATTTTCAAGAATTATTATGAGCATGCCAGAATGAAAAATTGCTATATGCCACAATCCACTCATGAAGAAAATTGATTGCATTTATTACATAGTTGTTAGAATAGGTAGCAGAACTTGATCAGAAAATAAAGAAAAATGAACTCGTCAGAGGAATACATTTTAAGTGGAAATGTTAAAGCCCTGCTTACTTTCCTTGTTAAATGTCAGGCTGCATGGGAACACTAATTCTTTCCCCTCTCCATACACAAAGAAATAATGAAAATGTGAAGATTCAGTTTCAAACAACCAGTCACACAAGAATACCCATCAGCCTAATCTCAAAGCTTCAGTCAGCCTCTGAAACCATCTTTCATGCTGAACATCAGCTACACACTGTAACAAAACTGGTAGTTTATACCCTTAAAACTCCTGTGCATGCAGTCTAATAAATGACAAGTGCATCTTTTAAGGCACAAATTCAGTGCCTACTTGTCAGCCTTGATCTTTCCTGCTATTGCAATCTGTGTTTTGGAAATACAGCTCAAGTGGAGCAGTACTGTAGCAAAAGTGTGCTGGGGACTTAAAAACACTGGAAGAGGGGAGTCCTAAACAAGAATCACTTTCTGTTCCCTCATATTCTTGCCAGTGGGCAACAGGAAGAGACATCTTTCTTCCTTTTTCTCCTGCTAGCATTGGTTTAGGAACTATTTTTTTACCTATTCTGGGTGGGTCTAGGGCAGTGTATGCCTTCTCTTTTACTAATTTGTTTTGTCTATCTCATCATAGTAATATACTTTGGTATTGTGCAAAAATAGTCATGCAGGACACAATTTTTTTTTTTTCAGGCATTTTCTTTACTACGAAGATAGACACTAATCTTATTCTTTATTAAACAAACAAACAAACAAACAAAAAACCCTCTCGGTGTATGCTAGTCATTTGGAAATAAATTCCTGGGGAATGTCAGCCATCACCAGTTTGGGGTTTAGGCTCAAATAGACTAAGTCAAAGAATCAGCAATCAGCAGACAAAATTGTGTGTATGTGTTTATATAAAACATGGAAAAAATGTCTCCCTATATAGGGCTTATCTGCTGTTCTGTAGGATTTTTAGGCACATCACACAGAGTCAATCACATTTTCTCATGGTCAGTATGAAGGAATGCTTCAGATGCAAGACAGATAAGAAAGGAGAAAAATACTTATGCCTAATGTACAGCATAATTACACTGAAAAAGAGGAGAATCTAATCTAAAAAATCTTCCTGAGGTGTGCTCCTGGGATCAGTTTGTTGGTGGGTAATTATAGAGGAGAATCTAAATTGTCATCATGATTCAGTAGTGCCCAATGACCCGATATGTTGTTGCATGTCGGTGAAGACAATACATTTTGCTAATTAAATTTCTTACTTGCACAAGTCAAACCATATAGGAAGGACAAGTATGGAGCGCCCCATACTTCATCTTCAACTGGATTGTTTTCTTTCATATGCCATCCAAGAAACTGGTTGGGTGCAAGAATGAGGATGGGGAAATGGTACAATTTTTATGGATCAAGCTCAAGAAATGCAGTCCACGTGTATAGGATGGTGTGGAAAAATACTAAAAGGGCTGTTGGAGAACTGTGGTCAGGCAGCTGTTACAGTAGCAAAGCAGAGACAGAGGAGTAACAGTGTGGCAGGAGTTGATACACTGGGTTAATAAGGGCCTAGAAGGAGAGTAGGAAGTCTATGCTTGACACAGTCAAAAAGAAAGAGTTAAGTGGGGTTTCGAATGCTTTGTGGTACATCTACCACCAAGTGCCCAGCAGCAGTGCTTGTTGGGTGTGAGACATCCTCACTTCCTGCACTGTGCACATTCCCATCTCTGCAGAGAACCTGGTCTCAAAGGGTAGGAAGATTAAAATGCATGATGATGTAAAATTTGTGCTGCATAAAGGAGACAAAGAATTCCTGCTATTAGTGGTTTGCTGCAGTTTAACAGAAGTGTTAACTGTGTGTATTGCTAAGCTAATACTCTATACTTGCTGATGCAGTCATGCAGCTCATGGTATTCTTACACCTGACTCTGGATGCCAGTTGCTTAAAATCTCCTGGACACAACTTGGCTGAGGAATAGTCAAGAAACTGTGTAGATTTGAGGTTGAAAGTAACAGGAATAAATTCATTCCTGTAGATGCTCTGGCCCTCATAAAGATGGAATATTACTGTTACCTGACGTAGAACAAAAAGCTGTCCTGACAAATTTACATGAAAAGCAGTTAATTGAATTCACAAGTACATTCAGCTGGTGTTGTGGTTTGAGCTCAGAGGGCAACTGTGCACCACGCAGCCTCTCACTCACCCCTTCCTCCTCAGGAATGGGAAGGAGAAAAGAAAGAAAAATCCTCAGGCATTGAGATGAGGACAGAGAGGGATGACTCACCCAGTGCAGTCACAGGCAAAAGACAGACTTGTTAGGGGAAGAAAAAAGAACATCAATTTAATTCAAACACTAACAAAACCAACACTTAAGAGAGTAGGACAGTGAGAAGTATAATCACATCTTAAAAACACCTTTTCCCACCCCTCCGTTCTTCCCGGGCTCAGTTTTGCTCTTGGTTTCTCTACTTCCTCCCCTCCAGTGGCACAGGGGGCAGGAAATGGGGCTACGATCAGTCCGCCGCTCCTTCCTCCTTAGAGGGAGGACTCCTTGCATTCTTCCCCTGCTCCAGTGTGGTGTCCCTCTCAGGGGAGACAGTCTTCCACAAACTTTCTGTGACGTGAGTCCTTCCCACGCGCTGCAGCTCTTCCTGAGATGCTCCAGCATGGGTCTCTCCCACATGTTGCAGTCCTCCCAGTGCCAAACTGCAACAGGGGGGGCTGCTTCTTATCACAGAGTCCCGGCCTTCTTTGGGTGCAGCCACCTGCTCCATCACAGGATCCTTTGTGGGCTTCAGGTGGGCATCTGCTCCACCAGTGACCTCCATGGCCTGCAGGGGGGTGGCGCTGCCCTCTCACCACGGGTTGCAGGGGAGTCTCTGCACCTGCGCACCTCCCCCTCCTCTTCCTTCCTTTCTTCTACTGACCTTGGCGTTTGCATCAGTGTCTCCTTCCCAACTCCTGCTCCTTTTCCCAGGTTCCCCATCTTAAATACATTATCGCAGAGGCACAGCCACCGTTGCTAAATGGCTCAGCCTTGGCCAGAGGTGGGTCTGACTTGGAGCTGGGGGAGCTTTGAGAAGCTTCTCACAGGGGCCACTACCATAGACCCCTTCCCTGCTACCAAAAACCCTGCCACACGCACAAACCCAACAGAGCTGGTCATGACACACTGGAGATCATAAACAAATTTTTGTGGGACTGTACCCCAGATCACAGGGAATTACAGCTCAGAATCTTGTGATCTTACAGAGCAGCAGTACACATGGTGTCTTGAATAAATACAAAGTTAGAAATGAAATAATTTGTGTAATCGTCCTTTAAATGGTTGTGAATGATGTGCCTGGAGCTACAAGAGTGGCTGGCCCCTAAGGGACAAGAAAATAAAGAAAAAAAGATTTTTTTTTTTTAGATTTGCAGAATAGTGGCCTTCCTGCCCTTCTAGCTTAAGAGCATACATAGAACAGAGAGTTCTTGGTCTGGGTTGATGGTCAGCCCATGGCAGTCTCAAAATACTCTAGAGTGTGTCTGTGGATGAAGGAGAATGTTTGAAGTGGAGAAAGGACTCATACATGTGTGCACACTCAGATGCTTGTACTCACACACACAGAGCTTTTGCTATATGTGTGCTTCTCTTCTAACTGTATAAATAGTAAATTGTCCAGGTTTGTACATGGGGCCATGTGTGCACACATACAGGCATGACACACAACCTTATATTTTATGTTTTCTAGCTTTTTAAATTAGGTAAATCTAGTGGAATATTTACACAGTGTGTAACTTTTAGTGTAGAGAGATCCTTTAAGTGTAACATGGGGTATGTTCATGATTTTGTTAAAAAAGTTCAGTTGGAAAAAATGTTTGATAGCAGATACAAAACACTAAGTAATAGTATTTGCTGAATTCACCTAAAAGCTATAATACATTTTGTCACATACTGTTGTTCATTTATGTGTTCTTACCATCTAAGTAGAATTGCTTACATGTTTTCTTTCCATACTTCTTGTGGAATCCTAATTTTGTTGTCCTTAAAAGTAATACTCTGTTTCATCTCCTGTGGCAATTTACTTGGTTTTTTTCTTTTATTTTTATTCAGTTTCTATTGTTTGTGTTACAGTTTAAGTTTCTTTCATTCTGAAAGAGCAGACAAGGTTTCGAGGTGCTAACTGGCTTTCTCTGTCAGTTGCTGTGGCAATGAGTTACCAATTATTTCTTTTATAGTATTTTGGTGATCAACTTGGGAGGAAAAACAGTTGAAATACTTGATTTGAATTGCAGATTTTTCTAGAGTGAATGTACTAGCCTTAGTTTTCATAAGAAGTAGTATTGAGTTTCAGAATGTATTTATTCTATTAAACAACTCTTTAGGTAACAGGACTTCTATAATTGTGGTTACTAAAAACTGACAGTGATACCCATAATTCTGACATACCCATAAATTTCTGGCAGATAATTTTTAGGATGTAATATTTTGTGGTTTGTCTCTGACCATAATGTAATTCTTGTTTGGAATTTGAGCAAAGTTCTTTCAATATCTGTGACATTTTCAAGGCTGAAGCAAAAATCAGTTTCTGTGTTGTGTGATTTTAGTTTAATGATCAGATATGTGATAAAATAGCTTTAAAATTTATGGCTAAAAGCTCCATGTTACGGTTGACTTGTTAAGAAGAAAAAACTTGTTTGTCAAAAGTTGAAACTGACTGTGAGTTACATTTTCTATCATGAATTTATCAACCCTATGTATTCAGGACCAGAGCTTATTTTTTAAAAGTGCTAACTATCTCCCACTGATTTCAGTGAGAATGAAGGTGCTCAGTTGGATGGAGATTGAGGTGGCAAGTGGTTGTATTGTACAAGAGAGGAAACAAATTTCAGGGGCATTTCTGTTCTGTTCACACTTTCCATGCAGGGCTCCTTAATCAGAACACAACGTGACTGATGGATGATTTTCAAAGACATTATTTACATGAGCAATTGAAATTGTGTCTATTTATAGGCTGGTTGCAATCACATCCGACTACTGTGTTTCTTAGCGCATTTATCATACAAGTGGTACCAGCAGGAACTCTGCATTTATGTCCCCATGTTGCCATTTTTAATGAATACTCCTTTTTCATGAAACTTCTTCATTTTGCTTCTTTGCATTGGTTTCATGACTGCAAAGTTAAAACTACCACTGTCCTTCCTTTCTGAAGATAAAATCAACACACTTTAATGATTAGTTACGAAATTGCGCATTGATGCAAGTGCAGCATACGTAAGTGGCTTAACAGAAGGGAATAATGTAACCCTGGGCTGGCTGGATTAATGGAAGCTCTTTGTTCCCAGCCATCTGGGATATGCATGTACACTTCTTTCTCTATTAAACAAATGTTTAGTATCAGAACTTCAGGGGTTTTTAACCTACGGTTTTGTGTTCCACAGAAAATGAAGTGGGAGCGGCATGACTGTTTGCTTCTTCATATTGTCCTCTTATTTTTGTGGAGTATCATGTCCAATGAAGACTTACAATTCCATTTTTTCAGTTGAGTCATTGGTCCTTTAGTTGATGTAGCCACAAACGTATTTTGGGAACTGTATGCTGTTTCCCTTTACTTCTGACATGGATATTGGGCAGTATAAGGCAGAATTTTAATTTCTTTATGCAGGCCACAAAACTGGTGACTAGAAAACTTTCTTTTTAGGCTTTTGAGGGCTCTTTCTACTTTCAAGTCTTTCAATCTTTGCTTCCTTGAGAAATCCAATTTTATTCATGCTATCTCTTTCTGCTTATCACAATATATAATTACAGTGATAAACATTACAAAACAGATTGGAACAAGAGTCTGTAAATGTAATCCATTCAGCAGTGGTCCCCTGCCTTCTAAAAACTGTATTAAGCATAAGCATTTTGCACCATGCCCTTATGGCCATTAAACTTTAGAAGTTTGTTCTTCACGATGGAGAACTGAAGGCCCAGAGTTGTTGGGTAGTGCCTGGGTGAGGGAGTGGAGACCCTGAACCATGTGCTCCCATCTTCTCTCAGGTCTTGAAGCACCCTGTTATGCCTTTTCTTTCTATTATATTCTTGCAGATGTAATGAATGGCTGGGGACTACGGGGGACAGATGCACCAGTATGAGGGAGCGGAGGCTCTGTATATGGTGTATCCACCATTCTCTGGATCCCACAGGCTACCCGTGCTGTATGTACAGTGCTTTTACGTGGTGTCTCTAATTCTTATATAGTCCTATAGTTATTACCTGGCTTCATCCTTACAGGTGTATTATGTTAATAGTACTTAGCTTCATGAGGGCCTAAAAATATTCTGAGGGCCTTCTGCTGTGCCCACTAAAACCAGTGGTAATATTTATACATTTTCTTAACAAGTTTTGACTGATTTTTTTAAAAATTTATAATTTTCAAAGGTCACTGTAGTATACTAACAAGTTATGAATGGGTTTATATGACCCAGAAGATCTTAAAATTTCCTTTCATTAGCAGCTCACCAAATTTTTTTTATCTTCCCTCTTGTACAGTGCCTTTTCTAAGTCATTAGATTTTCAGTGGTGACAGCATAATAGCAAACACTTTATTCTTAACTGTTCTTGAAAAAGAATACAAGAAAATATGAAAGGGCTTTTTCTTAATGGGTGAAAGTGTAACGTAGGAATTCATGTCTATTTTAGCTAGTTTTGTTATCATCAATAAATAATTGTGTCTTTCTGTGGGTGATACTTTAAGAGAACATTGATGATGTCTGTATACATACTCCTCCTCACTGCAGATCACATCATTATTTCACCTTGACAGTACCTGTAGGGACTTGATGCCCAACCCTCCCTTACCCTCAGAAGGAGAAGTGGGTTACAGTATGAGCTGTAAGATGCTCAGGGATGTGTCTGTTCCTCCAGCCACTCTGCAAAGATGAACTGCTTTCTTCTTAGGTAGATTTTCTTCTGCATAGTGGATTGTTCTGTATTCTGTTCTTTTTGTTTAAAACAGTAATGTCTTTACAATTTACGACTATTGCTGTGAGACTTGGGAGGTTTGAATTCCATCTTTGATCCATATGTGAAGTATTTTTATTGTTTAGAAAGTGATGCATTCTTGATAAGTACTCTATTTGATGTTCTTTTCAATTTCACAAGTGAAGGGATTGGGTGCCTGTGTTGCACAGGAGTGGAGCTGGGAAAGCCATGAAGGCCTCATCTGGTTCAGGTGTCTGAGGTGGCAGTGAGACTCTTGGTCACTGCCAGGGACCAGCACCACTTTGTGCACCTCTCGGACCAAACTGATTGGGATGCCATTCCTAAGATGACCTCCTCAAGGGGGTGGCTGTCTCTTTCTCCAGGCTTGTCATGATAAAGATGAGACCAGTGGGGCCTGTGGGGTTACCACAGTGTCTTGTGACATGAATGAAGCTTGTGTGTTGACACTTACTCCATAGCACTGGCTTACCAAATATACACCAAGATGTTAAGCATATATCAGCTTTCTCCAGTCCAGCAACTGTGTGATTTACAGCTCTGTCAGATCCCCTGGTACCAGCTGGGAATGCCTCTGTACAAGTGACACTTTGTTCTCAATAGTAACACACAGCACTTTGTTCGAGAAAGTTCAAGAAAGTGAGTTTAACTTGTTGTAGTACTATGTTCTCTCAGCCTCATCACTGATCTCTCATCACCAGAAATAATCTTAGACCCTCAATACTGTGATACAGTCCCTAGGATGTGAATGTGGATATAAAAATAAACATTTTCTTGGGCACTTTCTTTGGTGGGTGGTGGTGGCAGTCATTTGGAAATGCCTCTTATTCCAGAAAGGGGAAAAGGAGCTGTGGGTATTGTAAGAGTAATGGTCATACATTGCACCTGATGGATTATTGGGTTCTTGATGTAAATACTGAGGACCCAGTCTTCTCTGTTTATAATTCAACCAGGACTAGTATTGAATGTCTCAGTTCAGCTGCTTAATTGCGAAGTAGGTAGACATACGTATCTCATTTCAGGATGTGGGCTCAGCCTTTTTTTTCCCCTATGTTCTCTTGAGACAGTGACTCTGGCTGGGTGTTCTCCGTCTTATGCTAGAGAGGACAGTGTTTAATGTACTAGTTGTCTGCACTTTTGGTGTTGCTCCCCAGTAATAAGGTCATTCTGAAATCCCTTGACTTTTTAGAAGTGCTGTCTTTTGCTATTTTACTGCCTGTGGAATTGCTGAGGAAACATTGTATTATGAATGTGGACTTTCTATGCTCTGATGCAGTTTGTTTGTTCCTGGTGATGTTAAGTGTCTGTCAGTCTGGAAAAAAAAAAAAAAAAGTGTGTTTATTTTCATCATTGTGATTCTGACTTGCGATTTATCAGATTCTGTTTGTTCTGAAAGATGGCAACTTACAGAGATCTTGTGTTGTCTTTGTCCACCTTTCTCTGACTAACAGGACTCCTTGCTGAAGCCCAGATTGCTTCCAGAATACGTCTTCGAGGTACTCTAGGTGTGTAGGTGTGGCCTCAAGGTTCATGGAAGCTGCTGTTTTCACTAGGACATCGTGGTTTCAGAGTTCTGGCCTGTATAGAAGCATGATAACATTTGTTAAGAATCTGTCATGTAATGGCTCCTCTTTTTTTCACTCACCAGGACAGTGTCCTGGATTCCTTTAAAAATTTGCAGGCCACTGTTGGATATGTTGAACATATTCTCCTTTTGCTTTATTCTGTGAGGGTGAGGAGCCTCAGATGACTCCTCAGGTGGTTAAATTAAAGTCAGTATCTGCAAAATAATAATTCAAAATAATAATTTCAAACTGCACAGAAGCAGAAGTTTCTTTACCATAAAACAGTAATGAACTTTGCTCTCTCTAATCTGTTAGGGGCATTGGGACATAAATAACAATAATGTGCTCAGGGCTACAATCGATAGCATTTTTGTCTTTTATGCATTCGCCTGTATGTAGTTCCTGCAGTGTTCATCAGCATGCTGAAGGTAGATGCTGCTCATGTTAAGCATTTGGAAATACTGTTTTCCATATTTTGATGATCATTATTCTGTATATCCCATTATTAACCAGACTTTTCAGTTTCTGCATATTATTGATTTCTCTTTGTGCATCTGGTACTCAAGCATTTAAAAGTCAAATCTTGTATCATCACAGATTATAAAGTTCACTTCACCAGTTGTTGACTTTGGAACAATAAATTCCAGTTTATACTAACAGTGATCAGTGGTTTACCTTCTGGTTAACTGTTCAGCGTCAATGTCTCTTGTGACAAGCAGTGTGCTGAATTTTTGTGATATTTCACACTAGATTTTACTTCCAGTTCTGGCTTCATTGAGTCTTCTATGATAAATCTACACAGCAAGCAGGTCATTATTCTTCAGGTTCTGCAATGCTTTCTTTGTGACAGGGCCAGGCCAAAATCTGCAAGGAAATGTCTCCAATTTTTCTACCTGTCTTCAAGAACAGAGACGTCAGATGTGTCCTTTACTCAGTGATGACAGAAAAGCCTTCAGTTTGCCTGTGACACTTTCTAAAGTGGTTCTTTAGTTGCTCTTTTTGATAACCATTCAGATACTCTTTGCCAGGGGAACAACTTGGAACTACAGATAATATGAATATACTTGTGACTCAAAGTAAAAAATATAATTTCCCAATGACTGAATTCTTCTGGAGCTCAGGTTGGAAGGGACCTTAGGAAGTCTCTAGTCCAACCTCCAGCTCAAAGCAGGCCAGGTCTTAGGTCAGACCAGGTTGTTCTTGAAAATCTCCAAGGACTGAGAGAGACTGCGCAACCTCTCTGGGCAACCAGCTCCACCACCTGACTGGCCTCTTGAAAAGTTTTCCTTATATCCAGTCTGAGACTCTCTTGTTTCAACTCATGCCTTTGTCTGTTATCTTCCCACTGTGCACCAGTGTGCAGAGCCTCAGTGACCTCCCCGTAGGTACTGCCATGCTGCTGTCAGGTCCCCCAAAGCTGTGTCTTCTCCAGGCTGAACAAACCCATCTCCCTCAGCCTCTGCTCACAGGGCAAGTGCTCAACCACCCTGATGACCCTCCACTGAGCTCATTACAGTTTGTCAATATCTTTCCTCTGTTGGAAGCCCTCAAAGTGGACCTAGTATTCTAGATGTGGTCTAATGAGTGTGGAGTAGAGAGGGACTATCACTTCTCCTGTTCATACAGACAAGGAGGCGGTTGGTCCTCCTTGCTGCTGGGGCACTGCTGGCTCATGGTCAGCAGCTGCCCACCAAGACGCCCAGGGCTGTTCTAGGGGAGCAGCTCCCTGTGCCTGTGCTGTTGCAGGGCTGAGGATGAGAACAAGAGATGTTTGGGTGCACGTGCCTCTTTGGAGGGTAGGCTAAGATAAAAAATGTTCGCCAGACTTGAATGATCTATACACTGGGTTGTGTGTATTGTGTACGTTTTAGAACTTCATCTAGTTGTAAGTGACTTTACCTTCACTTTAGAGGTCAGCATGTTGAAAGGCCTCTGAGAGTGTAAAAAACCACGTTGATTTAAAGTGGTTACACTAAACGTAGTACCTTCAGATTCATTTGTCACAGTATTCCAAGCCTGGCACTGTTTATTTTTAACACTTGTAGCTTTTAATTTTTATTACTTTTTATTGGTTTTGATTTCTTTAGAATTAGAATAGTTTTATTTAATGTATCAGCAGTGGATACCTCAGTCAGCAAATGGTCTGGTTCATGCAACTAGAATATTTTTGTTATCATAGAATGGTTTGGGTTGGAAGGGACCTTAAAGATCATCTAGTTCCACCTCCCCCTGCCATGGGCAGGGACACCTTCCACTAGACCAGGTAGAATCTCCCAGCTGTGCTGCTATCTTGGTAACTTTTATACTAAATGATTATTTAATCATTAAACCTGAAATTTCTAGAAGTGTCAAGGGAACTGTATAAAAATTAAATCAAGAAGTTCTTTAGCACTGCTGCTTAAACACAGGACATTTATAAAGGAATACAATTTCCTTGGAGTTCCTTCAGCTTTCTCTGTGGCCTTGATTATCCCCTCTAAGTTTCATCTCTAAAAGAACATTCTGTTACAAATGACTGTTTTGGCTGAAGAAGCTAGATGCTGCTCTGTCTTGCCCTAAGGGTTCATTTATTCTCCTTTGATATTTAACAGAATTGTTGCTGAAGAGCATCTGTAGGTACTTCCTTTCTCTGGAGAAAAAGACTGAACTGTAAGCCTGAATTCTAGCACCCTGCAAGGTGAAATGTTAACTCTTTGTTTAACTCGTGCTATAATTCTAGGAGCTTTTCAGAAAAGTGCTTATCTGGGATATACAATTTCCTAGGATATTGGTTTCAGTCAATGTAAGGTGTCTGGCTCAGGTTAGGATCTTTTTTTTTTTTTCCCCCTCCAAATTTAAAGTAATTGTAGTTTACAGAGGGAGCATGTGCTATTACCTCTCCTCTCATGAAGTAAAAATAGAAATAAAAATCTTTCCTCCCTTCCATTCAGTAAGAATAATTTCATGTGTATATTATTTCCCTGAAAGTATGGATCTGTTTTGCGTGTGTAGCTGACCAAGAGGAAACTGAGTTAGAAGCATGAATTTTATGTTTAGTTTTCAAATGGCAAGTCCGCTTTTATTCTGAGATTTTCTGGTGTGGATTCAGTTGCTGAGAAAGTTGCTACATTCATTCACACTCATGAGCTTTCTCCTGTTGTCTGACAGTTTCATTTTCTGCTGAAACAGTGTAAGGTTGTGGTTGTGCAGGGGAAAGCAAGAGCTGGTCCCAGTGGAGATCCTGCATATTAAGACAAGAGACTACAAGTTGAGGTTTGTGTAAAACAAGGAACTCTGCCTAAAATGGAGAATACTGGAACAGGGACTGGAATACAGCAGCAAAGTATTTGTGGAGATGTGGTCAGCTTTTTCCAGGATAATGTGATGTAATTATTAGAAATTTGTTGCAGAAGTCTGGAGGCCATTCATGCATGGATCACTTTGGTCCTTTCTTCATTAAGTGGAAAGAGCACAGTCTTTCTTGGTTAGCTGCTGGTGGACAAGTGTGCTTTTGTTATCACAGCCATTTGGGTGTGGAGTAGACTGGAAAGTCCAAAACAACTGTCTTGACAGTCTGAGGTTGTCTGAGGTCCCATTGCCAGGTGTTCATCAATGATGTTCTCCTGCATATATTATGTCACTTTTCCTGGGTTCATCTTTAGCCAGCTTCTCTTCAATTACAATCTGGTTTTAAGTAGGTACTGAGAAAATGGAGTTAAGTGTTGGTGACTAGCATAAAAGAGTAATACAACTTGGAGTGTCCTACGTGTGTTGATTATGCCTCATCCAGCTTTTACACATCTCCTTATAACAGTCTAAAACAAGAGGGAGTGAAAACAGCACTTTGAACATCTGCAAGATCCATAGATAGAAGAAATAAAACTGGTTTTACAGTATGCAGGAAAAAAGCTAGTTTCATATCAGTTTGTGTGTTCACCCATTTAGTCTTTTGAATACAGTAGTATTTAGTTCATAATGGTACCAAATGTGTATATGTGGGAGGGGTGGAGGGTGTTTAGAAAGCTGGGAATAAAGATGCATTTTTTTCAGTCATCAGAGTACACCGTCTGCATTTACCTTTGGCTAAGGACTTTCTGAGAAATATTAGTTCCAAGTAGTGACTGCTTGTTAGCTGAATGGAGGTTTAGGTTGGTTTTTTTTCTTTTAGAAAAAGATTAACTAGTTCTGTGAGACCTTGATGCCTTCTTTCTTGTTCTGAGTGGTAAGTAGTCACACAGTTATGGACAACATCTATTATTAGGGAATATAAGTGTGTTAATCTGTGTTCTCAGGGTGATTACAGTCCCAGTTCTTGGAATGATAATATTTGTAGTCCATCTATTGGCTTGTTGTAGTTGTCTGCACCATTAGGGATGTAGGTGAGCATGATTGCTGTGTTGAGCACTTGCTTTCTTACCTTAGTATGTAGTACCAGTATTATTTCATAATAAGTTTATATTTTGACTATGAAAAAGTAAAACAGCATATATTATTTCATAGTTATGATTTGTCTTCTAAACTTCCTTTGGCTATCTGAAGAGAATCCTGTCAGCAAAAAGTCTTAAATGGATTTTCTGGAATTGCTGAGAAACCAGATGTTCAAAATCAACCTTTTCAAAACTTGGCAGAAAGATTTTCCATAGTGTTTTTTGTCTACCTGTCTTCCTGTTTTATCTGGAACCTGTTTAGTAAATTTGGTTTATCATATTTCTTATATAGAGGATTATGTGAGCATGACTTACCCATTTGACCAAAGCCAACATACCTAAAATCAGCATGCTAAAATTCCAGGAGACAAGCTCCTTCAGCTTATTACTGCATTTCATTTTGCCTAACAGCCTGGGCCCAGGAGGAATGAAAAGCATCTCATTACAGAGTATTTTGTAATGTAGAATGTAGGGCACTTTGAAAAATGGGGAAAGGTGAGTTCAAGCTTTCTTCCCTTGGTCCCATAGCTGTGAAGAGCAAAGGTAAATTTGCTGTAGCAACCATTCTTTTAAAAGAATGTCTCCACCTCATTTTTAGATGCCTATCCACAGCTTGCTATTCTGAATCCCATATGGATACAGGGTTTTCTGTGAAGCCTGTTGAGATTGAATTTTGCACTCCCTTAGCTGCCCAAAGCGTCTACCCTGTATGTGGGAACACTGGTTTTGACAATGCCTCTGAGGAGTTCTTGTAATTACAACTTAATTAGATGTCATTTCCTAGGAGTATTCTAGATTTAATATTATCTGTACCTTCCTCATTTTGCTGGATGATTGATCATACTGCTGTTGGCAGGTTTTTCACCTTATTGTGGTCAAATCAGTTCAGTCCGCTGGCAGGACACTGAGACAAGCTTGTTGGAGCCAATAGGCTTTGTCTCTAACCTTCCTAGAGTCACTCTTTGCATGAATCTTTGGTTTGGAAGTCACCTTCTCTTGTCTGCTACATTTTTTCCTCTTTTCTTGAATCATTTTATATCTTTACATGTCCTGTCAGCATTGATTATTTTCTTTGTGTGTCACTCCTATCCATTTTCTTCCCCTTACTACATCCTTCTTTTAGCTATCAAGATCTTGTGTTACTCTTTAAAACACCAGCATATAAAATAGTCATAAAATGTGGTTCCATAAGATAACCACCTTCTTTTTGTTTCATTAGCCTTTGTAACTCTTTGCAAATCTGTAACACTAGTCCCTCTCCTTTCCCCCCTCCTCGCCCCAGTCCCCTTATATCGGGGTGGTGCTTGGCTGGTGTACCTGGTCACCTGCTGGCAGACCTGAGTTCTGCTGTTCATTTTCCTGTCTTGAATTCTGTGTTTCTTATGCTTTTTTGGTTCTACTCCTACTTTTCCAAGTTCTCCTTTACAGAGCATAGGCACTTTCCTTCCTCCAGTATGTTAGAGTGCCTTGGAGAAGAACATCTTTCACCTCTTCCCTTTCTGTATGTCTTTACTTACCTTATTGTGGTGGGTTGACCTTGACTGGACACCAGGTACCCACCAAACTGCTCTATCACTCCCCCTCTTCAACTGGAGAGGGGGAGAGAAAATAAAACAAATGGCTTGTGGGTCAAGATAAGGACAGGGAGATCACTCAGCAAATACTATTACGCACAAAACAGATTCAGCTCAGGGAATTAATTTAATTTATTACCAATCAAATCAGAGTACAGTAATGAGAAATAAAACCAAATCTTAAAACATCTCTCTGCTACCCCTCCATCCTGGGCTCAACTTCACTCCCGATTTCTTCTACCTCCTCCCCCTGAGTGGCACAGGGGGACAGGGAATGGGGGTTGCAGTCGGTTCATCACACGTTGTCTCTGTTGCTTCTTCCTCCTCACACTCTTCCCCTGCTCCAGCATGGGGTCCCTCCCATGACAGACAGTCCTCCATGAACTTCTCCAGCGTGGGTCCTTCCCACAGGCTGCAGCTCTTCATGAACTTCTCCAGTGTGGGTCCCCTCCACAAGGTGCAGCCCTTCAGGAGCAGACTGCTCCACCGTGGGTCCCTCACAGGGTCACAATCCTGCCAGAAAACCTGCTCCAGCGTGGGCTCCTCTCTCCACAGGGCCAGAGGTGCTGCCAGGAGCCTGCTCCAGCATGGGCTTCCCACGGGGGTCACAGCCTCCTTCAGGCACCCACCTGCTCTGGTGTGGGGTCCTCCCCAGGCTGCAGGTGGAGATCTGCTCCACTGTTACCCTCCCTGGGTGCAGGGCACAGCTGCCTCACCATGGGCTGCACCACAGGCTGCAGGGGAATCTCTGCTCTGGTGCCTGGACCACCTCCTCCCCCTCCTGCTTCACTGACCTGGGTGTCTGCAGAGTTGTTTCTCTCACATATTCTCACTCCTCTCTCTGGCTGCAGTTGCTGTCGTGCAGTTTTTACACCCTCTTCTTAAATATGTTATCCCAGAGGCACTAACACCATCGCTGATGGGCTCAGCCTTGGCCGGCAACAGGTCCACCTTGTAGCCAGCTGGCATTGGCTCTGTTGGACATGGGGGAAGCTTCCAGCAGCTTCTCACAGAAGCCACCCCTGTAACCCCCATCCCCACTACCAGAACCTTGCCATGCAAACCCAACACACTTATTACTATGATTTTACCATTTTCTTTTTTTTGCAAATAATTCCTAGTTTTTTCTACCCACCCTGTCCTACATCTGACTGATTCTTACATCTCACCTTCAATGTCTTCTCATAACTCCAAAATCTTGAGTACTTCCTTTTTTGGCATTTCTCTCTACTTGTATTTTTCTCCCGTTTTCTATTTTTTTTATTCTGTTGTATTATAGTTTCATATTTTACTCTGATAGGTTTGTAAATTCAGTGGTGTCTTTCTGCACACATCTTTCGTATTTAACCCATCATTAAAAATAATAATTTTTAATAATTAAGCACCAAATACACATATTTCATTTAACAACCAAAACAAATGCCTCCTTTTCAGATATTTTGCAAGATTGAGGACAAGACATGCATGGACAAACCAAAGGAGAGATTAAAAGAGATTAATGGGTAATAAATTAATTTGAATGTCTGTTTCCTCTTTAAGGTATTCAATATATATAATTTTGCCATCAAGTTTTAAAAATTTGGCTACGGTATTTTTTCAGGAAGTGGCTAAGTATGTTACTGACCACTTTAATGTGTCTTCAAATGTATTAGAACTCATCTAAATAGTTTCTTGTTGAAGTTTACATAGTTTAGCAAAAATCAACAGCAACTATTTTACCATTTTAAGCTCTATTATATGAAACCTGACATGATGTACAGTATAAATTACAAACACTGTTAGACTGGACAGATAATTCATTTTGGGTAAAAACAAGCTGCTCTTGTGGTTTACTACATTATATATAGTTTCCTTAAACTACTACTATGTTACTAGTTTCAAAATGCAAATATGTGCATCTCAGGCTCTGGAGATCAAAAGTTGTAGCTTCAATTTTTAAAATGTTTGTAGCAAATGAGGTTCCGAAGCTGTTTAGTATTTGATATGTATTTAGAATCCTGAAAAATATTTTGATGTAAAATAATATTAAATCTGATTTTATAAAGCAGTTACAAAATAGGCAAAAATATTAGGTTGTATGGTTCAGAATGTTTTCTTAATAGCTGCAATTTATATTTGATCCCTTTCTATGTAAGGGATGAGTTTTCTAGTGGGAAGATAATGTACACTCTCTGAGATCTTCCTGATGCTGACTTTTCAATAAGAAAAAAGTCTGTAGTTGATGGCTATGAAATACTAAATATGGGAGGAAGAGAGATGGGTGAGTTCTGTTTTTATCCTGTAGAATTAGCAAATATAAAATTGAAATGTAGGCAGAGAGCTGTGTCTGCTCCAACTTTGTCAAATATTTCAGATATGTTCCAAATAACACACTGTAGCATTGTGAACTGCTTGGACTCATATGAGAATGGGAACAGAAGGTTATACAAGTCAGCATCAGAGTACAATATGTTGCTATATGTTATGCTACTCCATATGCTATATTGGGAAAGCTTATAGAGTGAGTAGTACATGGTATATACTGGCAAACTCTATAGTGGAAGTGCATCTTACTTTTGTAATGATTTTACTGTTTAATAACTACCTATAGTACTCTGGACGCTCTAATGTGTGTTTTCACTAGCCAGACAGATAGTCAAGCACGTCCTGAGAAGCCAAGCAAAACTGTCTCCTACCCTTAGCCAGAAGCCTGGTTGTTATTTTAGCTCCATCTTGACAAATTACACAATTATGGAAAGTACTGAAATAGGACTAGAAAGAGGACTACGTACTATGTAAGTCCTTAGGGAAATGCTGTTAAAGCCCCTTTCTGGTTCTCTGTTTAAAAATAGGCAAGTTCTTCAGCTACTTGTGGTAAAGTTCAAACATACTGTTTCTGCAGAGGAGCCTATTTAGTGATTCAAACCCCTGTGATTCAGGGAAGAGTGTGCATCTTAGAACCAGCAATGAGCATGCTAGCTGTGATGCAGAGTGCATTGGACTCTGGAGTACAGGAAGGTACTGCAGTCTAACACGTCGCAATTTTCACTGTTATATGCCAAATAATGTTAAGGAACTTGTGCAAAGGTGCCCACACATGAATAACTCAACTGGGGTAAAGTTATCCAAAAATGTCTTGTGTGGGCCATCATGTTTCTTCAGATGGGCTTTCATAGTGTTGAGTACAATCTTGATGAAATTCTGCTTTGGTGTGAGGATTGGTGAAATATGAATAAACCCCATGTGGACTTTTCAACAGAAAATCCTTGGGAGGTTCTATGACTCACTGCTGGCATAGGCCTCATTCAAGATGCTACATGTTATATTAGGCAATTCATGTTATTTAGAAATGCTGGAGGAAATATCTTGGAAGTTTGACTAATTAGAAATAGCACTGGTAGCAGATGGACAAGAGAAAATACTGTAGAGTTGATTGTGTGAATCTGATTTCTTGCAAGCATGTAGTGCAGGCTGAGCAACGTCTGCCAACTCTGGCAAAAGGTTTTGCCATTGAGCTGTGTAGCTGAGCACAAACCTAATATTTGGTATGTGTTTGTGACTATCAGGAAGTCTTTGGAGAATTTCACTCTATACACTGACAGCAAGAGTAGATAACTGTCCTTCCATGAGGAGCCAACCTTGAAACAGACTGTCTTGGCAGTGCTCCCAAGACTCCAGTTCAGTCAGTCCCCTCTAATGAACTGAAGGTCACCTCACCCTCCTGATAATTAAGAGGAAACAAGCTGCCTGGATTTTATCCAGCTTCGGATTTTTAGGCTGGTGTCCTGAGCACTTAGAGATTCGTGTTACGTAGTGGACCACTCAAAAGTCGTTACCCTATAAATCTGGTAGATTGGAGGGGAAATTCTTCAATTTTTGGTTTGTTGCATGTGAGGAAATCTCACAAATATTCATGTCTCTGTGACTGCCAGAATTGCAAGGAATCAGGCATTCTGTGTATTAATTCCCCTAATTATGCCTAAATAAAGTTTCAGTTTAGTGACCATATCAGGCATAAGTGTTTCCGAGATGCCTTCTTTTTGACAGTATCATGGGAAATTATAGCCTCCATGATCATGCTTTCTTCCAAATTAACTTATATTTAAAGTAAACTTAACTCCTTGAAATAGTTTCAGGGTTTTGCACAAATGGTGGATCTCAGCAGCAGAGCCAGTTGGTATTGCCTTATTATATCATGCGCAGAATCAGGTAAATTTTATCCCATCTCATCGTTCTCAGATAGAGGAGAAAGTTGGTCTCCTTTCTCTGGGTTGTTCTTCAGACCTTATGTTTACTTACAGCTCTTCAATCTCATCATACATGTGGTCCAGTCAAAACCAGGTCTTGAAATAATATAGGACTTGATAGTTGCAAGCATCAGAGACCATGACTGGTTATTTCACATTGCTACTATTGCACAGGGTTGCTCTTTTTTAAAATAAAAAATACTTATGAAACTGGGATTTTGGGGTGCTGGGCTCTCTTGCTAGTTCCTCCTGCAGTGGTAGGAACTGATGAGATGTTAAAAAATGAGTTTCCCTGTCAGAAACTCTGGAGGTCTGGTAGTACTTGTGGCCTAGTTTGGAATTACCACCTGCTGTGGAAGGAGTCTCTGTGCACCATGTTTGAAATCTGTGTTTAGTAGGTGAAGAGAAGTACATCCTGACAAAATGGAAGAAAATCTCACACTGCCATTGAGTCACTTTAGCAATTTTCATATGGCTAAATCATGGAAGTGACATTCTTGCTGTATGAGGGAATGGGCATAGCTGTCATAGTTAGGGATGTTCGTAGGGACATATAGCATGCTTGCCATACAGTGGCTAGAGATGGTCTGTTTTCACGCTGCGGCCTGGCAACATTGTAGTCTTGATTTGCCCTGAATGGGATGAAGAAATATTTCCACAGCTCTTTTTCTCTTGTGAAATTCTTTCTAATAAGCTTTATGACTCAGGATTCTGTGTTTTGGAAAGGGAACACACATACTGATTGGTTTTCCTGCCATGTTTTGAGGATAATACATTATTTTATTATTATATAGGAATTTTCATTCATTTCATTATTGATAAGTTCTTGTTTCCTGATATATCAAGGGAATAGATAGAGTGTGACTAATATTTTTTGTGAACTTACAATTACTAACTATATGTTAATTTTCATTTTAGAATTCATATCTGAAGTGACTGTATTTCTGGTTTTGAATATAAAACATTTACTAGCTGAAAACCAGAAAATTGACTTTACTTGGGAGTAATGAGTTGGAAATTATAAAAGCTTTCCTCTTCTTGCTGACAAAGTAATCCATCTAGAGTTGTGTGCAGTTTTCAGTGTGTGTATATTTTAGTAATGCACTGCCTTTTGACAATTCAGATTTTTCCTACAAATACTTTGCACTGATGTATTTGGGCTTGTTTGTGTCCATCTTGGGGAATTATATGTGAAATGTAACCCTCAGTTGGAAGAACAGAATAAAAATAGTTTCACTTAGTTGAGCTTAGCAACCAATGGAGAAATATGTATAGTGTTTGTATCACTATTTTTGATGCCATGATTATATGCATGGGATGAAATAGGTCCCTAAGAATGGTATTAGGACTGCTTTTTGAGCAATGATGCAAGTATTGCATTCAGCAGTGACATGTAGCAAAATGCGGCAGGGCATTTGAGTGTGATAAAGTCACCATGTACTGTGACTGTGCTATGTACTGTGTACACTGTGGAATGAGCTGGAGAGGTAGAAAAATAAAATACTGAACACTACGAGTATTGCAGCCACCAGCAGTGGAATGGTTCAGAATAACTAATGTCTGTGGTGCCAGTCAAGCCTTAGACAAGAGAGATGGAGACCACAGACCATCTTCCTGGAATATACGAAATAAATAAAGAAGGTGTGCTATTGCATGAGCAACCTGCCATCATTATCAAATGATGAATTTCTTTGTTTTCCAAGAATTATGGACTAAATGGAGAAGTGGGGGAACCAGTCTTGCAGTTTGTTATAACTAACAGGACTAATCTCAAGAGGGATATGATTTATTTCAGCCAATTAGTCACATTTTTAATTAATCATGTCTTAATCTGGACATATAATACAGGTCACGTGAATTACTTCATAAATGTGCCAGTTTCTCTCCTTTTGACTGTAATTGGAATCCAGATAACTTCTGCAGATGTCTACATAAGAGGCATCTCATTTAGTTTTAGATGGTTTATGTCATTGGGATTCTCATGTGCCAAACTCCAGTGTTCATGTCATGAAATTCAGTGGACCATAGCAATGTCAGAGACCATATTTCAAGAACAGGTAAAATGTATGAAGTTTTTCCATGAGACGTCTAGTGGTATGCACTTAGAAATAAATATGTTACTAGACTAGTCTGTAAAACAGGCTACTGAAATAATCAATAATGGAAAGGAAATTCCATGTTTAAAACAGAGCCATAGCTTTGGTATAATCTTTAAGCTTCAACCCAGATGAAAGATGCATCCAAGGCAAAGTAAGTACAGAATTGTAACTAGAAGAGTAAGTTTCTCATCACAGATGATAAGAATAAATAATTTTAAAATTTGGGTAGATGGGCACTAGCCAGGATAAACTGCAGTTCTTAAATATATTGTCTATAATCAGTGATGAAGAAGAAATATTTAATCAAGGCACCTGCTGATAATAGTTAATGAGACTGACTGAAATGAGCTAGCAGAGAAGAGTGAAGTTAGAGCAGAGACACTAGATGACACAGACATCAGGAGCATACTCTCTTTCTGGACAGATCCTACTTCAGGCTATGTGAAAGGGACTGATGAGATGATTCAGGATGGTCATGGATGAGGCTAAATTCAGTTTCTTTTGTGTGATCTGGAAGACTGTTAAATGTTCAGCCAGGCTCTTTAAGACCTGTCAATTCTGGGATAAACAACATCAAAGCTCTTGAATTAAATTCCTGATTTGTATAATTTTTTTCATGTAGAGGTTTTAGCAAAGGTAAGGACAGGATGTAACTGTACTCAGGTTGAGACAGACTGTTCATATACCCAGCAGCACACTGTACTGTAGCACGGATTTGTTGACTCTCATGTACACATACACACACTAGGGCACAGAGGCTGATACCCCCTGAAACAAAGTAGCAATTTACATTATCATGAGTTATGGTGCTCACTTGGCATGTTATTATTGCTTCTATTTAAATAAAATCCCCTAAAGTTTATTTCAGACAAGATTGAAATAACTGTAGGTACCATAAAGCAGTTGGTAGGAACATTTTATTTATATAGAGGTAAAATATTATAGTTGTTCAACAGATTGCAGACTTCCTTTTGTGGGCATTTGCAATTATTTGGGACCTAATCCAGTTCCTAGTAAACTTGGTAGGAATCTTTCAGTCGGTTCCAGAGGGACTTGTATCAAATTTCTCTAAGTTTTTGAAGATGCTAAATTTTATGAAGTTTAGTGTTTGCCAGGTGCCTGATGTGGTGAGGACCAAGACTTCCTTTGGGACCCAATATGTGCAATGATACACTTTGCCATGAAATCATCTTAATTGGATGGGGTAATGGGGATCTTAATGGGTCTACCTGGTCGCTGCTTTAGAAGTTGTTTGTATAATAATATAGGAAATATAGGGAATAAACAAGAGGACCTGAAATCTTAATCTATGAGCAACAGTGTGACTGAACTAGCATAGCAAAGATGTAATGGAAGTGAAGGGAGGAGGAAGAGGCTGTTGCTGTTGTATATTGGGTTCAGACACTTGTGCTGTGACCCAGCTGTAGAGGGAGTTGGACATACCGATGCTCTGTAAAAGGGGAAAAGTTCATGGCCTCCATCATTACTCAGGCATTGCAGAGACCACCAAACAGATCAGGTAGGTGGGGATTTTTACTGGCAGAATATAGGGGATGGTGATGATGGGAGATTTTAATTAATCAGTCATCTGTTGGAAACCAATAAAGGAGAATACCAACTACCCAACATGTTTTACAATGCACTTAGAACCAAATTTTGAGACAGTGGGAAAAGCAATTGAAGGGGAAGCTATTCTGTTTGATACCAACTCTAAGAAAGAAACTGTTCAAGAACAGGGAGAGAAAAGGCAGCTTGAGTGAGAATTACCCTGGGATGACAGAGCTCACAGATTTCAGGAAGGGAAAGAAGTTGTGTAAAAGAATCAGAACAACAGGTTTCAAGGGGATATGAGAGGATTGTGGGCATAATCTCTCTGGAAGGGAGTCTGGAGAAAAGAAGTTAAAGGAATTGGTTGTTCCTTAAATTAAAAATACAAAGACAAAAAAGCATAGTAAAATAAATCTGTCTAAAATATAAGCACCTTATTTATATCAAGCACAAGAAGGAACCATGTAGAAAATTAAAACTAGTTTGGATTATTCAGAACAAGTGTAAAAGAACAGCAAAAGATGTGGGGAAAAAAAAAATCAAAGAAGCCAAGGCCAAAAAATGTGAACAAGAAAAGATTGTGTACAAGAAGGATCATGACGAATAACAGAAATTGTTCTGGAAGTATATTTCTGCTAAGAGCGAGTTTCAGGAAAGTGTTGCTCTACTGCTTAACAGAAGCACCAGTCTTCACTAGTGGTATTAAGAGCATATGGAAATCTCAGCCTAGAATAGAGAAAGGACAAATTGGAGAGTACTTAATGTGTTAGGTGTTCCCAGGTTAGCTGTGCCTGAGACATGCTATATGTGGAAACTGGAAGAGCTGGGTAAATCAGTCTCAGCCCTGTTAGCAATTACCATTGAGAAGCTGAAGAAGAGAAATGAGAGAGTGTGAAAAAACAGAAAAACTGATCCTTAAAAGCATGGGGGAGCTATGGAGGGAAGAGGCCTATCACAGGTTTACAGATCATTTTTGTTCCTAGAGAAATTACAGAAAAATATTCAAATAATTTGTAAGTAGCTGGAGGAAGGCAACAAACAGCAGTCAGCATGGGTTTGTTGGAACTATCTAACACCCTGTAATGAGAGATTAAAACTTGTGGAAAGGAGCAAATGTCCTACATTTTCACTTTAAAAACTTCTGAATGCTGTCTCACAAGACTCCCCTGTAAACAAGCTAGGGAACATCAAGCAGTGTCTTAATGCAAGCGCATGGGATATAGCTGCAAAACTGGTTGGATAAAGTAACCTCTAAGCAGCTGCTGCTGTTTTACCACCATGTGTGTGTTCCACAAGAGTTTATTTTAGACACTATTTTGTTTTTTCAGTAATAAACTGGATTATTAGAAGGTACACTTATTAAATTTGAAGTTGTCACAAAGTTGAGAATGGATTGGAAGGACGCCAGAGAACAGGATGAGAATTGAAAATTATCTTGACACGTTGGAGAAATGGCTTGGGGAATAAGGTAATATTTAATAGGTCTAAGTGCATGGTGCTACACTTGGGCAGAGTAGCCATGTACAGGACACAGGACAGCTGGTTAAGCAGTCGGTTTTCAAAACAATATGTCAGTCATGACTATTACATGAGTAAACATAATCAAGCTCTTGTGAAAAGGGATGGATGGGTGAAAAAGACATATAGCCTCAAAATGCATGGAGTAATTCATCTGTTGTACTCAGTACTCTGCTCAGCTCAAGCACTGGGTCCAATTTTGAGCATCACACTTCAATAAAGATAGGGCTAATTGGAGGGAGTGCAGAGAATAGTAGTGAGGATAGCTGAAAAACATGACTTGTAAGGAAAGAATTCAAGAAGCAGAATTATTTACCCTAAAAAGTAAAGACAGATAGGAGAGAAAAATTTTAAGTATGTAAATAAAAAAACAAAACACAAACAAACAAAAAACAACCAACCAAACAAAAAACCCCAAACCCAAAAACCCCAAACCACTTTGAAGTTACACAGATGCATCCAGTACGGATAGCTTAAATTCTATCAAAGTACTAGTTTACACAGCAGAAAAAAAATTCTGATAGTAAGGTAAGACCACTTAGAACAGGTTAGATGAGAAATGTGTAAGTTTATTTATTAGAGGTCCTTTAAAATACAGAAAACATGTCCAAAAATGATACAAGTGCAGCTTTGTTTCAGTGGCAGTTTGGAGATGACCTGCTATGGATCCTGTCAGCAGTACCTTCTCTGATTCCCTATTGAGTGTGTTACATTACTGTGCCACACAATGCATTTTCTGTTCTGTAAATGTTGTGAAACATTATTGTACTTTGAATTAAGATGATACCTTTTTTTTATTTCAGTATGTGCAGAAGCTTACAATCCCGATGAGGAAGAGGACGACACAGAATCTAGGGTATTTAATGCTTTGAGTCAAATACTTACTTTTTTGGTTCTTGGGCATTAAATTTAGGAAGAAAATAGGGCTGATTATGCAACTTATGTAACCAGCATTACCATTGCTTTCCAAACGCATTCTTATTATAATGTACTTTAATAATCTGTGAGGTTTTCATGTTAAAAGAACATTTAAAAACTCTCTGTAATAGTCATCCATGTATGACCTGATGTGAGTGTTATTCTATACCACACCTTTGATACATGGTCTGTTAAGGAAAAATTTTGTGCAGTTATATTTGCCCAGAGAGTGCCTGCTCCTAAAAGTACTTATTCGGTATCCTCGTAATCTTGCAGGAATTTCCTCAATATTCTAGTATTTTTCATAAGGCAGAAAAAGGTAAATTATAAAATCGTTAAGATTTTGAAATGTACAATGCAATACCTAATAACTGTATTTAATTCTTATGTCACCCTTTTAAAGGCATTTGCTTAACTTTTAATATAAAATAGCGTAAGAATGACTTTTAAGACAAGTTTAAATGTTTGTATTCTACCTAATTTCTAGCTTGTAAAACTGTCAAAAAGGTTATGCTATAGTATCACAGCTTTGAAACCTAGCATGCCTTTTTAAGCATATGAGTTGAATGAACAGCTTAACTTGATTGCTACTCACGTTAACCAGGCACCGGTAATTTAGTAAATCTCTGGCTCACACAGATAGTGTCAAGTCTGTTGTTTACTCTGTGAAACTTCTGATACAAATTTAACACAGATACTATTTCACAAAATATTCTTCAGGAAGTTGTCATGGCAAATGGCTAAATGTAACAGTGGTGCTTTTTATAAAACATGCATGCTCCAAATATGATTAGAGAGTAGTAATGTTTACGCAGCAATATTTGAGATAAAGGTATCCAGAATGGCTTGCAGAAATGAACTGGATTCTACAAATGTGAAGATCTTGTTAGCTTAAATACAGCAGTGCTAATGCTATGGTGATATGTTATTGAGTGTTTATTCAAATCCTGAAGGTTTTGAAATGAAAGTGTTACGAAACATGGCCAAAATCTTGGATAAAATGCTTAGCTTAGCTCAGTCCTTCAGCTAGTGCTGCTATATGATATAACCACTTTAAAGGTTTTTCCATTATATCCCCCAGATTATTCACCCTAAAACAGATGATCAAAGAAACAGACTGCAGGAGGCATGCAAGGACATTCTTCTTTTTAAGAACCTAGATCCGGTAAGAGACTCTTTGTAATGAACAACACTTAAGAGTTCTGCTAAGAATTAATTCTTTCGAACTTTTGAACAGAAGTTTACAGATTTGACTTTTGTAAGCTCTTATGTATGCTTTCTTGACCATTTCATAAACTCCAGAAGTGTCATTTTTATAACTATATATATATAAAGAGCCTTTTGTTCACCACCATGAATGATAGTCTTGAAGTACATTAATATGAATGTATACATTAATATGATTGTAAAGTATTTTATTTTAAATCTTCTTGCTGTACACTGATGTATATAAACTCATCAGTTAATTGGTACGTTTGTTTCTACTAGTTACTTTTTATCATCCAGAAGTGTGCTGAGTGCTCCATCAAAATCTAAAATTACCCCCAAAGCCTACATTTTAGCTATAGATGTAATTGAACAAGCAAGTTACGAAGTAAAAGGAAAGAGAAAGGCAATAGCAGGGTGTTTATGTTATTATTTCACTTAATAAAGATACTGTAAAAATGCTACAGATCATTTTCTATGCAGATAATTTCCTTCTATTGCCCCTAAAAACAATTATGGACTTTTAAGTAAGCTTAAATACAGTGAATGAGTGATCTGGATCAGACAAAGGTGATAATGCTACAAAAAAGCACAGGGTTGTTTAAGGGAAAAGGTGAGTGTATCAATCAAAACATGCATACTGAGGTTGGCATGACTCACAGCACACCAAATGGTTTCCCAAGAGAATTGATTCAGTGCTGTCAAGGGGAGGGAGCGTGGGGGAAAGGGAAATAATTATGCAGAGTTTTAAGCATGAGAACAAAAAGTTTTAAATTTGATTCAAGAAGGAGCTGATGGAAAGACTAGCCTGCAGCTCTGTTTGGAAGTCAGGTGCTGTTACAGAGAATGCAGGTTAATTCGTGCTGTGGGTTTCCAGCTCCTGCTTTTGCCTGCATAAAGGCTGAGCCCTGACCCTGGATGCCTGTTCCCAGAGAGGCCCTGAGGAGCAGTGAGCCACAGACCCCCAGTTTTGCAGAACCCTGGAGTTGGAACTATAGGAGGGCATCAAATGTCTCAATGTAGGTGCTAATATGTGTGCATTCTTGGGACACTAGGGATCCTAACACAGAAGATTTCCTAACTCCCTCCCTCATGCTGTCTGTTTAATGGGTAGTTAATTATCTGTTCCACTATACTGGTTCAAGCTAAAGTCACCCAAACATTTGCCCCTTCCACTCCTGAGTTACTTTTCTGCATAACTTCAGGGATACAGAGTGGTTTGTGGGCATCTGCTATGGATGTGAAATTGCTTTATTATATGTTTTCCTTACTGTTGCTGTGTCCTGACTTCCACTTGGCTGGACCATTGTTACATTAGCCTGCCAATGGCATTTTGGCAGACCCCTCTTGCTTAGCCTCTGAGCACTTCTCTCTTACGAACCCTGTGACCCAACAGATTATCGTGTGACTTAGAATCTGCTTGTGATGTTCATTTTGAGCTGCTGCTTTCCTGATTCTGGCTTTACACAGTTTCTTGGTAGTATCTGCTTATAGTATCAATCCTCTGGATGAGATCTGCTTTCCCTTCCAGTGAGAACTAGATCTTCTGTCTAAATAGTCATCAGCCACTTGGTCTGCAGGACAGGCTTTGTATCAGCTATATTGTAATGTTGTGTAGATGTAGAGCATTAAACTGTTCCAGTGTGGGCATTTGATATAACTCTTCAATGAAATATTGAGAGATTACTTCCCCTGTTTGTGGAGGTCTTCTCAGGACTGTGCTGCTGTCTGGATACTGCATCCCCTTGATATTTTGAACTCCTTTTTTACTTTCTGCTTCTGAATCAGTCACTTGTAATTGCTAATAGTTCCCACAGTCTATTCCAGGTGTTTAGTAGAAGACTGCTTAGCTGAGTCCCCCCTTTGTGGTGCTGTGCAATCCAAAGCCTTGAAATCCACTCCTGGGATCTTCCAAGTCTTATTTACGCCCCTTTGCTCAGATTGTCCGGTGGATTAAGAACACTTCCTTCTGCTTTAAATCCTTCACAGACAGCATTCTGGAAAGTTGAATAAGATGATTTTTGTAAAGGAATTCATTCATAAGAGGCATTACAAAGCTACTGAGCTCTGAAGATAGCAAGGGTATTAAAATGTAGCCTTCTCCAGATTGTCTTGCTCCTTCTGTGGAGCCACAACCTGCAGTCCCCAGGGGACTTCTCCCACTCCTCCTTCTTGTTCTTCTGCTAGACAGTGACTCAAGAGCTCTGCTGCTGTAGTTGCAGTAATTTAAATGTTTCTGTCCCGCTTTCTTCCTTCTGTTTCTCCACCCTGCAGTACAAACGCACGTGGTGCCAGCTGCTGCAGTTCACTCTCTGGTGTATTAGTGAAAACTCCATCTTGGAGAGAGATAATATCTTCAACTGCTAAACCTAAAGTTTCTGGAGCAGAGGTTAAGCTGTGTATTGACAGCGTCTCCTACTCCCACTGCTTTTTTTCTTGCATTGAACTTCAGCCTCTTTCTGCTATAGTCTGCATATGAAAAACATTGTTTCAGAGGTCAGTGAGTTAGAGGGGAATAGACAATGTAAAGAGCTTAATGGCTCTTCCCTGATGGCCTTTTAGCAAGGTGTCAAACACCATTCCTAGATAGGCCACCAGTCTGAAATACAGTATAGCTACATGTCTTACAGCATGATCAGAATTGCGTTCAGTACATAATGCTAAATGGAGTTCACATTTTCTTAAATCCCACCCTATCACTGTGTTTTAATTTAAGTGGAAGGATAAGATAAAAGCAGAAGAAGTTGCAGTAGTTAGGAGGTGACTTATGGTGCTGCTCAGCATTTTAATTAAAGAGTCCATCTGAACAGACAAGAGCCTTCACATAAAAGTGAAAAACAGTAGAACCATTTGGATTGAGACTAAATGAGAGAGAGGAGAAAAAGATAACCTCCAGACTTTGAGACAACTTAAGACTTTCTAAACACACACAACTCTTTCTTGAGCCTGCATTTACCTGATAGCAGTTTTTGAATATCAGAAAGGTAAACTTATGGAGAAGTATTTTTTAAATATCAATATTTCACATACTGGCTCTGATTGAAAATATAGCATAATATAAAGGAACACCAGTTCTGGTACAGTTCCTTGAGCAGCACTCTATGTTTTAAAGGCCAACTCTTATAAATTCCTTAAAGTCTGTGAAGTTACTTGAATTTTCTTGAAACTTTCTTTAACTTTGTGGATTGATGAGGATGTGACCAGTCAACTAACATCAGTTCAGCAAGGTACTCCTTAGTTAACTCCATTAAATAAAAAGTACTTTTAAAGAATTGATATGTTAGCATTCTTGTCACCTTTCTGGGGTCTTAATCACTTCCCATCTGGATGCTGTAACTCAGTATCAGTTTTAGCTAGTGTATAGCACTATTGAAAAAATTACTGGAACAGAAGAGTATAGATTGAAAGGTGAGGGAAAGAGGTTTCCGCAGAGCTCTTTGGCTACTTTTTAGAATACCAGATCAGGAAAGAATCAAGAGAAATTCCAGGAGCAGAACTGTGTGGATGAGTGAATTAGCAGAGAGAAAGGTGCATTGAGATTTTCGTTTTCTTCTCCACATGCTGTTAATCTAACCTATGTTATATTAACTCATTCCTCTTCTAAAGCACCTCTTCCTGTTCTTCCCAGAAAAACCTCTTCCTATTAAACCACAGTATTATTTATTGTTCCTCTCAATTGCCTGCCACACCATTGTCAGAAATCCTAATATGACTTTATTCTCCCAGTATTGCCATGGTGTACCTGGATGCTTGCTCTGCATGCATGCACAAAGCATGTTACCACACCTCCTCCGTGCTCCAGATGCTGGAGGTTACTGGCAGTGGAATCAGAAGCTGCATGCCCTCTTTCCTCTCCACTTTCACTCTGTATAAGCCAGCAAGGAGAAAACAAGATGATGACCAGATGCCTTGGGCCATTACTGAGGATAAGCCCCAAGTCGCTGTTACTGGAATTTGTCTCTGTTCAGCCTAATAGCTTTTTTATCATTGGAAGTAATAGCAGCAGCAACAGCTTGTCTAGTGGCCAGGGCAGCCTTCTATACTTCATTTTTACAATGCAACTCAGAGAAGTTATTCATTTGTTTTTGTCTTTTAAGAGGAAATTTTGCTGGTGCTGACTAACAACAGGCTATTTGGTTTGGCTGTTATGGCCCATAGGCCAGCAGTTAAAAAACCCCATGAGCCTATTATCAGAGTAACAGGGTGGCTCAAGGGACTGGTACCATCAAAGCTGTGCTGCACCCTTGCACTTAAAGTTTGAATCCTTTCTTTTGCAAAAATTCACAGGCAGTGTTAGATCTCTGTTCTGTTTTAGGGAAATTTTATTCTGGAGAGCTTTGTCCTGATAATGCTTGTAGAATATATTTCAAATAGGTCTTGACCCTTTTCTTAAAGGTAATATATATTATAAATATTGTTCACAGAATCATCTAGGTTGGAAAAGACCTTGAAGATCATCTAGTCCAACCATTAACCTAACACTGACCATTCTCAACTACACCATATCCCTCAGCGCTATGTCAACCTGACTCTTAAACACCTCCAGGGATGGGGACTCCACCACTGCCCTTGGCAGCCCATTCCAACGCCTAACAACCCATTCTGTAAAGAAATGCTTCCTAATATCCAGTCTAAACCTTCCCTGGTGCAACTTGAGGCCATTACTTCTTGTCCTATCGCTTGTTACTTCGTTAAAGAGACTCATTCCCTGTTCTCTGCAACCTCCTTTCAGGTAGTTGTAGAGGGTGATGAGGTCTCCCCTCAGCCTCCTCTTCTCCAGACTAAACAACCCCAGTTCCCTCAGCTGTTCCTCATGCAACATGTGCTCCACACCCTTCACCAGCTTCATTGCCCTTCTCTGGACACGCTCGAGTAATTCAATGTCCTTTTTGTAGTGAGGGGCCCAAAACTGAACACAGTAATCGAGGTGCAGCCTCACCAGTGCCGAGTACAGGGGTAAGATCACTTCCCTGTCCCTGCTGGCCATGCTATTTCTGATACAAGCCAGGATGCCATTGGCCTTCTTGGCCACCTGGGCACACTGCTGGCTCATGTTCAGCCGGCTGTCAATCAACACCCCCAGGTCCCTCTCTGACTGGCAGCTCTCCAGCCACTCCTCCCCAAGCCTGTAGCGCTGCTGGGGGTTGTTGTGGCCAAAGTGCAGCACCCAACATTTGGCCTTATTGAAACTCCTACAGCTGGCCTTAGCCCATCGCTCCAGCCTGTCCAGATCTCTCTGCAGAGCCTCCCTACCCTCGAGCAGATCAACACTCCCACCCAACCTGGTGTCATCTGCAAACTTACTGAGGGTGCACTCGATCCCCTCATCTAGATCACCAATAAAGATGTTAAAGAGGAGTGGCCCCAAAACCGAGCCCTGGGGGACACCACTCGTGACTGGCCACCAACTGGATTTAACTCCGTTCACCACAACTCTTTGGGCCCAGCCATCCAGCCAGTTTTTTACCCAGCAAAGCGTGTGCCCATCCAAGTCATGAGCAGCCAGTTTCGCCAGGAGAATGTGGTGGGAAACGGTGTCAAAGGCCTTACTAAAGTCAAGTTAGACAACATTCACAGCCTTTCTCTTCACAAATATGCAAGAGCAATTTCTGGGCATATTGCCACTCATGCACCTGGGGAATTATTGTAAGAGAGCACAAATATTGATTAATCAATTAGAATTGATTAACTTGAAGGAAGATGAAACAAAACATAATGCAGCTGTGTTTTATGAATAGTGGACTTCTTTATAATTAAGGCCAAAGCATTCCTTGAAAAGTGCTACCAACAGAAGATTCTCATAATGCTCGTAAGTTCTCAAAAATTTTGGTGAAGAATTAGGACTACAGATGTTGGAGCAATTAATGGGAATACATATATATATATATATATATATATATAAAAAGAGTGAGCTCAGAATGCCTGGACATGTTAATACTCTGCCCTCTTGGATGCCACAAAATTCTTTGCAAACTAATGGGTTCCCAAGCAAATAGAACCGCACTTAATCCTGTTTTTTCCTAAGGCAAGATTAATACTTACAGCAGATTCAGCAAACAGGGATTCTCTCCACCTTGCCTATTGTATCAGAAATAGTGTGACTAGCAGGACTAGGGAGGTGATCATCCCCCTGTACTCAGAACTGGTGAGGCTGCACCTTCAGTTTTGGGCCCTCACTACAAGAAAGACATGAAGATGCGTCCAAAGAAGGGTCACATAGCTGGTGAAGGGTCTAGAGCACAAGTCTTATGAGCGGCTGAGGGAACTGGGGTTGTTTCATCCAGAGAAAAGGAGGCTGAGGGGAGACCTCATCGCCCTCTACAGCTACCTGAAAGGAGGTTGCAGCGAGGTGGGTGTTGGTCTCCTCTCCCAAGTAACAAGCGATAGAACGAGAGGAAATGGCCTCAAGTTGAACCAGGAGAGGTTTAGATTGGATATTAGGAAAAATTTCTTGACTGAAAGGGTTGTGAAGCATTGGAACAGGCTGCCCAGGGAAGTGGTTGAGTCGCCATCTCTGGAGGTATTTAAAAGATGTGTAGATGTGGTGCTTAGGGACATGGTTTAGTGTTGGACTTGGCAGTGTTAGGTTAATGGTTGGACTCAATGATCTTAAAGGTTTTTTCCAACCTAAATGATTCTATGATTCTATAATCAGTTATTGAAGATGTTCTACAAAACAACTGCCCAATGGAAGATGCCTTCATATTTGGCTTAAGAATTTTGGAAACTATTTGCAACTCTGAATTACTTCTGCTCTTTTTTTAGCAAACTGGTAAAAAGAACCAGCCAACTTGCTTAGAGGCCTAGTTACAAAATATGAGAAGTGTCACTGAGCCAGACTGATGAGCATGTGCATGATATTTGAGAGGCAGAATAGTAATTTAACATATAACTGTGTGGAGGAAGGTTAAGATACATTCTCAAGGAAAATAATATTGCTTGAAAATATTGATTATACGTCAAAATACAATTTAGATTCTTTGACAGTGAAGAAATAAATGCCTTTTGATTAGTTTACAAGTGGGCATTACACAATGGAGCTAAACATTTTGAATTGGATCAGTGCTGGTAACATATCAGAGTTCTAAGGGAGTATATGTACATGGTTTTGTTCTGAAAAACAAATGTGGAGAGCTGTAGACAAGAATTCTGTAATTTAGTCTTCCTCCCCAAGGTCCTGACTTGTTGATTAAGAACTCCTTTTCTTCCCATGGTTTCCTCGCCTATGTTTTGATAACTTTTTCTTGCTCTTTTTTGCCCCTTCCCGCCCCCTGCCCCCCTTCCTGTTCTAGTATTCTGTCTGCTTCATTACCTTCTTAATACTATGCTGAGCATTAATTTGTTGGTATTTCATATTGCTCAAAATGAGGATAAGGTGGCCAACTTGGGCTCAGTTTGGTAAAATGGTTGTAGAGATAAAGAATAAAGTGGTTGATGAACTCAGGGGCAATAGAACAACTGTGGATTCACTTTGTTCATATGATAGTCTTATGGTTGTGTTTCAGAACATTATAATTTTTACAAGTCATATGAGATAGGCAAGTCTTGTTACTACTATTGTACTGAAGTGCAAGGCAATCTCATGCCTGCTTAGATTGTGCAGATGTCTTGGATCTAAAAGGGGAATTAACTGAGATTTCCTGTCTACCAGGGAGCACTCCAGCAGCACCCTCATCCTTCTTTTGGGGGATTCCCAAAGCATATATAATCCCAACACACTATGCAATATTTTGGGGATTTACTGCATCTGTCTTAATAGCTAGAGTTTACCAGCTCCTGTCAAATGCCAGATTAAGATTGTCTTGGGTTTTGTTAGAAGTCACATCATTTAATTGTAGAAATGTAGCTGTGCCTTCTATCTCCTGAATACCTTTTCTTACATAGTGGGGAAGGACATTTTTCAGAAGTTACTTTTTATATTTGTCATTGTCATGGCTTCCAGTGACGATTGTGTCCTACTTTCCGTTTTATCTACAGTGCCTTCATTGATTCAGAATGGGTAGCACTTTGTCAAAAAACAAACATTTGTATCAGCAATTTAAACATTGATGCTTCTTGGAAGCCCCAGTGTTTGAGTGGTTGAGTTAAGTATGGAGAACTTTGTTCTTTTTCCTTTACAAAATAGCTCACAGTAAATCTATAAATTGATATTAAGACAACACATACCTGGCACAGTGGTAGCAAATCACTTGGTAGTCTGGCAGTAAAAAGAGCTATTGGCATTTGAGAAGGGCATGTAATGGTCTACCAGCTCTCCTGAATGAATCAAAAGCTGTCTTGCAAGAACAGACAAGTGACTGGATTTTTAATCTGTGTGAAATGTATACTAAATAAAATGCAGTTTTAATTATATTCAGTGTCCATTATCTAACTGATTTTTTTTTTTTTTTCCAAGGAATTGTCTTCAGGTGTAATTGCCATGTTTGATTTGTTGATTTGAAAGAAATTGAGGCTAACATACTGTTTTCAAATAATGCAACGTGCATCTTCAGGATGGTACTTTATGTGATACAAAGAATACGTTAGGAGAGTTGTGAGTGATTATTTGCAGTTTTTCACTTGACCTGGCAAAAAGGATGGAATCAGACACTGTTCCAGGGGGTTGCCCTTGGTAAAGCAGTTATCATTCTTGTCTGGGGCTTTATTCTTCTGAATCTCATATAATGTCTTTTGTTTGGAACTGATTGTAGACATGCACAAAATTTTGTACATTTCATATATGAAATGGCAATACATCAAGCTTACACACATCTTACCTATGCATGGGTATCATCACAGGCCAAGATTCATAAAGGTACCTGGTATCCGAGTTGCATTTTAGGCACAGTAAAATATTTCCTAACCTGTAACAGAGTGATTCATAAAACCTCTGCTTAGGTGCTATGCTGTTCATAGGCACCATCATAAGTACCAGAGGTATTTTTTGACATTAAAGTTCTGCTTCTATGCTAAAGGTTCATGTAGCTACCATGGGACAAAGGGGGGGAGAGGGAGCAACTTTTTGTCACGAGTGTGTAGTGTTTAGAATACTTAGCACATGAAGACTGTGAGGGAGCATCAGATTCCTAGTGAAATGTTGATGAAGAGCATCTGTGTAGCTGCTGTTGAGGAGTGAGAGCTCACAGGAGCACAGCAAAGAGGACAAACTAGCAGAGACTTTGTAGTTGAGGTAGTTTAAGCAGATGGGAGTTTGAAAGGGAACTGGAAACTGCGCAAGACAGTGTGAGACTGCTAGCGTTGGTGCAATGACAGTGATGATGGGCCACAGGGAGTGCTTCCCAGCACCAGCTGGACCAGCCAACCATAGCACATCTAGAGGTTTAAACCCAGATCCAGAGGTACAATGTGACCATCTTTGTCTCAGGCTGCTGGGAGTGGCAGGTGTGTCTCCTGAAGGCTGGGGGGCAATGGTGGCTTCACCTGTGGGATATGTGCTGTGGTCAGAGTTGCCAGCTGCAGGAACTGCAGAAGGACTGAGAAGGACTGCATAGCATCAGGCAGGATAAACAGGAGCTTGACAGCATCTTTTAAGGGTCCACCAAAGAGACAAGAGTGCCTTTCTACAGCAGATGGAGGCAGCAATCTGTTGACCAGCCTTGCTCTCAAGTGGTGCTGTGACAGCATAAGGCACAACACACAAGCTGAAATAGAAAAAAAATCTGTTTAAGAAAAACCTTTTTTACTGTGAGGGTGGTCAAATGCTGGAACAGGTTGCCCAGGGAGGTTGTGGAGTTGATTTACACGTTTTGGGACTAAAGAGCTAAGAATATCTGCTAACTGTTTTTTACTAGTTATCACAGTCACAGTCACGTGGCCTTCATATTAAATGTTTTTCTTAGTTCAGTATTTTGAAGGCTTTAATTACAGGGAAAAATATCGTTTGATTGACTAGAAATACAGATTTTGTTTGTCAGAAGATTAAGAAGGATGCCTAAAGGCAGAGTTTGACTGACTGCAGTAGATTATTTTGAAATTTTCCATTCTTGTCACCTTTATTCAGTTCAGTAGTTGGTAACAACAAACTAGATCATAAAACGTTCTCTGTCCCTGAGGCCATGCAGTGCAGTATGACATACGTATGTACAGCTAAACCCTCTTGCACCTTCCTCTCCTCCTAACCCCACTAAACCAAGCAACTAACCAGGGTGGTTTTGTGTTTACTGGGAAGAAGCCCTGGCTCAAGCATTCTTCCAAGCCATGACGAGGGCTTGTCAGTAGGAGTGATAGTTGGCACAAGCCAAAACTGTACCAGCTGTGCTGACAATTGCACCAAGAGCAAACCAGCCCAGACCATACCATGTCAGTGCCTGAGTCCATCCCCTGGTCCTGTTGAGTTTGTACTTCTTAGTTGTAGTCTCTGATTCTGACTGATCTAAATATGCAAAAGTACTTTCCTAGCACAGTTCATTTAAGTTGGTATAAAACTAGGGTAGTACCATCTTGGTCTAAGTAAGAGAGGGAAAAAACCCACATCATCTCCACTTTAGGTGATATGAGAGGATATATCATGCTGGCTGATGCTGATAAAGGAGCTAATGCTCCTTTGCAGTCCTGCTTCCCAGCAGTTAAATCCACACTTGAAAGCAAGGGTGATTTAGACAGTGATGATGACTGTAACTATGGCATAGTTATTCACTTGTCTGTTGCTTCAAATGCTTTAGACAACTAACTGACATTAGGTCAGTTTTGCAGATTCTGTAGGAGTTCCTTTTAGTTTACATAGGGAGAACTGAAAAGACTGAAGTAATATTACCTATCAATTTAAGCATGAAAGTTTTTAAAATGCAACTCCTGTACCAACTTTTCGGTCTCTCCCAATGGCACACACACACTTTTCTCATTCTCTGAAATGAAGTACAACCCATTCACTGATAGTAAAATGATCCTTCTTTTTGCAAATACATACCTGTCCATACTAAAAAAGGTACTAAATAGAGACATAGTTAAATGATTCCTTGCTGGCCTAGGTAGGCTGCATGATGTCTTACTGTAATTTATGATGATCAGCTGTACTGAGGATGGATGCTGCCATTCTGTTGTTCTTTGTGCCCACACACAGTGAACTCTGTGAAATAAAATTGTATTTAGCTTCCATTTTTTAAAAAGGCTTGGATAACATGGTACTGCTGATATTTTTAAAAGCTTTGAGTAAGTGAAGAAATTCAACAGAATAAGGGTGGAATTCATTCCACCTAATTTTATCTGTCTAAAAATTAAGTGTCTGTGAGTTACAGTAGATCTCTCTATCATAAGAGGAAAGAAAGGGGAATCTCTAGAGAATGATTCTGAACTATCTAGTATGGTTATCTCTGTGGGCTGCAGAAGGACTCTCGAGGACTGGCTTAGGCTGGTCGTCTTTGGAAAAGTAAATGCCATCTTTTGATGGCTGGAAATGCTGTGAATTGAACCATTGTAAAATGTGTGGGATCTAAATCTACAGGCATTTCTCTAGCATGATTGTCACTAGAATCTGCTTGTTACAGGATGATACGTACTTAATAAGTTTCAAAAAGTAGAGGATAATTTTGTATTTATTATCAGAATTTTAGGCATATTGCTGGATAGACTGAAAATAAAATTTAAATTATTAAGTTATCTTTAAAACTCATATTGTTAATCCACAATGAGCTGTGTTTGGGTTTTTTAGATGTGAATGGTTACATTTTAGCAGATTTACACCAAACAAGACAAATTATATAATTACTGATTTGGTTTTGTTACTAGACAGTCATAACTCAGATGATGATATTTTGTTAGTCTGTTAATATTTCTCTCTAAACATTTGTATTCCATTCAAATTAACAAAGTAGTTTTATAGCTGTGTGTAAATTCCTACTTCCCAATGAGTCCAGCATTATCTTAATCAAAGCACTGCAGACCTTTATGGTTACATCTATCCCACCATTGTGCTGGCATTGTATAATTTAGATTTTCGAAATACTTTATAATCACTTTGAAACTTTAAATTCTGTTCTAAAGACAAAAACAGGTAAGTGTATTTTTTGTAATAAGGGATACATTTTTTTTCTTTTAACTGTATAATGTCACGCAATTGTGAAGGGTGAGATTCTATCTTCAGATGCTTATGAGCAATTTATATTGCAGACAAGATCTATGTTATTGGCAGGGACAAGAAGGGAAGCTGGGCTCTGAGCACTGGAAGAGGAAAAAGCTAACACTGAACACTAAATAAAATTGTCTTTCTGATTGGTCCATGCGTTTCTGTCGCATGAATATTTTCCATCCATGAACATTTTTTATCTGCATATTGGGAGGCTGGACAGTTAAATTGAAGAGTAAAATTTTAAAAGCAGATTATAATTTCTTGTCTTTGTCTGTGTTCTTTTAAATAGGAACAGATGTCTCAGGTGTTAGATGCAATGTTTGAAAAGCTGGTTGAAGGAGGGGAACATGTCATTGATCAAGGGGATGATGGTGACAACTTCTACGTCATCGATAGGTGAATTGCTATGTCTTATTATAGCACAAAGTATTATGCAAAAGTCCATTGAGAAAAATCTATTTCTCTACATACTTCTATTTAGCTCTTACATATGTTTGCATGGGAGAAAGAAAAAACAACACATGTGAACTAGTACAGCTCTGTCTGAGCTACAGAGAGTGGTTTTTGAAATGAGGCAGATTTTTCATATGGAAATGTGTCCCTGTCCTCTTTATGTATTGCTAGATCCCAAAGGCATGTCCTATGATGAGTGACTAAGGACTTTGGGCTTGTCTAGTTTGGAGAAAAGGAGGCTGAGGAGTGACCTCATTGCTCTCTACAGCTTCCTGAGGAGGGGAAGTGGAGAGGGAGGTGCTGAGCTTTTGTCCGTGGTATCCAGTGAGAGAACAAATGGGAATGGTTTAAAGCTGCACCAGGGGAGGTTTAGACTGGACGGTATGAAGCATTTCTTTATCAAAATGTGGTCAAACACTGGAAAAGCCTTCCTAGAGAGGTGGTTGATGCCCCAATCCTGTCAGCGTTTCAAAGGCATTTGGATAATGCCCTTAATAACATGCTTTAGCTTTTGGTTAGCCCTGAAGTGGTCAGGCAGTTGGACTAGATGACCATTGTACGTCCCTTCCAACTGAAATATTCAGTCAGAAGATTGTAGAAGTATGTCAGGATTCTTTTCTGAAGAGTCAATGTTTTTCAGCTTTGTGAGGTTACAGTTTGTCATCTCTTATCCAAAAAGCTGCGGGGACTTCACAGTATTCTGTCAGCCTTGCAGTTTTTAGGTGCAGTGAATCACGTCTAAGTCCCTTATCAATGAAATCATTGTACAGATTTTTGCATTACATTCACATGGTTTATCAACACGTACCATACAAATACTCAGTGCTGAACAAAATAATGGCTCAGCATCAATGGGAATGGCTATGTCATGTTTTAAAATATACCAGATTTTACTACATTCCCAAAGCCAAAAAATTACTAATTTAATGATGGGGCAAAGAAATCCACAACATATTACATAAATATATATCTCTATTTCATCATCTTATGTTGCTTTTCATATACATTCTTTTGTTTTCTGCATCTCCTCTATTTATTACATTATAAATTACTGCTTTAAAATATTATAAATGTTAAATAACTTGTATTATTATTTCTGTGATCATATCATAGCAATTTTTGCAAAGACTTGTTATATTTGTATTTAATGTGTTTAAAATGAAATTAAGAAGCAGATACTAAGTTAGATCTTAATTTTTGATTAGTTCTGGTGATCAATAGATCACTTTACATCCAGTCTATCTTTAAACTGTGTTAATGTAAAAACTAATAACCATATCCTTCCCTTTAAAAAGGAACTACTTTTATTATTATGGAAGTAATTGAGATGTCTGCAAGATGTTTAATAAACAAGCAAATGTATGTTTCAAATGCTTTCTCTTCGGAATTCATGCTATAAAGAAAACATACTGAGAGGCTGCTTAGCAAAGATGAGGACTCAGTTCTACTCACTGTGTTTATATATTTTATTAACAGAGGTACATATGATATTTATGTAAAATGCGACGGTGTTGGGAGGTGTGTTGGAACCTATGATAACCGAGGAAGTTTTGGTGAGTTGGCCTTAATGTACAATACACCCAGAGCAGCTACAATTATAGCTACCTCTCCTGGTGCCATCTGGGGTTTGGTAAGTGAAATATTGTTTTAAGATATTACTTGTTTTAAATACTTTATGTAAATCGCACTGGTATGCTATATCAGCATTTAAAAAATGAATTATAATTGCAGAAAGTTTAATTTTAAAAATTGAGAACTCCCAACACAATAGTGTCTTTTTCCAGAATCTGCAGAAGGAAACCTGAGGTTTAAGAAAACACTGAGTTTTTAAAAAATCTTTTTGTTTTATTCTATTTTAATGATAATTTTCCAAGTTGCAAACCACTTGACAATTACTTAAGACACATATATAAAATGCTTTTGCTCATCTTGATAGGAAATGCCTTTGGTTCCAGAGTTAAATTCAAATATAAGATTATTTATCAGTGTTATGCTATCTGGATCTTTGGCAACAGTAATATAATTTATCAAAAGAGTAAAACTGGGATAGCCATCTTCTTCAAGATGTACATATCAATCTAATGACTGATCCCAACAATAACATTTTCCTGTAGAAGTGAAATGCATGGTTTTGTACCAACTTAATCTATGACTTTGGGATCATGGCAGAGTTTAGGACACTAGAGGAATGGCTTTAAATTGGATTGGGTTGTATTGGCCCCAAGTCCCACCTGTAGCAGTGAAGGCTTGCAAAGCATTTCACCTCTGTCTGTCACCAGGACACAGTCATATGATGTTAAGAGAAGAAAACTGCATATGTGTAGTTTTTCCATCTGTCTGCTTCACTTGGATTGCCAAATGCTAAGGAATGTCCAGTTGGCTGTTTAGGGCAGCAATGAATCTTGTTCTGCTGAAACAGCAGAAAGTGGACTGCGACCTAAGGCCCAGATCCATGTATTTTGGTTTTGTTTGTACAATAATATAAAAACCTCTTTGAGTACATATCAATATGTATGAGACCTCAGGGTAATGAATAAACTTTGTAAATAAAATATTGAGGATTTCTTAAAGATCTTAAATTACCCACTCAGCGTTCATTGTGTAGCCAGCCTGTTTAGGGTAAACTGTCTACCCCCCTGTATGTGAACTCTGTATGTATTCTCTGCCCGCTTTTCACAACATGAATCATATCAGGAGCTTAACTTTAGGAGCTCTTGATTGACCTCTAGAGGAATCTTTCTCAACTGACTGTATGGAGAGACTATCCAGCTAGTTTGACAGATACACTGAGTGACTAAAATTTGTTAATTTTAACATATTCAGACATTTCTGAAGTATCTTCTACCACAGACATATTTTTAGTTAATAAACTCTTTCTCATTTTGTGTTTACAGGACAGGGTAACATTCCGAAGAATCATTGTAAAAAATAATGCCAAAAAGAGAAGAATGTATGAAAATTTTATTGAGTCATTGCCATTCCTTAAATCTTTAGAAGTAAGATTTCTATTGCATTATTTTAATGGCTGTATCAGAGGTACCTGATAAGATTCTGCTTTTGCACAGCTTAAATTTGGAATTCAAATTTTTTCCACAATAAAATTTTGCATACTTTTGTTTTGAAGAAAGACCATATTTTTGTTATTTCTAAATTTTCAGGATATAGAACTATTGTTAATATTGTATTTTTTAAAAAAACTATTTTTTTACCTTTACCTTCATTTTCTTAAGCTTAATTTTACTAGATATTAGCCAAACAAATTAAACAACTCCTTAGGAAATTTCAGAATATTTTCATTTAACAGTTATATATTTATATGCATGCTTTTCTGAAAATAATTTTTGAAGACTTGGGATATATAGACGTCTTACAAAAATGGAAGGTCTGTCAAAATATCTAGCTGTTAAGACTATAATATACCCTCTGGAACACTATTCAGGAGTTCTTTTTTTTTAAATGATTATCAAAACAGGAAAATAAAGATACTATTTTCTACTCTATACTATTCTGTGCAAAGATTCATGAAATATGAAAGGACTTTATAATATTGTAATGTTAACCAAATATTTCTCACATTTTCTTTTTTTAAATGAAGGTATCTGAGCGTTTAAAAGTGGTTGATGTGATTGGCACCAAAGTGTACAAAGATGGAGAACAAATCATTGCTCAGGTACAGTTTATTTCTAGTTTCAGTTTGTCTTTTCCAACAGGTAACAATTATCATGTTATCTATTTACAATACATACTTTTAAACTATGTTTTTCTTTCTCAGATGAAACAAAAACAGTGAATCTTGCATCTAAGAGAGGTGATTATTTTGTTTCAGAAGCTAGTTTTTCACTTACAATACTTTGAAAAATATGAATGAAGGAGTCAACATTTTTAGTATACTCAGAAATTCAAACTACATAAAAGAATGTTTGCTTCCAACAAGGAGCACTGAAGACTTAACCTTGGTTTTGTTGTTAAAATATGATAATCTTTTGAATAAGAATGCAGAAGTAAACTCTTCTGGGTAGGCAACTGAGTTTGTCTTGCCCCAGAATTATTACTGGATGTCAGCTAGCCCTTGGAGACTTTTTATACTGAAAACTCTGTAAGTGAAGTAATTTGGAAGGAATACAAAGGTGGAGAAACAGGAGTAAGGATCCTAAAATCTTCCATAACATTGTTTTTCTCTGCTTTTTGTATAAGGCAGTCAGCTATGTCTTTTCATGAAGAGGCCTTGCTGTCAGTTCTGTATAGATGTTTTGATTATGTGCCTGGAGTATGGTTTTCACATTAAAAGGGATTTCTTCTGCCACAGGTATCAAAAAAATGAGCTTCAAGACACTGGCTGCAAATATTTTAATGTTACCATGAAACTAAAAAGGAAATTTCATGTTTCCTGTACTGATTTTATTTTTTTCTTTTACAGGGTGACTTGGCTGATTCTTTCTTCATTGTGGAATCTGGAGAAGTAAGGATTATAATGACACGAAAGGTAAACATCCTCAAAACACAGAAATTTTTTTTTTTTTTTTAAATCTTGATGTATTCTAAGTGTTAAACAGTAATACTACCATTGTTACTAATTTTGCTTATGCAATCCTGAGTTCAGCAAATCTCTCATTCTCTCTTCCTTTCTCTTTCTTTTTTAACCTGATATTTCAGGGTAAACAAGATGTAGAAGAGAATGGAGCAGTTGAAATAGCTCGATGCTCAAGAGGACAGTATTTTGGAGAACTTGCTCTTGTAACTAACAAACCACGAGCCGCTTCTGCATTTGCTCTTGGCACTGTCAAATGTTTAGGTATTGTTCAATAATATTTTATATCTAATATAAAATGATACATAATCTATCTGGTTGTTTTTCTTGTGAACTCTGTCTTTCTCCAGAATATAAGATTTAATTACATTTAACCAAGTAAGACTGTTTAAGTACATCATCTATTACTGTGCATTCCTATTTACATTATTTATCTGCAAAAAATGTTTGCAATTGATAACTGGTTTTAAACACAAATTCTCCAATGTTTCTTTGATTGCGTGGAAGTAAAAATTGCTTCTGGACAGTACAGAGAGTATTGCTGCAAACCATCGAATAGCTATCGAATAAATGTCTAGTACTCTGCAGAAAGATAAAGTATTTATTTTCTTAGTAGACTGACTCTCATCCAAGAAATATCTGGTAAAAATTCTGTCCCGTTTTATCACCATGACTTAAGCTTTAACAAATTCTTTGTCTTCACCAGCTGTTAATTTATTAATTCTGTCACACTGTAGTCTCAGGCACAGGAAAAGCAAAGACCATAGGAGTTGTGCTCATAGCCAATCTTTTGCATCTATTGCTTTTCATGATCTGATGTTTAGCTCCTAAATATTTGCATCTAACTATGGGAAAACAGTAAACTCCAAAGACTGATTTGGCATTCCTGAATGACAGTTTGATTGCCAAACCAGTAACCAAAAAGTTTCCCACTTACTTATAAAGGTATTATTTTTTAAAATCCTTATATCCAGACACACAAAGATGATCAGGCAATAAAGATCAAAGATGACAGAGAGGAAATTATAAGAGGCAGTGGTGAGGAAGTGTGTCGTTACCCAATATGGGTGAGTCACTAAGATCTCTGGCGCTTTCCAAATAGCAGAGGTCTTGAACTTTTCTCAGGAGCCAAGAGACTGCAGGCCACCAGGTTGGAAGCTGGTTAAAGTATGAAGTTTCCCTGGCCTATCGGCTAGAACTATAGACAATAACATTATGTGATCAGGTAAAGAGAATATTCTGGTTGGCTACGCATTGACATTGCATGTGAATTACTGTCTCCAACTTTTCGTACATTTGCTGGAAAATAAGTATCTATTACAATTTACACTGGGTGGAAGCAAGTAAAAATAGCAAGGAAATATGCTAAGTTAGACCTCAAATACAGCCAACAACATCTGCAAAGGATGTGGGTTTTTTTAAGTCTCAAGGGTCTTAAAACTGTTATTCTGTGGAGGAATCCAGGCCCCTCTAGACTTCTTCAGCAGCTCTTGGGTGACATAAATCTGAATATGAAAATACTTTCAAAATAAGAAATGCGGCAAATTCTAAGTTTATTTATGAAGTTTCAAGACAGCAATGTGTTGGTTGATCTTGACTTTGCTATGGTAAGTGGTTCTCTTCTGTGCAAAGTATATGCCTCAGTAGTATCTGTCCTGTTATCGTTTAAAATTTTACATTGGAATGTCACAAACACCAAGATTAGTGTCTGCAACTGACGAGCATGTTATATTCTTTCTCTTTCTCTCCCTTTTTATCTTAGTTATGGATGTGCAGGCATTTGAAAGGCTTTTGGGACCTTGTATGGAAATTCTGAAAAGAAACATTGCAAACTATGAAGAGCAGCTAGTTGCTCTGTTTGGAACAAACATGGACATTGCCGATCCCAGTGCATGAGCTAAACATTGGAGCGACAAGATCTGTTATGAGAATATAGCACAGTAGTGGTTAGTCCACTGAGAAATTGTCTCTCTTCCTATAGATGCCAAGCATTTTCTGTGATTTTAAGAGCGGGTTTGGGGGTATTTTTTTGACTTATTACAGTGGAAATACTAGTAAACAAAACAGGAATTTAATAAATTGTGGACTTGATTTTTGAAAGTGCTTAGCACTGATGGTTCCATCCGGCATTAAGATGACCTGTAGTAGCACAGCACCTTTGAAAATCAAGTCCTTTAACACAGCATTTCCTTAAAGAGTAGATTTCAGAAAATCCACATGCGATGAACTTGTTAAACCAGCTTCTGTTCTTCAAAAAGGTTACAACTTTTCTGGAAAGACTGTTAGTTTGAATGTGATATGTTGAAAGTATTAGTGCACACAAAGTGTTTATATGTATTAATACAGAAGATATACAGTAGATATTACTTTCTGACTATTACAGTTGTCATGATTTTATGTTGCATTTATCACAGATGTAGTGAATCACAAGACTAATCGTAAGATAAAGCATGACAATGCATTTTGTGTAACGCTCATGACCCAAATCTGATTTTTAACATTTTGTAATTTGTTTTAAAGTCCTCTTCGTTTAATATGTCATGTTTCAGCACGACATTGTAATATCTTATGCAATTTAGAGGACTTGTATATTTTTGCAATAAATTGCATTTTTTATTAGTTACATGTATTCTGTACAGTCTAGAGTGAGGACAGCTGACAAATTAACCTTAATGCTTTAAAAGCAAAGGCAAAGGTCATTGTCATGTTCTACCTAATCATACATAACCTCTATTGTTTTCCTTCTTCCTTGTTTTATATTTATGCATTTTGTCTTCTCTATCTAGTTAAATTTTTTTTTTTTAGATTTTTTTATCTGTTAAATATTTTACCTATTTCAAATGAAATGATCTCTGTATATCTCTCTTCTTGCAGTCTAATCTTAGCTATCAAAGACCAGATTCAATTACTGAAGTGGTTGATATCAAAAGCCATGCTAAACTAAGCTTGTCCTTGAAAAATCCTTATAAGGAAGTAAAAAAAATATTTTTAATTTAAAAGATCAATACTTCAAAAGCTTTGCACAAGTCTGGAAAGTATGTAATTGATAAAGCTAACATGTCCTGCTTTCAAAAACCTGTAGGTCACCAAAAAATAATATCTTTTTAGTCATAATAGCATGGGATACCTTCTGAGACTGAGGAGAGAGAATATCATCTTAATTAGGAGCACAGGACTCATTGCTTACAAGGGTCTGTGACTGGAAATTTCAGGCACAGTCCAATTTTAATACTGCTTACTGACCTATCTGTTGATGTACATGGAAAGTTAGTGCACATAATGGTAATTGGCAGTAGTTCTGCCAAAATGATACTACAAGAGTTGTAGGAAGGCTGCTTATGCCCTGTCCCAAACACCTGAATTAGAACATCTTTCCTTCTTAGATAATGACTTTTCTAATGCCATATATTTGTGTATGTTGATGTAATTATTATCCTATAGTTAGTGATATGTTCTGACAATTTATATAATCATACCTGTATATGAAATTATGATTATATAATATGATAACAATATATAATTTATATCATACAGTATGGTATAAATTATAAGTCAGATTCCTAACAAAATACGATCTGGACAAAATTTACAAATTTCTTTTTTTTTTTAACCTAGAAACCTGGTATGAATAATTGCACATATGATAACTTGCCTTTGTACTTTTGATTTATGGAAAAAAGAGAAGCCTGTTATACTAGAAGGAAATATCAGGTAACCAAAATCTACACTCTTGTCATTCTGTATGCTTAATCTCTAAAAGCTACCTATATTTTGCACTAGCTTGATGTGATTAAGAAAAATGCTAGAAATTACTTGTACGGCAGTAAACTACAATCAAGGCCATAAATGCCAGTCATGATATTTTCAATATTGTTGGTTATATTTAAAGTTTCCTTACAATAAACAACACTTTTATATATAAAAACCAATGTTTATTGATATTTTTGTGTTTTAATTGCATTATCATAAAGTTACAAGTGACCTATTTATATTCACTTAGTAAAACATTCATAATTAACACTTTCATGTTGATTTTCATAAATGATGTTATGCAGATGCTCTGTCTACTCAGAACAGACAACATGTTGGTGTGGGAATTGTCATAGCTACTTTGTATTTGATGATTTGCTTGTAGTTTATAGCTGGAAAAAAGCTGTGGAGTGACAAATTTAAGATAATCAGAGACTCTGGGTTTTCTGAGTCCCAAAGTACAGCTTCATGTTGCAGTATTTTTACTGTGTTGCTCTTGGGGACTGGATGATTGCTGAATTTCTTTGTTGGTGAATTCAGGGGGGTTTAACCAACAGTAATAAATTATCGCTTTGTAAGTTTCATTCAAATCATTATATCCTTCATCAGTCAGCACTTGAGATTTATCCTGCATCTATTCATATGTACACTTCAAACACGCCAGTCTTTGTGTCATAAATATGGCAAATGTTCATCCTAAGAAGGAAATCATACCAAGTCACTGATTTTTAATGACCTTTCGAAAAAACGTAGATAGTTCTCATAATTTTAAACAATACTATATCATGTTTACCTGATTAGACTGTGTCCATACTTAGATTACCTGAGGCTTCTGTTATTAAAGATTTTTATCATCCTTGTTTGTAGTCAGGTCACTAAAGGAATGGGACTTTGGCAATTACTTGGGCACAGACATGTTTGTTTTTCTCCTCTCTCCCCAACCTCACCATAGATTTATAATTTTGCAGATGATTTGAATGAATTTGACAGATGCTTAAGTTCTAAAGAGGAAAAAATAAAAATTGCTCCTATGAGTTTGTTGTAGGCCCCACTGGGTGAGGAGAGAAAATCCTGAGAGAAATCCTATAAAGAAGGGCATTCATGGGCTGATGTAACTAAGCAAAAGAGAATCCACATGGCAGAAAATGTTTACAGATGCCTTAACCATGGGAAAAAAGATTTGACTGCAGTCCTCAGTCGATCACAAGACACAAACCCTGAGGAAAGCAAGCTTCCTTGGTCCTAGTGCTGGTGCCATCACTTTTTAAATTCTATTTGTTTGTGCTTCATGAGATTTTGTTCAAGTTCATCTGGAATATAACACTTACGAAATCATTCCCTTCTGGATCTCCTGTTTGAAGTCCAGAAGTGACCGATTGTGGAAGTCCTGGGGCAAGGCTGTGAAGAACATTGTGAAACCATTTGCAACCTAAAGCACTGTCACTCCATCTTCTTTCCTCATGTTGTCTTTTTTATTCAGTAAAGACTATTCTGGTCCTTGCTGGAATGGTGGGTTTGGTTTTGATTTGGTTTTGGTGGGTTTTGTTTTGTTTCAAATGTTTGGTGCTTTAAGCTTTCTATAAGGAGACTCTGGATAGTTCCATCACAATGTATGTCATTTTGTAGTTTATGACACGCTTTCCATGGCAAGCATTATTGTTTTTCAATATCAGGAGTTCCCAGATGTGTAAAATCAGTATCTGCTGGTCATCCTTCACAAACATGGCACATAAAATTCCTAGTCGTCTTTTTTTCAGACACTGTATCTGATAGCTTTTGCTGAACAAAGTGCTTTGCTGAAAGTCAGTTTGCCACCGCGTGGACGTTCTTACATGCTCTCGCTAAAGTTTTTGTTAGTTCAAAGCTCTTTTTATCCATTCATACATGTGATGGTTACAGGTGTCTATTTTTTTTGAGTTTCTAAGATACTTTCCTGTGTCTGTAGTTAAATAAGTATTACTGCAGTTTTCTCTGGGAGGAATTGCCTCTTTGTATGCTGAGTATGAACAGATCTGTGCTGTTGACTGTCTTAAAAAATTTAGGATCATTTTCAAATCATTCTAGAGATTGTACTGCCTTCATATATATACCAAGGCTGTTTCCAAGTATTTAATCTACTTTTTGTCTCAGAAAGATGCTTAACAGGCTGGACACACTTAATGCATGGACTGAAGGGAAGCTGAATAATCTTTGTAGGATATGAAAAGCCCAAAGAAAATTACTTTTTAACATTGTCTCTTCCTTTACCCCTCTAAATTATCTTTATTCTGACAGCCAGGTGAAGAGCCAGTGGCCGTAGGGCGATGTAAGGCAAGTGGAGTGACTGGCTGGGTCCTTGCTGGGGTGCAGTGGTCTGGCTGACTGGACAGTGACTCTCTCTTCATCATCCCCTTTGTCCCGTCCCTGTCCCTTCCATGATGGCAAATCAAGCTGAGCTGGAGTGCAGTAATGGCAATGCCACAGCTGTGTGAATACCATGGGTACGGTTGTGTTTCTTCCTTAGAACTGGTAGAGGTATATGTGTGTATGGGGGAACAGGGAAGAGACAAAGGCCAAACTATTACATAAAAGAAACTGTGCCCAGTCAAAAAGTGTAAAACTCTGACACTAGGTTATACTAGGCCACTGTGACAGTGTCTGCTGACTCAACCTTTTCTTATTGAGGTAAATTAAATTAGGACGGCCTAAAAATAGCATCATGACATGGTATGAATACTCTGTCCTTTCTTCTTTGAAGGTATTGAAATATTTCATCTGAGCAGCTATGAAGTTTTGGGAAAGGATAACGCTCTGTGCAGGTCTCTCTGTGGAGGACTAATTCCCTGGCAGCTGAGCAAGCCTCTGGGACCTGTTCTCCCACATCTCTGAAGATGCTGGAAACGCAGTTCTGATAAATGTCTTATTTGGAAAAAGCCATCCAACTTATCACCAAGCTATATCTTCTTTTTCCCTTTGTTGCTTTTTCCTTGTGAAGTCAGATGGTGTGACTATCTTAAGCAACCTTAGCTTCACTCTACCTTTAGGGTTTGGCTGCATCTGTATGGTTATATCCATTGTAGGAAATTTTATGTGCCTGAGACTATAAGCTAGTACTGAGACTATAAGCTAGTACTGAGGCATTGAATGACCAACATTCATACTGTTCTCCAGTATTTGTGTGGGCTCATTTATAAGCTGTCTTAGAAGCTTTTTTCCAGCTTTCCATATGGGGTGGCCACACGCAGATGGCCAGCTGAGAATAGTCCTTGGCCTATGGCAGCTCCCAAACTGTATACGAAAATTATTTGCTATTGGCCCACACAAAAACTATGCCAGGGCTTTTCTAAAAAAAATTACAGTACAGATGATTGTATTCCAGTGCCCAGGAACACTCCCTGGCATTTTAATTTACCAACCAGCATAGAGGGAACCTACAGAACATCTGTAGTCTATTCTTGACTTGTTTTTCTGCAAGCTTTGAGTTGGGATAGAGGGTTTTTTTAATTTGTCACTCTTCTGGATTGTTTCTTGATATGTCAGGTCTTTCTTTTTTCCTGATACTATTGTCATTTTTTTGTCTTGCTCTATCTTTGTAGGTGATAAAATTTAGCTAAAACTGGAATCTGTGCCATAATGACATGAAATAAATTTCTCATTAATTCCTGATCTGTCTTGGAAGAAAAAAAAATACCTGGCCTGTTATTTGTTCTGTTTCTCCCCAACTTGAACCACTGCAGGAGGCGAGTGAAGTTTCCCTGCTAGCACTCAAGAAAAATTATCTTTCCTGGGAGCAACAAGTCCTCTGTTCCTCTGCTCTGTGTTCCCAACAGCATCCTCTGTGAGGAGATTAAAGAGGTGAAACATGGGGGTGGGCATGCCTAGAGTTGTTAGGAAGGTGGAGAGAGCCAGCCACCATTGCAGCTAGCCACAGAAGGCTGTGAGAAGAGGAATGAGTACAAGTAATTTTAGAAGATACAGAAGTCATTGTGAAAAGAGAAAACAGATGTGAGAGGCTCTGGCAGAATGGCTGCAGAACAGAGGCTGCTGTGTTGGGTAGAACTGGAAGCCCCGGTGAGCAGAGTTGCTCTGATGTCTGGGGAGTATTTAGTTAATTACTGAGGGTGGATGTCTACGTGTGGATGTGAAAGTTCCTGTAGCAGAATTAAAACAATGATATGCTGTATTTCAGAGAGTCAGCAGTAGCAGCTGTGTCGTAAGGGCAGGACAGGACATTGGCTTTGGACAGGAGAGATTAAAAGTAGAGACAGGCACAAACCTAATATATAATCTATATTTTACTAATATGGCTTTGTAATATGCATTTTTAAAGTCTACCTTGTGGTTTCTTAACTTTGTGGCTGGCAGTTTTAAGAGGTAAATAGCCAGGATGCAAATTTGTCTGTATCTTTATTTTCTGTTTGTGTAGTCTCTCCTGCTTCTTGGTAGCCATCCATAATCTTGTGTAGTCTCTCCTGCTTCTTGGTAGCCATCCATAATGTGACAAGAACTCACAACTAACACTTCTCAATCCCCCACCTTGTTTTCTACCTCTCTTACAATAGCAGAAGCAACTGAATTGGCACAGCTGCCAACAATGTCCATGTTACACAGTATTGATTCATTCTCTGAGCACCTATTCATTTTGGACATGGAGTAGGACAAGGTAGGGTGTGTGGAGGGGGAGTAATAATTTAATTAGAGACTAGGCCTACAGAGCAAGGAGTATGGCATTGACATACTCTTTATTCTGAAATATAGAGGATACATATTTGACTTCAACCAAGGGGGTTAGTAAGTAAGCTTTGATACAGTTTTATGTGTCCTGCTGTCATCTACTGCATGGCCTACCTGTCCTTTTACTCATTTTCTTTTATGTCCTCACTGAGTAAATGTTAATTTACTGTATGCAAAGGAGAAAAGGTAGATTTGAAAATAAGAAAGCTGTTCAATGTCTGTTTTTAGAATCTCAAAACAATTCAGACACTCATCTTTACAAGATGGTAATCTCAGTCCTAAGTAGGATTCATATTTTTGAGCTTTCTGGGTATGTCACAGATGGTATGATATCAAGGCTCTAATTCAGCAGTGGTATTTACTTGTCTAGACCTGTATCTGGTATTTGGGCCAGTGGATCTCAGAAAACTGGGCTGCACACCTAACACTCCTGCGTAACTTTATGTAGAGAACTGTGAACCTTCATGGCAAATAGATTTAACATTTAGTTTGGGAAAAACACTTTTAATTTTCGGTAGAAAAAGTACATAGTGGGGGGGAAACGTGCTCCATAACAAGGTATGAACCTTTAGGCCAACAGTCTTTTTCTGAAAAATCTGATGGGGCTTCAGACAGGGTTTTGTATCTTCTGTAGCTGCTTGATCCAGTCTCTGCACTCTGCACCTTCCACACTGCAGCAGATGGAGCTTTCAGAAGAGTAAACTGTGAGTTTTACCTTGTAAGTGGCTGTACCACAAGCAGAGTAGCTTATTTGCAGAATGGAGGCATCTGCATATACAGGTCTTCTGCCAAGACTCGATCTGGAAATGCAGGGTCTGCAGTAAAATTCATTAAAAACCCCTGAAGCTGGAGTCTCTCTCCAAAGAGCCTAAAGGCTGTTTAGATGTATAAGGAAGATCAAAAGAGAAAGGGGAGGAAGGAACACAGCTTTAAAGTTAATTTTATTGTGGAGTGGTGTAAAAAAGATGATTCCTGATTTACCAGTTTTCAATTTATTAAAAAATATATTTTAGAGAGAGGATGTCATGAAAGCTTCCTTATATGAAGATCTATCAGTTACTTAGGAAATGCCTGAATTCTAAACATAGGAAAAATCAGAGCTTGCGGGATGTAGGGTTAGACAGTTGATGTTATAATAAGCTGTCTAGTCACTTAATAGTTGAATCTCAACATTAATTTTCAGATTTTTCCTGGAGGCATTTGTTCGAATAACTTTTGTGTTTTCAAACTGGGAAAATGATCTGTAAAGGGTTGGTTTGTTGTGCGATTAAGCACAGAATATTTTTAGTTAAATTCCATGGCATTGTTTTTTCTACTATTTTTATTATTTTTAAGCTAAACTTGCACATATATGTATAAAAAAGTAATAATTTCCAATTCACACTGCAGAAGATACTGCATGTTTTTGAAAGTAATGTCTCTCTTCAAACAGTGCCCACAGATGACAATGACTCTACTAACAGGCAAATTATTACTTCTTGGAAAAGCCAGATCTTAAACTGATGTGCTAATGAAATCTGCATACCGAGTGTGATGCTAAGTACAATTTCGATGTGTATGATTTAATTTTTTTTTCTTTTCAATTGCATTACCCTTGTAGACCTGTGGAAGCAATAAAACCAGCATTCCCTCTAGTGGCCACTAGCAGCATGTTTCATGGGACACAAAGCTTGCAGAGAACTCTAAATACGGAACCATTTCAATCTAAATTGTAAAGTTAACTTTTGCTTATTTTCTTGCACAACTATGTTAGCGTGCCTGAAAGTCAGAACTGTTGTAGGTAGCAAATTACAAGAAAAGCTCTGATACAGGATTTAGGACACATTCACATGATTGGGATGATGCTGAAAATAGGGTAAGGAAGAAATGTTTTTCTTGGAAAAATCCCAACAGTTGCAAAATCTTGAAACCCTCCATCAGTTTCTAAAATCGTATCGATTATTTCTGAATTGTGCGTGTATTTGCTTTGTATCGGATCATGCATAGCGATGCATTTCATGAGGATTTGGCCTCAGATTAGGAGTCCATTCTTCTCCCTGCAGTCTGAGGTACTGTGTTGAGGCAACTCTTGTAGCATCTGTAGTCTCATTTCTCTGTCAGTAACACAGCTGTAATGTCTAAACAAACCAGGTTGGTACTTTGGCAATTAAATGTATGGGAATGCCTGGGAAACACTAATGGACTGATAAACCATTATTTTTTCCCCAGCACCTTTTATTTTGAACCTAAGCCACCGTGAATGTCTTTTTACTGAAACGAAACGAGGGCAGGGGCCGGAGCCGGGAGCAGGCGCAGCTGCTGACTCATTCTCTGACCTTTAGCAACTTCCTTTCACCTCTGCACGCCGCAGCCTTTATTTGGCGAAACGCGAGCGCGGCCCGTTTCGTAACAGCGTTTCGGAGCGCTGATGAATGGTGGTAAATCAGGAAAGGCGCCGGGCACCCCCGGGCATCGTTACAGGCCGGCACCAACCTGGGGCCCAGTCCCCCTCTCCGCGCTGCTGCCGTGAGTCAGCGCCCCGCCGCGGAGGCCGCCGCCATCTCGGGGCCCGCGCCTCCCCCGCAGCGGCGAGAGCCAGAAGCGTCCTCCCGCCGCAGGAGACCGGGGAGGCCGCCCCTGCGCTGCCTCCCCCCGCGGCAGCACCAGGTCAGGCAGCGCCTCTCCGCGCTTGGGTTTGCTGCGGGGTGGGGGGCCCTGCCTGGCGGGCAGCCTCGCCGCCGGCGGCCGGCCCCGCAGCACAGGCCCGGGCGGGGGGCGGGGGGCTGCGGGCCGGGGCGGCGGAGGCGCGGTACACGTGTCCCTGTGACTCTTGTTTACTATCAGCCGAGCGCCGCGCGGGGCATCCTGGGGGCTGTCGTCTTATCGCGTCCAAGTTGGCAGGCGGTGGCGGCGGCGAAGACTACAGCTCCCAGAATGCATCTCGGCGAGCCGGCGGAGGCATTGGCCAATCGGAGCGCTGTCTGGGGGTGATTGATGTGCGGCGCGGTGCAATCTGCTACGCAGGAGAGTCAAAACATGTCCGCCCTCCGGGCGGGTTCCTGATAGGCAGGTCAGCCAGCCAATAGAAAATGGCTGCGGCTTGAGCAACGTCGCCTTCGACCACTCGGCGACCAAACACCGCCAGACTGGGGCGGGACTCCATTGTGGGGAGGAGGCGGGGGGGGAGCCGAGGGGAATTTGGTAATGGCGACGGGTTTGGTAAGTGCTATAAAGTTTGGAGCTGCCGCTTTTGGGGGGCTGCGAGGCCCCGGCGGGGGACGGGCGGGGTCCGCCGGGCCGGAGGGGAGCGGCGGCGGCGGCCGTAGACCGAGCCGAGGAGGCCGTTGGGTCCTGGCTTTTGGCGGCGGTGGGAGCCTGGACATTGTTTACTGGGCGCCTTCCCTCACCGGCCCGGCGGAGCCGCCACCCTCCTACACTGCTGGGCTGACACCCGCGGGGTGCGCGGGGCCGCCGGCCCCTCTTGGGGTTTTCCAGCTGCGGCGCCAGACCGCGAAAGCGGGGAAATAGAGCTGGTGTGTGTCCCCCCCCGCTTTTTTTTTTATCCCCGGGGAACGCCCGCCTGCCCCAGTCTGTCAGAGCGAGGGCGCTCTGCCCCGCCGCGGGGAGCAGCGCCTGTTTGGGGAAGGAGGAGGGGGGGAACTTTTAGCCAGGTGAGCCCCGCGCCGGCACGGTTGGCGGCTCCGCCCGGGGGGCAACAGCGGGGTCTGGGGCGGGGGGGGGGGGGGGGGGCGCTCCCGCCGCCTCCCCCCCGGGCAGGCCGAGCTGTTACGCAGTTCTGAATGAATGGGGCCTTGCGCGCATGCGCGGTGCCGGCGGGCGTTTATAAACAAGGGCAGCGTCCAGGCGGGATCACATGACGGGCGGGAGGGGAGGGGGGAGCGCGCTCCCGGGCGCGGCCTCGGCCCAGCCACGGGCGCTGCGGGCCCGGGGGCTGCCCCGCGACGGGACGGTGGGGCAATGGGAGAGGGTCTGTCGGGGGATGGGGTCCCCTTCGGCCGCCGCGGGTCACATACTGATGCGTGCTCACGCACCTTTAATTCCGCTGTAAATATTTTCCTTGTGTGATGAAAGTAATGTTTGTTGTGCGACGGGCGTTCACATGGTGTGGGGAGGGCAGTGCTTCCTCCGCGGCCCTCCTGGGGAGGGGGGAGACATCCCGTGGAGCTGGGTAGAAGGTACGGTTCGGTCCGTGTAAAGCGAAAAGGCCGTCTGGACAGAAACATGAATCATGTTCTGTGCTCATCTGAGGCTGTGTGTGTCTCTGCAGCCTTTTTCTGGCACAGCTGTGCGAGTCAGGGATGTGGAGCAGGATCCATGATCAAAGCAGCTGTGCCAGTAAAGTCTCTGGTGTAGATCCAGTCTTGCCAGTATGTTGTGTTTTGCTTGGAGAAGCTGCTCTCTGTACTAAACTCCATCCAGTGAATTGCTGCAGGCATAGAGCTTGCCTGTGACTTTGGCGGTAGGTTGGGGGAAGGAAGGCAAATACCAGAAGGAAAACCACGGGAAGCACTTCCACCCAGGGATTCATGCACAGTGTGGTTTGGGTGGATGCTGCGCAGTTCCTGCTGAACCCTTTCTCAGCCACAGTCTTTATTTACTTTTGTCCCGAATTTTTTTTTGTCCATCAAAAATAGACATGGTTTAATTAATACGCTCTTTGTTAATATTGCCATTTGTTTTAGCATGACAAAATGACTTACTTTAAAGCACAAATTCATAAATAAATAAGTTTAGCTTTAAAAAAAAAAAAGGTGGTATAGTCCTGTGAGGCATACTTCTAGAAAATACCTGTCAGGACAAGTTTTGAACATGAAGTTGAATTAAAAAAAAAAAAATCATCAAGCTAATTAATGACCATTCCCCTTAATGTTCCAAAACATTGAAAGGCTGAGGACAAGAGAAGCACACAACGTCCCAAGCAGGCTTTAATCAGGTAGAATAAAAAAATTGAAAAGCAAAGCTGGACACTTCCTTTGTTTTTCTTTTTAATTAATTTGTTAGAGGAATTTTTGGGTTTTGTACACGAGTGACTTTGGTTTAAAGAAGTTCTTGTGACTTGGAAGAACAATTAATTTCTCAAGCAAGTACCTTTCTTGTCAGACTAGCGTGTTGTGTCTGCATCTTATCTCTGACCTTCAGTGTGTTGGGATACCAGGGCAGGTGCTTTCAGATCTTGACAGCTGGCAGGAAGGAAGGAGAGGGTAACATTCCCAAAATAAGTTAGCTCGTTCATTTTGGCAGGAAAATGGGAAAGAGAGAAAAAATAGAGGGGAAAACAAGGCATAAGGGTGGAAAGGAAGGACATAGACAAGCTAGAAAAACAAGGAGTGGCTTTTCAGAGTTGATTACTTGGAGATAATCATCAAGGTCGTGATGTGCACTACTGAGGTCTGATTTTTCTGTTCAGAAATGACTGAGCATTCTGCTCTTGCGGTGTTCTGTAATTTTACTGACTCTCATGGGTGATAGAGGAGTAATTTGCATTAAAGATGCTGCTTGGAGGTGAAATACATGTCATTGATAGTTTATTTGACTGTTTAATCTCATTTCTCTTACCTTCCCTATCCACCTCGTTAAAAATCAGAATTGCGCTGTTGTAGATCTTGTAGTAGCACCATTTGAGTAGAATCAAACATCTTTTTGTGTTTGGTATGCAAGTTTATGTAAGTTTTGCAGTAAGTATTTGAAAGGTTAGGAAATGAGAAGGTCAGAAATTTTCCAGTAAAAAAAAAATTACTGCTTAGGTCAGGCCTCTTCTGGTAGGGCCAGTATCTAATTCAAAGGGTTATGTCTGAACTATACTATGTGCAGGACAAGCTGCAAAACGAATGAAACAAATTCATAGAATGAGTAAAAACATGGAATATTGTTAATATTGGCTGTATACACACAATACCTTTTAGCTGTTTATTAAAATAAAGCTGGGTTTTTTTCGTAATTGTTATCAGATGGCTTTTTATGCATTATACTAAAGGAACCTGCAAGATGACAGGCTTACTGTTTCACATGAAAATATTAGACTGGTTTTAGCTATTGTTAGTATTTTTCTGATGTGGTGCATGATAACTTACTTGGTGGACATGCATGTGGTAGACTACTCAGATTTTCTTTCTTACTAAGCTGTGTTTTCTGCTCTTTTGTGAGGCACCCATGATTACTTTTTCAATGACGCTTCATTAAAGTACAAGGTAATCATGTTATGGTAGGTTTAATTCATCATCATCTGAAAAAAAACGATCAATAACCAAATTACTAAAGACTGGGTAACCTTGTTTTCCAGATTTTAGAGGCAGTGGTTGTGTAGAATAATCACACAGTTCTCTGACTGGTGAAGATGGTTTAAAATATTTCTTTTGGTATAAATGTTACATTATTGGGAATTGGGGAAATGAAACTGCAGTGAAATTTACTAGTAGAGGCTTTTTTTCTTTCCATTTACAACACAGTTAAGGATGTTAGCAGTCAAATGTGAGACTATATGTAGGGTTGAAATAGCAAGGGATACGAAGGGCAGTGAAAAAGGCTTCTGTGGATATGCCAGTGGTGAAAGGGAGAACATGGGCCTGATGCCAAATGTCATGGGAGACCTGATGTCAAAAGGTCAAGAATGACATCTTCTTTGCCTTGGTCTTTATTTGCAAGACCTGTTTCCAGGTTCCTCGAGTCCCTGGGCCTAGCTACACACATATGATGGAGTAAGGTACTTCTTTGTCCACGGTAAAGGAAGAGCAAATGAGGTGCAGGCTGGCTCTGTGAGCCAGCCACACACAAGTTGGTGAGACTGGATGGGATGCATCAGGGGGAGCTGGCCAGTGTCACTGTGAGGGTGGTCTCCAGAAGGCAGTGGATTTGGTGGTGGGAGGGCTCCCAATACTGGAAAAAAGAAAATGTCACACCTGGCTTCAAGGAGGAGGATGTGGGGGAACTACAAGCTGGTCAGCCTAACCTTAGCCTTCAGGAAGATTGTGGAGCAGATCCTCCTTGACAGTCATGTCCTAGCTCTTACAAGGCAAGCAGGTGACTGGGAATAGCCAGGATGGATTAACCAAAGGCAAATGTTGCCTGACCTGTCTGATTGCCTTCTGTGATGGGATGTGTGGCTCAGGGTACGAAGTGAATGTTGTTTACCTTGGCTTGAGTGGTGGTTCAGGAGATGACCCCAGAGTCTTGGAGGCAATGGGCACAGGCTGTGGCAAGGAAAGTTCAAATCGTGTGTAAGGAACAGCTTCTTTTCAGCAAGAGTGGTTGCTGGAACAGGTTCCTGAGAAGCGTCAGGGAGTCTCCATCCTTCAAGGTATTAGAAACTCAAGTGGCCAGGGCTCCAAGCAGCCTCATCTGACTTCAGAGTTGGCTCTGCTTTCTGCAAGGATTGTACTAGATCATCTGTAGAGGTCCCTTTGAAGCTAAATTATGCTGTGATTTTCAACAGATCATGGAGGATTTAGGGTTTTGGTAATGAAGTAGCCTGTCAGATGCAACTTAAAACAGTTTATGTCTGTCCAGATTTTTAACCTCTGTCTCTTTAAAGTCAGATACTTTGGAGCATCCTAACATGGTGTGGGAAGTGAAGACAAATCAAATGCCTAATGCAGTTCAGAAACTCCTGCTCGTAGTGGACAAGAGAACTTCAGGGATGAATGAGTCACTAGAGTTGCTGAAGTGTAATGAAAATTTGCCCTCTTCTCCTGGATATGCATCCTGTGATGAACACATGGAACTTGGTAAATAACACGACTTTCTCATAAGCAGCCAAATTCTGAAGTTTGTTGCAGTTTTCCTATATGTGAAATTACTGGAAGCTGACTGAATGAGATTACTGATTTTTAGCTTAAGTAGGGCAGGGAATATGACAGCAAATTGTGACATCTGAAGGTCTAATTTTACAGTCACTTTTCCCTTTAACCCATTTCCAGTTCTGACATGCTGGCCTGTTGACTTAGATGTGTTCTTGAACTCAGAGCTACAAATTTCTGCTCCTGATCTCCAGAGGACCGTTTTTTGGCACAAGAATGACAGAAAGCTCAAGAGCTCCTCCTAAAGGAAAAATTACGCTGCTTTAGGCTAGAGGAACATGTAACTTCAGCTCTTACATAGTGGAGAAAAATAGCATGTACATTAGAAAGTATTGATATAATCAATGAAATATTAGCACATTTAATTGAAGTCATGGAGTGATTAAGAATAACAATACTTAGTTACACGAGAGCATGTAACACAGACTGTTTTTTAACAAGCTGGGCTCTCTTCTGCTATTTGACATAACATGTGAAACATGCAGTTTATTGATAGGAATTCACCAGGCTGTATACCTAGCGTTCATGACTTCTGAGTTATTTAATTCCAGTTCCCTGGTGGAAACATGGACAACTTTTACCCTGTATAGCCCCTGATGTTGATAATTTTTAGTCACACCTGCCAGGGCAGATTAATTTAGTTGCCTTTTGTTTAATGTTTTAATACTTTAATAAAGCATGTTGCTACTTTTGCATAATTCTGCCATACAGTTCTGTGTAAACTAGTCAGTCTAGTAAAAACTTTAAAACCAGAAATACGTTTTTATCTAGTTACTTAATGTTTTTCTTAAATTGCTTGTATGAATGTATAATAGACTAGAGATGTGATTATTCCTGTGGCCATTTTGTCAGTATTGTGAATACAGTTTGTGAAGTGTTGGTAGTTGTGATACAAGAAAATAAAATCATTTACTTCATTGTGGTTCTTTTATTTGCAAGATTTGGTGTCAACTAGAATTTACCTATGAGTATAATTATGTTAATCTGTGCATTTGTTTGTAGATGATCTTCCAGAACTACAGGCTGTGCAGACGGATTCTACCCCACCTGCACTTTTTCAGCTTGGTGCTGATGTTTCACATCAGGAATGTTCAAGATCTTCATGGAACCAACATACCTCAAACAGCAATTCAGAAAGTGCTTATTCTTGTGAGAATGGGGTGAACTGGTTGACAGAATTAGCAAATATAGCCACAAGTCCTCAAAGTCCTTTGATGCAGTGCTCCTTTTATAACAGGTACTGACAGTCATTTCAGTTTTGAACATTAACATTTGTAATATTATCTCCAGAAACATTTCCTTCACTCTTCACACCCTCTTGACTTTGAACTGGAGCCCTATTTTTGATTTTTCTATATAGTAACTTTATTCTTCTGCAGAAGATTGCATAGGACTCGTTTCAGAGCCTGTTGCAAAAGCTGCTTAATTGCAGCCATGAATGAGGTAGGATGGTTACAAGGGCATTGCCTAACCACAGAAGGCTCAGAAATTATGGACATTTACCTCATGCGAAGCAGCAGATGAAAAATTAAGATGAATTTGTTACGATAAATACTTATTAGTGCACTGACTTTAGGTTTTTTTTAAAAAGAGCTAATTGGAAATCTAATGTAATGTATTTTTTATTGATAGTTTCAGATTTGTGGTCTGTAAATTCCATAAGGCCGTGAGAGAAGCAGTGTGGGATATTAGAAGTTTCTGGTCTTCCTTTTATTGTATGGCTTTGGTCTTAGGTTTATAATAAGAAAATTAAATGCTATATTGTGAACAGTAATGCAGTTGAGATTTAATCATTACAACAGAGCACATGTCTTTAAGAACGGCTAAAAACTTCAGCATTGTGACAAGGATATGCTGATGTGAAGGTAGTACTGTCATTTGGGTGGTATATCGAAGCTATGCAGGAGTTACGCTAACTGCTCCCTTTGCCTGAGCCTGCACCCTTTAGTCATTCCATTTGAATATTGATGTGTGGGAAGTTTATTCAGTATTCAGTTCATGCAAACAAACATTTGTTAAATAAAAATATGTTCGAGTAATAGCAGCTAAGTCTTGTGTTGTCTTAATCTGAGATATTTTAATATACGTTCTTCTTTTGTAGATCATCTCCTGTTCACATAATAGCTACAAGCAAAAGTTTACATTCCTATGCACGTCCTCCACCAGGATCCTCAAAGAATGATCCTAACTTCTCCAAGAATGATTTGGATGAAGTACCAGTCCGACATGAAAGGGTGAGTTGTTCTGAAATATTTCTAAAATAAATAAAGGTGCATGAGTAATGGGTTAAGATTTTTGAGAAGATAAACTAGTTTTTAAAAGATCTGTTTATTTGTAAGACCATTTCTATTCAAGCTAGATTTTCTGTTACTTTTTACCAAACACAGTAGGCTTGACTGCTACATCATAGAGTCCACATTTTTGTGAAGAGACCACATTCTAAGAAAGCTCAGCTTCTCTTGTAGTTCCTTCTGTAGCAAGCTTTAAAAAACTTTATTGTTTGCTGTCTCAAAAAAGAAATCCAAACAGATCCATCTCCTTTTAGACACGCAAAAACTGTCAGTCCTGCTTTTTCCTTTCCTCTGTATTAATTTGTGTCTGAAACTTGTCCGTTAAAAAAAGAGTTTTTCCCAAGTGATTTTTCTAGAACTGACTTGGCCCTACAGCTTTCTATTAATTTGACCATAGATTAACATGTGCTTTGAGTAGTTCTGTGGATGATCAAGGATTGATAGCTTGTAAAATGCTTGTACCTCAGCATAAGATAATCCATAGGTGTGAAATGAATCTCAGAGAATGAAACTCAAAAATTACAGGATGGCACATTTCAAGAAAAGGAGAAGAAAATGCTCCATTCACATTTACTGCATTCCTTGAATCTTTGTCTTCCTGTTACATTCTTTTTAGTATTTAAGGCAAAATGATGACACGGATAAAATGAGAGAATGTGTCTAAAGACACATAAGACCAGTCCTAAAACCTTCCGCAGTAAAATGACACCATCATTTTGCTTTTTTTTATAGGCGAATAGTGAATCAGAATCTGGCATTTTCTGCATGTCATCACTTTCAGATGATGATGATTTAGGATGGTGCCATTCCTGGCCCTCAACTGTTTGGCATTGTTTTCTAAAAGGTAAAATAACGTGTATCATTGAATCACTATTTGTTTTGTTTTATCTTTTTTTTTTTTTTTGGTAATATAGACTTTGTTATATAACACTAATCTTTTTTTCTTGAAAAATATCTATTAGGCTCTCGTTTGTGCTTTCATAAAGGACGCAATAAAGAGTGGCAGGATGTTGAAGATTTTGCACAATCTGAAAGCTGTGGAAAAGAGGAAAATCTCCCAGTGAGTCCTTACAAGGTAGCTGTTAGTTCTAATAAATTCATTTCAATACCTGTAGGAAATACTTAGTTTCTTATGTTATCCCTGTGCCTTTAATTACTGTCTCAGGAAGACAGGTTTATATTGAACTTGTCTAGAGCTGATCAGTGTACTATTTGTCTTGCTATAAAGTAATTGACCTGAATTAATTTAGGTATGTTTTGAATGTTATATCATCTTCATAAATTTCTAGTGAGAGCACTTAGCATGTTGGTATTTTTTAATGCAATGTAAGCTGATGTGTATGCTATAGGTGTATATTCAAGTATATGCTTTTCTTGGAGGAAAAATTTTGAACTGTATGTATGTTTACAGGGCTATGGTTCCGATGGTTTGAAGTTGATTTCTCATGAAGAAAGCATTTCCTTTGGTGAGTCAGTGCTGAAGCTGACTTTTGATCCTGGCACAGTGGAAGATGGCTTGCTTACAGTAGAGTGCAGACTCGATCATCCTTTTTATGTTAAAAATAAAGGTATGAAATACTACAAGTATAGTTGGTTGCGTATTAAAATTATTCTTAGAACGTGGTTGCAGATTTTATTGGCGTCCCATGTTGCATAAGAAATTGATAAAAGCAGTATTGTAGAATCAATTTGCTATCTTTATAAAGAAATACAGAATTTGAACAAACAAAACTGTAAAGCTATAAAGCTACAGAAATACTGCATATCTCTTAAGGAAAGATTTGATCAAGTATATAAATGGAGCTCAGGAAAGCAGAAAAAATGGGGGGAGAAAGGAAAGCTGCAAATAAGGGAAGCTTTTCTCCCTTGCTAAAACATGGAACTTCTGATGATAAAAGTTTCCAGGTTTTGGTTACTTTTTCTGCTAGAATGAGATTTCACCTGAGATGAAAATAAACTATTTGCAGTAAGAATTCCCTGAGTAAGTGTTTCTGATTTTTCTTCTGGGTGAAAGAAACTACATCAGAACATTTTTATAAAATTATATCATTTAGAGATATAGGATTGCTCCAATTAAGAACTAGAGAGATTTGTCTGGCCGTTTGTCTAATTTAACTCTTTACCACTTCAGGTTGGTCATCTTTTTATCCAAGCTTGACTGTGGTACAGCATGGCATTCCATGCTGTGAAATGCATCTTGGAGATCTGTGTCTACCTCCTGGACACCCTGATGCCATTAACTTTGATGATTCAGGTGTTTTTGATACATTTAAAAGGTAATTTTTGGATAAAGTGGCCTCAGTGGTTCTTGTATGTAATGAGTAGGCACCTTAAGTCTACAAGAATTTGAAGCATTATGTAGAGCAAAGAGAGAATACTTTTGGTAATGTAAGATAAATGAGAGGGAAAAATGAAGACTGAATACTAGGAAGGCTGTGTAATTATGTGCTCTGCTAAACTGCAAAGTAATACCTTGGAGTGAAATAACTTTTCAGCCCCTTTTTATGATCGTTTAAGACAGATAAAGGTGTAAAAACATATATATAATCTGTATAAATTCTTCAGGTAAACTGAGTTTGAAAAACCTAGTACATTTTTCCCACAATAATATGTCTGCCAGCTATTAATTTGTGTTTCATATGCAGCTATGTCTCTGAATAAGTAGTTTCTTAGTAATAAATGCATGTATTATGGCACACTTTCATAATTAGTTCTTACTATTTTGTATTCTGCTTTTTGTGGTTCTCTTCTAATATATCAAACTTCAGAGTTTGATTAACTTTGAGGTTTGCCTTGCTTTGAGCAAGATAACCAGATAACCTTCAGAGGTTCTGTCCAATGTAAATTATTCTAAGATTCTAAGGAAATAGTATTACTCATAAAGATTTTTCCATGCTATTTTGAGATTCCTAGGTTTAGTAGAATCCATCTTTTCCTATGATGTTAGCTCCTTTTTAGCATCTGTTTTTAGTCCAGTTGCTTTTTGGTTTTTTACAGTAGAAAACATGAATTTAAGATGTTGTTTGCAGTTGAAGTCCTAGGAGCTCTTGTATGATTTCGCTCTGGCATAGAGAGTGAGTTCAAATGGCTTGTCTTCACTCATTTGCTGTCTGGGGTTTTTTCTTCTTATTAACTCCTATTCTGAAGTGCATATGTAGAGAGCTGTTAGAATCATTATACTTACATCTCACTGAAGAAATTGGATTTGTGGCTCCTTATTCATCCTGCAGCCTAGCTGAATACTGCCTGGATACTTGAAATTCCTTGTGTCTCTGGACAGAAGGGAGTAAGTCACTGAGAAAGGAGCGTGCAGCGGCAGCTGTGGTTAACAGAACAGAAGAATTAAAAAACAAAATCCTGTTGCTGTGTTATGGGAAGGAGATTAGGAATAGGAAGGGTGCTGGACTGTTTGTAGAACAGAGAGGTCCTTTCTCATTATCTTGTGAACTTGTCTGCAAGGTTGTTGGCGTTATCCCTTCTTTGTTGATTTTTACTTTTCTAAGGGATTTTGGAGTCAACCCTTCAGGCTCAACCCTTGCTTTTGGTTCCGTCCCACAGAAAGGAGCTGCTTTTGCAGATGGGGCTGGACTACCACTTGCAGTATTTCTTTGCTAGTAATTCTACTTTGTGTTTGGAAAAAAGCTCCTCAGAGGCCTTATTTTTGCCATAAATTATGCAACTATAGACACATTGAGCAGTGAGTGAGCAGAACTTTAGAGTTATACATTTTCTGTTGATTTTGTGGTGGTAACTTAGTGTTTTAGATTTATGATCGTATAGCGCCTTTGCAAGTGTTTTTTCCCCGTATAGCATGCCAAAGACTGTGGTTCCCAGACTGATCTGCACACACCTGGAGATGATAACAGATAGTCTGTGGAATTAAACTTCTTCTGTAGTGGTTAGAGGTTAATTGTAGTTGTTGGTCAGCAAAAAAATTCAACAAGTTTATAGTGTTCAGAGGTCTAAATTGTATGGAAACAATTCATCTGAACTCTTGAAATACCTTGAAATACCGAGGAATCACATTTTTGTCACTAGAGGGCAGATGTTTGTCAGCTTTGAATCAAATAGTATGCAATATCATGGGTCTTTAAACAATTTTTTAATCTCAGTGGAAGATTTGTCTCTGAAATAGTATGTATTTAACTGCCTAGAGAAGTTATTTGTACAATAGTGTATAATATATTAATATAGTGCTTTCATATTTGTAATTAATATATATTTGCAAGTGAACTCAATGTTTACTCTTCCCACATCAGTTGTCCCCTTCAGTACCAGTCATTCACTGACTGGATTTGATTTATGGTAAGGACAGAAGCAGAAAGAAAGAAGCTTATTTCAAAAGAGGATGAAATTTGAAGACAGTGTATAATTAATTGATATACAGCTGGGAAGTTGGTAGTACACAGCAGATCTTGGAAAGTTGCACTCTATCACATTGAAAAAGCTATTAATTCATCTGCCAAAGTTTTGGGTGTTTTTTTTTTCACTCTGACATCTGGATCAAGCACAAATCATTACATCATACAAGAGAGACCAGAGTACTAGAATGTACAGATGAAGAGTGAACAGCTATTCAGGGATTTTACATGAAAATTACTTGATCAACTTATGACATGTCTTTTTCTTGTAGTTACGATTTTACACCAATGGATTCCTCTGCAGTTTATGTGCTAAGCAGCATGGCTCGCCAGCGTCGCGCTTCTCTATCTTGTGGAGGATCAAACAATCAAGATGCTGAGAGATCAGAATGCAGTAGTAAAAACTGTGTGTCTACTGCATCATCACATCTTTCCTCCAATTCTTTGTGCAGCAAAGCTGGCAAAAGCCACAGCTCAGGGACTGCGAGTACTGTGAGTGCCACTTCTCCAAACAAGTGCAAAAGACCAATGAATGCCTTCATGCTTTTTGCCAAAAAATACAGAGTTGAATATACTCAGATGTATCCAGGGAAAGACAACAGGTAATGGTATAAAATTGTAGTTTGGTTATTACCAGTGAGCTAGGAGAATATCTGTGTTGCACCTTTAAATTTAAATGGACTAGATTTTTGCCTTTGGAATAAAAGGGATGTGTGTTGTTTTAAGAACAAGTTTTGAAATATGCTGACACAAAGCTTAATTTATGGGCGGACTTTAAATATTTACAATACTCAGTAAATTTGACACAAGCCATTTCTGGCAACCTTACCTTCTGAGAAAGCATTTGGGTAAAGCAGCTGACATATGTATATATGTGCACCGGTAGAGCCACAAATACACAACAGTCTTTGTTTACACTGGTGAGAAATGTTCATGGGAAGAAAGTACCAGGCTCTCTGCTCGTGTGTTATAATGGAAAAAAGGGGAAAGAGAATTTCTGACTCTTCTAATTAAGTCTTGACATAATATTGCAGATTGTTCAGTGAAGTTACTATCATTTATTCTCAGTCTCTACATATTGAATAATGGAGTACTGATTGTTAGCATATCTGAAGGATCTAAATCCAAATGGTACATTGCCAAATTTTGCTTGTCCTAAAGGCATTCAACAATCTGGTGAAATTTGCAGAAGGGTCGTATTACCGTGTGTTTGGGGGAGGATTCTCTGTTGGTTTGTTCTTTTGTTTTTATCTATATGCACGTTCATGCCTAAATATTTTTTTTTAAAGATCTCCATTATATATGTTTTAAGTAATATTTTGTGCTAATTGTGCATATGTAAATATAAACTAAAACGCATGAACGTGCACTGGTCTTATAATCAGATTTTTTATAACATTATGAAAACTGTTACTGTAAAAATTGTGTTGTCACATTCTAGTACTAAATCTGGTAAAAGCTAAAAGTGACAGGGCTTTGAGAGGGTTTTAACTATTTTACAGTGTTCTAGTAAGGAGACTGTAACTGGTCTTGAGAAATAAAATCCTACCATACAAATAACCCGTCCTTAAATCCCAGCCAGTCTTGTGTGTCCTGGCAATGATGTTCTGCAGTGTTTATAGTAATTTCAGTGAAGCAGACCTGCTGCCTTCAAATTCATTGCAACTGTTAATGAGAAATTGAACAGAATGTCAGCTAGGAAAGTTTATGATGGTTATATATTTAATTTAAAACGCTGATTTCGAATGGATGCAGTGAACTGGAGCTGCGGCTGGATGGATGTGAAAATAAGTTGAATATTTCAGTGAGCAGGTTTACGTGGAAGGAAAGGGTTGACAGAGTTACAAGTAAGCTTCAGAGTGCACTGCTCACTGTCCCATTTGGAAGGCATTTGGGTGCAGTTTCTTGACATCCATAAAGTACACTACAGAAGAAATCATAAAGAGTTAGTGATAATCGATTTTATAGGCATTCAGCTACTGTTGCTTAAGTGTTGCTGGGGCGTTTATTAATTGAGCTGTTCAAATGCAATTCCCATGTTTTTTGTATGTAAGTATGTGTCATTTTCAGATTACTGAGTAGATCTTACGGTTGGTTACATGTAGTACCATTTTCTGTACACTGGCATTCTTATGTTTGCTACAGTTACTTTATTTTTCCTATGCATGTAAGAAAGGACAGAACTTGAGGTATTTTGAGTTAAGCTGCCTGTTCTGAGTTAAATGGTCTATTCTGAGACAAAGTAGCTCAAGCCGCGTCAACAAGATAGCGAGCTGTAAACATTCAAAACACAAGTCAGCATTCACATGATGCTTTAAAAATACTGTGGACCATAAGACTGTACTTGAGAAACTGGCGTTAGGGTAGCACTTGTTTCTTTTCTAGATGTTCTCACTGTGACTGTAGTTGGACTTGATTGTGCATTCAGAAAAACTTGAATAATCTGAGTAGTGTACGTTCTAAAGATGAAGAAAATCACCTAAACTATTAACAGCATTTGTTCATGCTGAACATAATTACTGAGTAAACTTGAGGCATTCTTAACTACCGTCTGACAATTTCTTTTGAGTTAACAGCAGTGTAAGGGATTGCATCCTGCACATCAGTCTATTGCTAAAATGTCATTGGGTATCTTACCAGCATTTTAAGAGGACAGGGGCAGCGTACAGAGACTGCGAAGTTCTGATGAGGTGAAGGGCACCTAAGGCAGTGATGCAGTAGGGTCAGTTTTTTCTTGTTTCTGGTTAGGAGAATTAGGTCTCTGTTATGTCAGGAAATTTCTCTGTGCGCAGCTTTTTTTCAGTCTCAGTGGTTTGCTCATAGAACTGTTTCCTTGGAGAAATAGAGCTTTTGTCTCTGCATTAGATTTTTCAAGCTTTTTGAAACGTACAGATCTGTCCTCACTCTGTCTCAGTGCAGTTTTTTCTCTGGAGGTGTAAAATCCATATGTATTTTTACATTTGAAATACAAAGATTCCGTGGTGCATTTTTGTTTGGAAATGCAATGGCCTTTTCAGCAAACCTGCTCTCTCTGGATCACTGTGTTCTTTCCTGGGGGTCTAAGTGACCCAGTACAAACTGGTGACCAAAACCAGACAGGTTTCTGGTGACATTGATTTGCCTCTGGATACTGGCAAAACCTGAAAAATCTGCTAATTAAACTGGAGTGTGTTTACTTCTGATGAGAGAGTGAAGATACTGGTTCTTAATTTGGATAGAAAACCAGGAATTCTGTTGCCGAAGAGACAGGCTGTGCAAGTGGATTTGATGTTGATGGGATCTGCAACTTGAGTTTGCTCTAAGGAGTCACCAGAGCCTGTGACAGCACAGGCTTAAGGGCAGCCCCAGTGGAGTTCTTGCTGTGCTCTCCGAGTGCTCTGCAGCTTGTGGAAGCTTGAACGATCTTGCAGGATTAAAATCCATTTTCTTGGTATGGTGCAGAAAAGCCTTCAGAATTGCTGTTACGTGAAATGCTATGGAAGTGGTCGATGACACTCTGCTCTTCTTGATTCTTTTAGAAAGTCTGTGAATAGCTTTGCTGCCAGCAAGGAACTTTTTAATGATAAAGCGAAGTACTGCGTTGTATACACCTTTTTCTTAAAGCTGGTCATAGAACTTTCATCACTGTAATCTGAAGCCCAAGCATTCTGACTCAGTAGTTCAGTAACTGTCTTTGATAAAAGAGCTCTTTTTTAGAGATTTTCATTCAGCTAAAGGCTGGAGTTAAAGCTTTAATGGAATATTGATCCAGCATTTGGGAGTGCAGTTAAGCAATATGGCATGATAATATGGGGAAATACTGTCCAAAAGACATAAAGTTTATAAGGAGTAGGAAAAGCAATTCATTCAGTTTCTGGAAATTATGATAGGTGTGTTAGAAGAAATGGCTTCTTTTGCATAGGAACGGGAACTTCCTAGTATGTTCCACCCAGTCGTGTTCTCCCCAGTATGGATTAAAGGTAGAGGAAGCTACACACATCTATTAAATAGACATGAGGGTTTGCAGTGAATGAAATACTTGTTTTGCTGACGTCATATTCAGATCATTGCCCTAATTATTAGAGAACATATTTTCAGCAAATCTGTCATATGATCTAGTATGAAAGTAGAGCAAAACAAATGTGAGTCGCCGTTTGGTGGTGGTTTTTTTAACATCCCCATTTTGCTGGTATACACAAGTTGCTGTGTATTCAAATGTACACCCTTTGAAATGTTAGAATGTGCATTGACCCATGCTCAGCTAACACAGAAGTCTCAGCGGTTTAACTGTTAACTATGAGAAGATAATCAGAAACATGATTGTTTAAAAATTTTTTTTTTTAAAGATACAGTTGATTTCTTCTGTGTGTATTATTTCTACATTTAACTTTTGTCTTCTTTAAAGTGCTGAGGTAAAAAAGAAAAAAATTGAGGGTATTGCTTAACACCCTGTCCTGACTGCACTGTAAACATTTATCTTGCAGAGCCATAAGTGTGATACTCGGTGACAGGTGGAAGAAAATGAAAAATGAAGAGAGACGGATGTACACGCTAGAAGCCAAGGCCTTGGCGGAAGAACAGAAACGTTTAAATCCTGACTGTTGGAAACGAAAACGAACAAATTCTGTATGTTTGTGAAGCAGTCTTTTTCATCTTGCAGTTAAATGTGTTCATATGGTAGCTATGGTGGGTTTTGTTCAGGATAAACGGCTGTCTGCTGCTTTCTTGGTAGCCCAAACCTTCATTTTACTTCTCTGCGTTGTGTAACCTGCTTTTGGACAGTTGGCAGGAGACAGATCAGGAGAAGATCTGTCTCCGAATATTTTGAGAGAATTCCATGAATTCTGTCAGACTGAAAATGAGCGTGTTTGTGAAATGCAGACGAAGGGCATTTGAAGCAACTGTGTTTATAAGGTTGTACCTAAATTACAACTGGCCATTCCCCTCAAAAACACTTTACACTGTCACAAAATCCTTGTCTGTTGTGATTCAGTCCCCTTTTTCTTCAGTAAAAGCTTTTCTTCACCATTTTCTGTCTTTTTTACTCATAATTTGTATCAGCATACATGAAGTTACTGAGGGAGCAAGTTATTTTTTTTTCTATTAATCCCTTTAATTTATTACTCTGTTTTAATTGTAAAATAAATACAGTAGATAACACTTCTTCTGGAGGGAAATAAATTGTTCTCCACTTTGTAGAAGGCCATCAATTTCAGCGTCTGCAGCAATGTATTAGTAGGTGGTGGATGTGTTAGGTAAGATAAGGGCTTTCAAGCTAATACATCATATAAAGAGAACATCAAAAAAAAGGAGATTCTGCCAACCTGCATGTTCAGCTAGAAGAGCAGGTTGGAAGGAAAGATCAATGAGGTGCACAGAATGCCAGATCGTTTTGTCAGCCATTTTATGCCTGGGTAGGAGCATTGAGTGTGATGTGGACCTCACAGGTTTAAGACTACATCTTCAAATTACCCCCTTTCCTTTCATGTGTAAATGAGACTACTTTCTCAAGAGCATATGCAAGTGTTAAGACTGAATAAGAAATGCTCCAACACTAAGTTGCTTCTTACTGCTGTACATACTTGGTGCTGTTTTCAGTCCCTTGTTGCAGAAGGTTTCACCAAATCCCAGCTGCTAGGAACAAGCTGTTTTTCTGTTCACTGTATTCTATTTTAATCAACAGTGACAGCTTCTGTTAGATTTCCTTGTGGGTTTAGTTAAATAATAATATTTATTTATTTATTCTGCTTTTACACTACAGCAGTCTTGGGCATTGGATGGTTCACTTCACATGTGCACCTGTGAGCTTGACAGAGCTCAGTGCGGGTGTTGGTGTGTAACCTAGAGGAATAGCGGCAGGCTGGCCGCAGTGCGGGCTGGCTTTCTTGCCCTGCCTGGTAGTGGGACTTTCCTTCCGTCTTCAGGCCAAGATAACAGTATCTATAGAACCTGTTACCTCAGTGCTGTAACAGGAAATGCAGGAAATACCTTTTTAAATTTATTTCAGTGAACTGAGAATTTTGTTCTCAGCTTGGTTACCTCATCAGGTAATGATGGCAGACTGCAGGCTGTGGCAAAAGTCTTGATGGTCTTTTGATGATCAGGAGACAGAATGATCTGGTTTGTCTGTTTGTTTTCTTCTGAATAACTGACCAATGATTACAAGTACTTGTGGCTTTCAGAACAAGTGTTTGCTAGATTTAAGATAATGTCTGCTTCCCCTTTGCTTGGTAACTGCTAACCTGGTTCTTCTCTTTTCTCAGGGCTCACAACAGCATTAAGCCAGAATTTTCCTGTTAACTCTGTATTTACAAAATGGCTGTTGCTTGACGGCAAGAAGATGCAAGATCAAGGTCTTAAGATTTGTTGTGACTTAGCGTGACCATAAAATACTGGCACCATCGAGTTGGAAATGATCTACTAAGAGTGCAGATTTGCTTTTTACAATAGAACATTAAGTAAGCTAAAACTATCAACATTTTAAACCAAATTGCCTTATTTTTCTTCCAAACTTCATATATGTATCAGGTAATATAGGCTTGAAAATGGATATCCTGTGGTGCTAAAGTACTTCAGAAAGAGGCGAAGGAGATATGTATAAATGTTTATTTTTAAAAGAAAATGTACAAAAAGGGGAATTTTAAAATATGTAACAGCTGTTTATATACATTGATTCTTATTGCTGATTACTATGTATTGCACAGCCATATTATTAATTACGATTCTGGGGCCTGGGATTTTCTGAAATGGCAAAATGTGTTATCAGCCTCTAGCTCCCCAGCCTGCCCCGATGCCAACAAGTTACCGAACATGTGGTAAAGGGAGAGCTAGTGTCATGTAGCAGGGGAGCTGCTTCTTGGGTGGCCATGTGTAACATTTGTATCCACAAGTGCCGTAGTTTTGCAGCAGCTGGCACTAGCGAGAGCTGTTATTTCTGGTGGAAACAATGGCCCAGGACAGGATGAAACGAATAAATAGCGTTATCTCAAGAAAAATGGTGCTGTTGATATTGTCACCATCGTAGTTTTAACTCTGTGTTTTGTCTTTGCCACATATTCTACAATATTTTATTTTGCCATAAGACATCTTTATGGTGGGGGCAAACTTTGCACTTAACTATACGTGCAACACTTGCACTTTACTTTGTTTTTCCTTCAACTGTCTAAAATTAGAGCAGCTGCATTAGGATTACAATTGCTTCTGCTGTGAACTTTTACAATCATGGCTTTTCATGTACTAAACAGCTGTGTGTTTCTTTTTTTTTTTTTTTTTAGAATCACAACTGTAAATTTCAGTTTATGACACATGTCTACATGATGTTGCCCCTAAGATTTTTGCACACTATATTCTTGTATATTATTTCAAATAAATTCATTAAAATTTGGTGTTGTGTATTTTGTAAAATGAAGAGGACTGATCATTAGGTTAGCCCTGCAGAGATGAGCACGTTCTGCATGGAAGTCTTTACATTAACCCATCCAAAGTATATTTTGATGCTTTGCAGTTAGGAAGCTGCTGAAGAATTTCAGATGCTGAATTCAGGATTGGATAGTCAGTGATGTTCTTTATTACAGTTTAAGCAAAAAGAGAGTTGAAATCAGTATAAATCATTTCAAAGCAAATAGCAGTTCAATAATCATTTATGTTATTTATAAATATTTTTCCTTGTGTTAAAATCAGTGATATTTAGATGGAAACTGATGATTCTAGCGTTTCAAAAGTACAGTCTTCTGAATAAGGCTAAAATGTATCCAACTGTTTAAAACTGTGCTTGTAGGAAAAGAGCTACTTCCTTCTTTGAGATACTAAATTATACTGTAATACTTGAGTGTGTCTAATTTTATACCTTTCTAAAATCAAAAGGATTGCTAAAGAATTATTCATTTTTATTAGATGTAGACTTACAGCACATAAAAATGGTACAATTTCCTTATTTATACACAAATACTATAAGTTCCTATAATTCGAACATAAAGCAAAAAGAAATTTCATGGATGAAGTAGGTAAACACATTTTGTTGTAAAGCTGATTTACGTGGGGATGATTTACATGAACCGTATCTGTGGCACCAAGGACGCAGGGCTGCGTTACTGTCCGCTCCCAGTGTTACTGTCCACACATTCACTGAAGGGTTGACATCGCTTTCTGCAGCAGCTGAACCATTATGGGATAGACTGGTGCGAACTCCTTCCCCTCTCTTGTCCTTACTGATTGAACGTAAGCTTCCAGTGCACCGCTAAAAAAAAAAGTGAAGTAGCTGAAGCAGTTAAATAGCATACAAATGTTGTATGTTCAGGAACTGAAATTAATCAATGACAGAATTTTCCTCAGGTGATCTTACATGTCTCTGTGGAAGGGGGTGGGCAAGAAAGGCCTTACAAAGCGCTACATAAATTGTTTCATGATCTTTCTCTCCTTTCTTGCATGTTTTGAGGAGTGAACAAGTTAACATTTAAATAAGCAGCAGCAGCATGTTGCAGATGGCTTGAAATGACAGCTCTGACGCACAGACTTGGGCACATTGCTGTACTGGTAACCTTTAGAGACGAAAAGAATAGACTCCAGCTGCTGCAGACGCGAAGGGTGCAACTTACAGAATGAAAACTGGGGCACTGGTGAACAACCAAGATGCCTTCAGGTGATTTTCTGGCTGAGTGTTTTAAACTGCTGGTGTCCTTTGGGAAATGCTGCGCTGACCGACAGACAAAGTGTATGTGCGCGTCTGTACGTGTCTGCTGTGTTTTTCTTACACGTTGTCGTAGGAGGGCACACACAGAAGTACTCTTGTGTGATTTACACAGATTGAAAGCTAAGAGGGGCAACTGTGATTACGTACTTGTCTGTACATAATGTAACTTGCATTACAACACAGCCGCCTTTCATCCAACTATTCTAGTAAATAGTATTGTTGAATGACAGCATATCTATAAAACAAAGACTGTAAATGCTGATCTGCTCAAATTCCAACATAATAGTTCATTAAGTGACCCAAGTTAGCTTTGCCATACTTAAATATGGCTTCTAATATTGATTTTCCTCCCTTTTCTATTTCTCCATGTAATAGATACAATGATCTTGGGCTTTCCTTCTAAAACTCTTTGTTTCTATTAGGTTCCATTGGTGCTATTTACAGCAAAAGTGTGACACTAAGGAAAACACACGCACAAACAACAAACCTCCATTTTTGAGTGGGGACTAAGACAACTCCTGATACATGGCTGGTCCTCTTCTGGCGGTGGCAGCTGCAGCACAACTACAGGCTGTCCCAGCCGTGCCCAGGCCCGTCCCATGGGGCAGCGGGTCCTGTGGCTGATGCCAAGCAGCAGGGCTGAAATCGCCACTCTGGGTCACAGAGCGGGGAAGCAGTCCGGGGGGGGGGGGTTGTCTGTCTCCTGCACTCCTTTGTGGAGGTGCCGGGGACACCAGGACACCAGCACAGCTGCTCTGCCAGTGAGGGGTTGTGGTAAGGTGCAGGAACATGCCCAGTCCCACGGAGGGGGGGGGGGGCGGGGGGGCGGGGGGAGGTTGGTGGTGGCTGTGCACATCTGGACATCTGGTGGTGGGGAGGTGCATGGCACAGGGTTAGAGATGGAACTCAGAGCAAGTGCAGTGTCGTGCCTATAAACACACTCAACTGCTGCAGGATGGTGGGCTGGGCCAAGGCAGAGCTGTGTTTATGTTCGCTGCTACTTCCAACAAACTTGTGGTGAAATACTGCCCCATCCTAGCTACTGTGAAGGAAATTACCCCAGACAAAATCAGCACACTGCACAAAGAGTTAAGGGGACATAAGGCAGCACTGCTTACCAACCCATCAGTGCCTGCTGGCACCTGGAGGTGGTAGGCAGTACATAGGCATTTAATTAGGCAAGGCTTAAGGACAGCAGAAACACTGAAGAGTGAGACTCAGCCTCTGTTTCATGCACACATACAGGCTCCTCCTGGAGTGAGGTGATGAGAGAAGAGGGGCCAAGATCCCCGTGTGATGCTGCAGCACTGGGAAGCTACAGCCAAGCCTGGCAAACCAGAGGCAATGGCAGGAAGAAGTGGGGCTGTAACACACTTTGCTGCCTGTCAGTAAAGCTATTGCTAAACCAGCAAGGGTTCTGAACTTCCTAAACAAAAACTAAATCCCACCTATGTCAGAGTGCTGCTGGGAATGTCCAGCAAAGGTCATTTATTAGTGGGCGATGCTCCTGAGGCCAAGAGCCTGGGCTCAATTTGCTGGAGAGATGAGCCTGAGCTTTGGGTTCCGAGAAGCCAGTGGCAGCGATGGCAGCCTGGCCCTGCAAGCAGGTCCTGGGGCTGCACCCGCTCCTGCCAGCAGTGCTCCTCCCCACCAAAGCCAGGCGCTGATCTGTAAGCCTCACTGCCAGAGTGCAACGGGAGGAGCTGGGTGTCCACACATAGCAGACGCACACATGTGCAGTCAGAGTCTCTGGCCTGTTGCTAATGGAATTTGACAGGGAGAGAGTGAAGCGTGCAACTGTACAACCAAGGAACCCGAGGCAGCTTTCCTTCTGAGCACAGGATGGGAATGAAACTGCAAGGGCAAGAGTGCCCACCATGCACCACAGCTCCCGACACCCCCAGGCAGGGCTGCTGGACTTCAGACTCCCTCTGCTGAAGCCCAGAGCACATTGTCTAAGACAGAGGTGATGCAAAAGGAGGATGGACTGGATTACAGGAGCTTTGAGAGGCTTCAGAAGAATAAAGGGACTGAGCACAGGAACAGTCCCTCATGCTGGCCTGGATGCACTTGAGAGCTCTTCAATTTTGATAACTTACTAGTGAGTTATGCTGAGGGGTCCACACCAGGTACCAACACACTCTGAATAGTCACTTTGCATGCTGTCACAAACAGCAAGAGAAAAGTTATCCCCCGTTACAGGCAGGGAAAGAATATTCATTTTATCTAGCCAAAATGAAGGTGACTTCTTCTACTTGGTCAGGTCCCTGAAAACCTTCCGTCTGCTCTTCCCAATGGCCTCTGGTGAGCAGCACAGGGTCTACAGGGAAAGAGGCAACAACCAAAAAACTGCTTGCTGCAGCCACAAAGTGCTTCAGGTGCAGCTCACCTCACTCCCAGCAAAGGCCATCAGCATGATGGACTGCAGAGAGATCAGGCACATCTGCAGGTAAGTTTTAAATCCCAGGATTTAAAAAGAAGTGAGATGGGGGAAAGGGACAGCAGGTGAGTGTGCTTTTTCAGTAAACTGGCCTCTTGTGGCAATGAGGGGCAGAGCATGTGATGAGCAGACTGAGCAGCAGGTGGGAGATGCAGGCAGGGAAGGCTCACAGATCCCATCAAGATGAGGGGAAATGCTTCAGAAGTGTCAGATGTGTCTCGCATTTCCACTTGGGTCAGTGCTCAAGTGCTCTGGTCAGCAGCAATCGTTAAACACATTAGATGTTAGTTACCTTCCACAAAAAATACTCCCTTGTATGAAAAAGACAGTTGAGAAACTCCCATGACAGTTTTCTTACTGTAACTGTTATTCATCTTGCTGAGTCTCTCCCCTTCCACTCACCAGTGTCCCTGTCTTTTCCTCTATGCACTCCCCAAAGTTTTTTGGGCCCAAATAGTTTTTAGAAGTCATCAAAAGCTGAAAATAGAAAAAAACATATTGATCTGCTTAAGTTAGAAAGCTCTGACACCTCTTGGTGAAGTTGTGGGTTGGCATCATTATCCAGATGGTAACACTGCTATCCCTTTCTGACTTTATCTCCTTGCTTTGAAAAAGCCCTTGAAAAAGATGACAGAGATAACCAGATCCCTTCAGATGAAAGGGAGAAGCTTTACCCTAAAAGCAGCACCCAAACCCACTCAATGTCAGCCCTTGATAATCCTTAGCCAGACTGTTATTCCCATCAGATCAAACAAGAAGGAATGAGATTTAGGCTACGCTAAGTGCCCAACACCAGTATTAGAGTCCTGCTGTCACACCTTCCAGCAGCTTTTATCTTTTTTCCTTCTCTCCTGCCTCAAAAGAATCTGATTTAACTGGCAAAACATCAGTGGCAGCCACTGTCCTCTTACAACTCAAAGGGCAGCTAAAAGGAACTTGACAAATTGTTTGGTGGCCTCAGAACTGCCCAGACCCTTCTTTCCAGCAGAGACCAACAGCTTGACAGAAGTTGATCTTTGTCAGCTCTCTTCTGCTGTGCTCACTCTTTTACTGTGGCTTTGCTTGTGTTGTTTCAAAGAGACAGAGTCAAACTTCATCAATATGACCAACCCAGGAGCATCTTAACTATCTTTTCCACTCAAAAGACAACCAATAATTACTACTCCATCAATACTATAAAGTGAATTCTCATGTATTTTTCTAAAACAGACCTTGTACAGCTTTACATTAAGCAATGAAAATAAAACCTTTCTCAATACTCTAAGACTAAATGCATTCACTATTTTCCCATGTCCCATGCTTGTACCTCCAATGAAAGTATTTAAGCGCTCTAAAGTTGAATGTTAAAATGCAATTCATAATCAATAACTTCACCTGAAACGCTACAACAAAAGCTTGGCTTTGTGTGTAAAAACACTCTTTAACTAGGAGTGTAGTGATAGGACGAGAGGTAATGGTTTTAAACGGAAAGAGAGTAGATTTAGATTAAATATAAGGAAGAAATTCTTCACTGTGAGTGGTGAGACACTGGAACAGGTTGCCCAGAGAAGCTGTGGCTGCCCCCTCCCTGGAAGTGTTCAAGGCCAGGTTGGACGGGGCTTTGAGCAACCTGGTCTAGTGGAAGGTGTCCCTGCCCATGGCAGGGGGGTTGGAACTCGATGATCTTTAAGGACCCTTCCAACCCAAACCATTCTATGATACGATTCTTCTCAGACAGTAGGAGTTTCACTAATGGCCTAATCCACAAAGACATGGTGAGCACCAACTGCTCACCAAATTTAATATTTATGTAAGACTCCCTTGTCTTGTCAGCCTTCAACTTGTGAAGGTTATTCTGCAAATGCCACATCTCCCATTGGTGGGGATTCTGCTGTAACGCCGGGAGAAAAACTGACAGGAACTCCAGTGCCAAGAGAATGAACTAGTCATGGAGAAACATCTACTACTGAACAAAGGACATGGGCACCTCCAGAGCAGAACTGGCCTGGAGAACTACCTACTTCACGTACCCATCAAGGCAGAGCAGCAGCCTGCCTCCCACGTGGGCAGGTGTAAGAAAGCAGCTGGAGGGGCCTCACACTGAGTGAGAGGATGAAAAGCTGCTGCAGCTGCTACAGGCTGGGAGCCAAGAGGCAGCCACAGTCACCTGGAGCAACACACCCTACCTGATGACCATGGAACAGCTCATAATCACGGTCAAGCTCTGATCAGCTCAGGAAACTCTCCTCTGCAGTGCTGCCCATGGTAATGACACAATGGTGACAGGCCAGGAAGCCTGTCCATCCTATTAGGAACAGCATTGCCTATAACAAAAGGTCCAGGTAGTAAAATGGCAGAAATCATTAATCCAGGGAGAAAGATGTTTGGAGTCCAGAGAATAACGGTGAGGTTGCTTCAGAGCACAAGGGAGGAATGGGCTGCGAGAGGTAACCAAAGCATCACTGGTCATAAAGTAGGTGTGATTTCAGAAGTACATTTGGGATGGGAATTTTGTTCTTCTGAAGAGAGTTACCAAGTCTTAAGGGTGGGATTTCGGGACTGCAGCATACAGAAATACGGAAGCGCAGGAAGCTGCTTACGGCAAAGCAAGATGGTTGCTGCTGCACGCAGCCAGATTTCAGCTCAGGCTGGCTGAGCTGGGCAACTTGTAACAATGCACTTCACTGAACTTGCTGAGGTACCAACATGAGTGTGCCTCATTTTGGGAGATAAATGAGTTTAGTAGCTTTGTTAACATCTGAAATGCAGATTTTATTATGACATTTTTGTAAATTTTATCAGTCTGAGCTCAAACAAGCTCTTGTAAACTATGCTGGCAGTACAGAATTCAATTCAGAGGCACCAGTTTACCATTAAAATCTTTTCTTAAAAAAAGGTAGGCTTGCTCCTGTAGAGGACACTGTAAAAACACTAGTGCCTAAGTAGTAATGGAAAAATAAACGGCATCATGGGTGAAAGCAGTATCATCAAGTCTCCAGCACAGAAGAGATCACAGCTGTTGTCATATAAAAAGATGTAATTTATAGTTATATTACCGATGTTTAAGAAGATGGAAGAAACCCTGTTTATGTAATATACAAAACATACTCTTGAAGGGATTAGACTAAATAATGCCCTAAATTCAGCATCTTCCAGTCTAATAAAGGACATAAAACCTGTTCAGCAATCTGTTTCTATTTTAAAAGACAAGCTATGGTATACATTACAAATATTGTTTGTAAAAGAGAGCTATGGAAAGAGGGTTGGTGGGGTGTTCTGCATATATTAATGCTTCATTAAAAATGCCATAAGAAGTAAGGAAAAAAAATCTAAGTTTAAGATGCCCTCCCACATAAGGAAAAGGATTTTAAAGCACTTATTAAATTACTTCACTTGCTTGAGCAAAAACATGAGCTTTCTTGGAAATCAGGACAAGCTGATTATATAAGACCCAGATAGTTCTTTTTTAAAATGTTATTTCAACCCATGAAGATTTATATCTACAGTTAAAATTAAAAAAAAAAAAAAAGTATGATTTGGGCTGTGGTTCTTAAAGGGATCTTAATGCATATCATTTAGAACTACTCTAATTAATTAGTTCATTTTATATGGAATTGTGAATACTAGCACTACCCTTCTGGGCTCTGACTTGGTCAAATGGAGCCTGATTTACACTGTAAGCTTCAGAAGAGGCAGGGATCACAATTCTGTTCAGTAGTGGGGTAGTGCCCTGTGCACTCAGGTCCCAATCAATTAGCAGGGCAGCTGGAGGCCAGCAGGGCCAGACTTTTCTTTAGTACTCTGTTAAAAGTCTGTTTGCTCTGCAAACTTCAGGGCAAAGAATAAAATGGAAAACATGCTGTGTAAGAGCACATCTGTCTGACACCAGATCTATTTAATCGAGTGCTACAAAAGTTACTGTAAAACTGAACAGCATCATCTGCAGGACAACAGATTAGCAAGAGACATCTCTGGTTTATTCCAGATTGCATAATAAAGAGATCAAAGGAACTGTGCGTTGACAGACAAGTCTAAGTGACATGGAGGGTTTTTATGAATGGCCTGGTGCTGGCCGGGGAGCGCTCGGAGGCGCAGGGAGCGCGCAGCAGCCCTCCAGCCACACTGCGTGGCTGCCTCTTGCTTGCTTTAAGCAGAGCAGAGCAGTGACCCAGCACAGCTCTGCTGATTGCGGCAAAGCTGTCACGCTGCTGTGCCTAGTGAGACTGAACCTAATGCACAGATGGGGCTTTCGTGGTGATCCCCAAGCAGGCATTTGTCCCAGCCCCCGGCAGGTTAGTGGTCAGAGCCACTCTCTGGCTCAGGATATCAGCTCATTACGAAAACGAAGCCTTCACTGGGCCTGACTTTCAAATCTGCTCCAGCAACAGTGAGCTTGAGTAAGGGGAGTCTACCCACACTCAAATGGTAAAGATAAGAATTTGGCCCTTGAGTGGATGAACTGTCCATCAGGCTGGCTCAAATCCTGCCACATCTAACAGGGTTTCTTTTATGGAAGAAAGGTTGAGTTTTCGAACTTAATTTAAAAAGAAAAAGAAAAGAAGTGCCCTGGCCACTTAAAGAAGGGCTCCTTTCAACACAATCTCCGCTCCGGGAGGATGCCTGCAGCGGGGTCATCTCACCTAACTCTGAATGCCTGCAGGGCAGCTGTCTGCCTGAGAGAGCTCCCATGTCCCAGCCCACGCTCCCTTCACTGAGCAGAGAAAATGGAGCTTTCAGGACACAACGCAACTGACCTATTTTAGGTACCTACTTCAGGATGAGATGAATCAGCCCCAGCAGCGCCTGTTTCTCTCTGTTGACTATAAAGGGAGTCTAGCTAATATACCTCTGGCCAGGTAAATACCACCCTTCATGCTGAATACAAGCAAAAAGAAATGCACAAAAATGCTCAGAATGCTACTAATTCATAGCATTAACACCACACTGCATATGAAGCGTTTAAGAACTACAGAGTGGAAGAAGCACTGCAATTAGCTTTAATATGAAGCTGTAAGGATTCTGATAACACAAGTGAATTAATATCTAAGCAGCAGGTCCCCAGAGTAATTGCACAGTCGTTACAAAGGGAAGTTGCAGAAAATTACCATTTGCAAGGTTGCAGCAAACATAAAGATAATTTCTTGATGTAGGCCAGGGATCTGAAGGCTTGAACATCCAAGGTTCAATTAGCAGAGCTGAACAACTACAGGCAGAAAAAGCTTGAAGAAGGTGACTGATAAAAGACTCCAGACAAATGAGCAAGATGCCTGTAGTTCAATTTCGGTTCATGAGACACATGAAGAGCTGGCTCAGAAATCTTTCAATAGAGTATTAAAGAAAATATGAGTGAAACGTGGCTATACTAGTGACTGACGTTTGCTTGCCTGCCCTATGTACAGATAATCAGCCTATTTAGAAATGACTAATAGGCATGAGAGGAGATGGTAAAAAGGTGAATGCATACAGCAATGCCTACAGAGGTTACCAGTGTCTGCAAAGGAGAACCATCCCCTTCCCTCCAGAATGCCTGACCTGCATTCAAGGGTTGGTCAGCTAGTCCCCGCTCTTTGTTCCTCCACATGCGGTGCTACATGAGCTGCCAACCAAACCACCCGAGGGAAGAGTCTGCTTGACAGATCCAGTGTAGTTAATTCATGGGGCTCAGTAAAGCTGCATGAGTGATGCCTGCCAGCGGTGGGCCTGGGGATGGATGGAGAAGCAGTCAAGCGTGGGCAGTGACAAACAGCCTTGCTCTGGCGTAACAAGAATAGGGAAGAGACACTGGAATGCCAACAGAGGCCTTTGGGAAGGGCAGATCTTCAAAGCTGCCCTCTCCATGCCCTGGGAGGACGGCTGTCCAAGCACTCCACAGTGCAAACTAAAAGGACCAGAGTCTCACTGTAAAATGCTCAAGTGATAACCTTGCCAAGTGATAACGTTGCAGCAGCACATTCTTGAAATTACAAAGTTAAAATATTGTAATAGTGTGTCTCATGCAAAATGAATAAAGGGTTCAATGAAAGGATTGAAATGAAAAGCTAAAGTATTCCCGCCACACTACTTGGTCTGATAGATGACACTCACTCTGCCTAAAAGCCTTGTCCCAAGGCTTGTCCCTTAACACCTCTATGGTCAGAGCAATTTATCAGTGTCTCAAAATGACCACCAGCAAGCCCACTAACTGAATCAGTCTGGATGAAATTTAATTGCAAGCAAAGACAAAAACGTGCTGTAGCTTAAAGAATGCATTTTCAAATTCGTGTAAAAGGATTGAAGAGAAAAAATCGAATCAGTTCTCAAATGATTTGCATTCCTGACTTTCCCTAACATGTCTGAAATTCAACATTGTCAGTTTTGCCAGTACTATCAGGACAGAAATTACAATCGAAATATTCATAACTAAATTACATATACAGCTGTATCAGCCCTGTACCTACTATCCATTACCCTGTAATTCAAGGTGTCATGGCTTGAGATTCAAGAAAACTTAGTTTTGTAGCCAAACTAGACTAACAACATGTATGATTTTCAAAAAATACTCTTTTAATATGCATATGAAGAGACACAGTTTGCATTTTAATATTTTGGAAATAAATCCTACTAACATCTACTGGTGATCAACTAGTATTTCCTTAATTGGTCCGAGCACTACATTGGACTGTATGGTGCTATCAGCTTCAAGAACTGTAAATATTTATAGCAGACTCCTCTCAGCTGCTTTAAAAGTGCAGACAGATAATGGTTGATCTTCTCAAGCACAACCACTGCTGGCTGGAACTTAAAAGTGAAACAGTTTTTATGATTTCAGCAAAAGCTGGCAACATCAACGTGCAGAAGTTTAAGGACAGAGTTGGCTCCCAGATCAAGCCCAGTGCAGCTATGTGCCACAACTTTTCCCGTGCCACTGGAGTGGGTGACACTGAGGTCGGGACAGGACACTGGGAAGATGGCTGGAAGACTTGGAGTGTTAGGAGCCAAATGACCATCTGAGCCTTGAACCCTGAGGATCCTCAGGCTGGCTCTGTCATGTTCATGCAACACATCTGTTCTCTCTAACGTACTTTAAAAATCTGCTTGTTTTGAAAAACAAGACTATTCATAACTTTTCCTAACATTTTAAGATGCAAAACAGTATTTAGCTATAAAGTCATCTACCCTAGGAAGATTTTAAAAATCTGACGTAATTATCACTTCCTAAAGATCCCGGGCTGATTTCCTGAAGACTAACATTACAGGGGTGTAACAAGGGTCTTCCATTTTTAAATTCCCACCTACATTTTCATTGCTGAAGCTTCCAAAGCTTCTCTTTCCTAATACAGAAGACAGGACAGCTGCAGCCTTGACTTTCCAACATTTGAGAGAGGCAGTTTTGCTAAAACACAGTATTAATTTAAACCACCATTGTGCATCATTTCCTTCCTTTGCAAGAGGTTATGTGCTCCTTCCAAAGGCACTTGAGGGTTTGGGTACAGGGGGTGGAGAAGTGTGTTCAGTTTATATATTCTCCCATTTAGCAACTCATCCCATGAGTGGAGAGAGGGTAACAGTATTTATGATACATTTCCTATAGCACATTTTTTTACTTTTCAAGACCAGTCCTGGTGTGCAGATAAGTTACTGCTCCATTATCATAAATGTAGAGAAGAAAGAAGCATGATTTTTACCGTATGAGAGCAAGCCTGTCTTTTTCAGATGGATGATCATCAAGCCACTGGGAGTAGCGGGCAATGGACCACTCAGCCCTCTGACACAGAGAAACACAAACATCAATTACACATAAATGTGAAAAAGGAAACACACCAATTTCAGAATTAGAGATGACATAAATGAAGATCACATGAGGCTCTCTTAATACTGCAGTGATGCAGAATGAGTTAAGGAATTAGAGGCAATTAACAGAAGTAGTCCAATATGTTATTTGGGAGCTTAGAGGTGATCTCCTACATCAGCCCAGTTCTGACAGGGGTTTGAACTGAGATTTCCTGTATCTTACATGAGCAGGATCCAGGCAATTTGCAGTCTGGGATAAGACCTGCAATTTCTTCTATGAGCTGACAGACTATTAAAGAATTGAGAGTCTATTTAAAATCTGGTTATCATCTTCCTACTGTTAATTTATCAAAACATGAAGTCAAAGACCATAACACCTTCACCACAATAAAAACAAAAGCCAACAAATCATATAAAGTACGAGCTTGAATATTTTTTAACTAAAATAACTAGGGCGAACTACAATGTTCATTCCTCCTTAGGACATCTCGAAAGGAAAGACAGGTTGATCTTATTACCTGGAAGGGTGATTTTAACTCTGGTGGTGCTCTTGTAAATAAGAACTGAAGAATAATGCTGAATGGAATAACCTCTCCCAGAGCTGGGCTACTGGCAATATGCTCACTGGTCTGGAACAGCAGTGGTCTGGAAAAATGTAGCAATATACTTGTGAAAGGAAGAAAAAGCAAAGCTTATGCATTAGAACAATGCCTATATGGTAGCAATATTGTGTTAGGACAGAATCATCTAATTTCTTTCCACTAGTCTGCATCTTAGGTTTTCAACACAGGTTCAGTTTGTAAAAATTTACAGAAGTTGCCTATTGTAATTACACAACACAAGACTGTAAATTTTATATTTCAGTGAAAACACTTAGGGTAACTATAGAACTCACTGTCATACAGAAGTTGCACTGAAAGCAACACAAAAAAGTGCAATTTGGCCAACATTTGCATGACAAAGATTGTTAAATCATAGTTATACTCTGCATAAAATTTAAAAGAACTTTAATCTATTTCTAATTTGCAGGTGGGTGTTGCCAAAAAAGCTCTCAGTTCAATCAGAACTAACACGAGGTAATAAATCAGTTTTGAAATACAGTTTGGTCATACTGCCAATTGCTATTTCCTGCAACTGCAACTCACCTGAATGACCTCAGCTGTCTGTAAGATTTTCCTAGGTCAGAGACTCGTCGACACAGCGGTGCTACTGCTAACTCCATCTATAAAAACAAACATTTTAATTTAAATTAGATTGTCCCAAAATATAAAACTTGGTATTGAAGTAGCCTGCCTTTAAGCAATAATCTGAACTTGCAGACCAAGTCACTGACTTCTTGCTGGGGGCTGAATTTGAGACAAGAAGCTATCCCTTCTTTTCATACTGCATTGCCCAAGCCAAGACTTTTGCCTTATTCTTGGCAACACAGTAAGCATCACATGACGAACAGAAGGGGTCTCATGAGCTCTCTGAGACTGAAGTTTTGTGTCTCTCGCAGCAGGTTTATTTTGTTGGTGATGAGTGTCCTGATGAAGCACTTATGCCAATACCCCAAAAATCTGACCACAGCCTGGGAAGAAAGCAAACCTAAGCAGGTCTCCACAAGCCACTCCTAAAGCAGTAAAAATGAACACCCATTTCAGCTAGGCACCCTTTCCTTTGGCAAAGGACAAGGTTAAAGTGATTCCTTCTTGAACACTCAGCCCCAAATTCTGGGTCACAAAACCTACACAGATTAGATAGAAGACAGCTGGGACCTATTGCCACAGGGTCATAAGGAATCACAGGCAAAAAAGCAGGAGTAAGAGCATTATTTTCATACTTATTTCATACTGTTCAGTCTCTGAGTTACAGTGGCCATCTTTAAAAACAATTTTAAAACACTTTCTGGTTTTTAAGCACTGGAGTTCACCTGCATTTTCAAACAAGAGCCAGGTTCCAGTTGGGTTTTCACATCATTCATGTGAGACTAAATTCTGTCACAGGCTTTTCATTAACAGTGAGGACACAGAAGTGAGAAAGAACAATTTCACTTCCAGATCCCAGACTGAACATAAACATTACATGGCAAAATTTCAGTTAATATCCATACTAACACAAACACCACCATTCAAAAAACCCCATAGGTAAAGTAATTTTAGCCAGATATGGATTAAGTCTTTATTTTTTGCATTCCTGAAGTGTCAGTCAACAGAGGGATGCAAGCTTTGTTTTCCATGTATGTTTTTTTTAAATCCCCAACTTGAAAGACTATTCAGACTTTGATTTCCACATAATGCACAATTAAGCTAAGTTTCAAAGGACGAGAGCTAAAATAAGTAACAAGATCAAAAACACCATACAATGAGCTTCTCATTTAGGTAACATTGCTGAATGAGTTTCAAACTGTTTGTGATAAGACACTATTTACAGCAAAGTCTTAATACTATTATTCTTTCCAGCTGTAGAATATCCTCAGACAGAGCTGGCTGCTGGGCCGCCGGCTTCACCAAGAGCACGTAACTACGCTGAGGTTCCAGCATGAACAAGATGGTGTGGTGAACTATGACACCATAGTTCATCTAAAACCAGAAGAAATCAAATTAGCAATTAATGCAAATCAAATCCATATACTTCAGGCAGCCATCTTAAAAAGCAGGTGGCAGAATGAGAGTCATCTCACCTACTTCTCAACATCTACAGGTTCTCTTTATACTCAGTGGAGAGAAACAGCCGCTCCTTGGGTGTGATGCGTCTCTCCCCGAGGTAGACATCTAAAAACAGGTCAGGTGGGTCACATTGTAGGAGTATCCACCTACATGACAGTCAGACAAAGCTGGGAAAGCCAGAGGGCCTAAACCAGGCACCTACACTTCCTCTACAGACAAGAAGAGGAGGGCACCTCTGAAGGGCGATGGGGAAAGCCCCACAGAGCTAGCATGCAGGGAGTAGAAAGCCACTCCCTGAGACTAGGAACCTTGGAGTACATGCCTCACATCAAGCACTTCAGGCCGCTTGAAATCTGCATTTTATATTCTGCAGAAACTCACAGAAGCAGAAAGTGAATAAAAATCCAGGAAGCAGAAATAAGATCTTTGTCTTCTGCTTTTAGATGAATGCTTCAGCCCTGGGTAACAGCCCCACTCCCTCCTGCCTGCTGCCCTTTTGGCCCCCAAATCTTCTACTCTAGGCTATGAACTGCCCCTTCTCTACAGCTGTGTGGGATCCTTGACCTGTCTCCCTGTAACCCTCACAGCCTGAGGGCTAGGTCACCTGTCCCACATGCAGGCACAAGGGGTACCTGTTTCTCGGGCTGAAAAGCATGTACAATGCAGTTTTGCAGCTCCTGAGCAGGCATGCTATCCACCAGACAGTGCAAAAGGGAACAAATGGGAAGCCAATGTCCCCATGCTTGAGGAGGAGCCACCAGCTGCTGTGCCGTGGGCTGAATTTGTGAGCACAAGGGAGCGAGGTTGAGTGCACGCTCCCAGGGCAGACAGGTTCTCCCTGGGGATTTCTGCAGAGAGGTGCTCCAACTCCAAACTGCGATGAAGCCTAGAGCAAGTTCAGCACGTTGTTCCCCCAGATCCCCCGGGACACTTCTGAGCACATATGGGAGCCAAGAGGCTGGTCTGCTGCACAGGATCAAGGGCAAGTAGCCAAAAAGAGGAGCTAATTAAGTAGGCTTTGCTGCATCATGATACATGAACACTACAGACCCTGAAAAACAAATGGGAGCCAGACTCTGATTTCTCCAGAGCTTCTTTTCAGGCATCAGTACTGGCTAGGGGCAGCTGGAAGTAACTGATATCCTGCAGGAGCTGGTGTCACAGCTCTGGTGGGAGCCGTGGGCTTGTAGCTGTGAAGAACCAGGGAGAAGATAATTCTTTTAGGTGCTTTAGAGAATTTGATAACAGGCAACAAACTGCCAGTCTGACTTCTGGAAACAGAGATGCGTGGATCAAACTGTACTCATGAGGGGAAAGAAATCCCAGCACAGCAAAATATAATTTTTAAATGATTGTTTCACTCCTGAAACGTAATATGATGTAATGAGACGTAAGTGAAACTTTCTACAGCTTAACCAATTCCTTATTAAAACAAATTTAAATGATTTCTCTTGAACATACTTGGCAGTTTCCATAAATCAACATTTTTAGTCTTAAGCACTAAAGAATAAAATTTACTTTGGAAAATTCTATTACTTCATCTTCAACCTTTATTCACTGTAGGAAATTATTAGTATTGCTAGAAGTAGATAGATTTAATGGCAGCAGATGGTTGATTCGTGAAGTACTAGTTGCCAAAGAAAAAAATTGTTTTTAAGCTTTGCAGCATACTATACCATCTCAAATTGACTCATGAAGAGTGGGAATGAGTGAAAACTAATGTGGTAAAAATGTACATAAACCACAGAAACTTTTTTTTAATTTACAACACTAGTCTGCTATGTGTTATAACCCAATCTCTCCAACAAAAACTATACTTCGCATAATAACTAAAATTGTTTTCTTCACTTGAATTTTAGCTATTTATCTGAGCCCAATGATGTAGTGAGATGCTACAGCATCTTTCTGCTGTTACATTCATTTCTGCAGGCCCACTGAGCAGGGTTTTGTGTCTTCGCTGAGCATCATGCCAGCCGGCACTGCTGGCCCGGGAGCAAGTGCCGGGGAGGAATCATTCGGCTGGAACAGCTGCTGTTTTTAAGGTGCTGGAATTGGGCAGAGGACTGAGCATACATCACTTGTTGGTTTTGCTACCTGTCATCACCTGAAGCTGCATCAACTGTTGATTCATGCAGCGTGTTTATACTGTAGCAGCTTTTCCTATGGTATACAGCTGTAGTTTCCAAAGCATTTTGGTGAGCTTTTACAAGTTGGGTGATGGTTTTGGCTGTCTGCAAGACAGTATTTGTATCATTTGTGCAAGGCCTTTTATACAGCCATGTCCTATGGGCATTACATATGAAAGGGTAAGTAGTATTTTTTGTTTCTCTCTGAGCTGCAAATTTGAAAATTCAGACATCCAGGTTAAATTCAGTGATAAATCAGGCGTCCAAGCAGTAATTTGGCAACCACAGAGGCTTGATCGACTAACACGAGATAATCATCAATGCAGGATCCGAGAGAAGCAGTAGGAAGTGCACGTGCCTGCTGAAAAGGAAGGGGCAGCTAGAACAGAAGGCAGCCTAATGACTCTGCCTCATTTCTTCTAACTTTGTTCAAAAACCATTGCTTTTCGATGATTTATTCATGTTATGTTGCTATGCTTCGCAGAACACAGTAGCAGATTCCTGCCCAACATATGCTTCTTCTCAATGATTCTTGCTCTCTAAGCCCAAAAAGGCTATATTATCTTTTCTTCTCGTATGACCCTGCCATAGCCCATGGCTAGGTGGTCAATTATCTGTTGAACTATTCACTGGCTAGCTATATTGTAAAAAATACATCACATGGCTGGCTTCTCTAATTGGATTATGTTCAGCAACCCAAGGGTGAAGTTAATACGTAGTCTAGATACAGATAATGCATATATATTGAAGAGCGCTTTGAAAAACCCCATAGTGGTTATTGTTTAGTGCCTATTGTGATATTTTCAAGATCTCTCATTACTAAACAGCTGTTTTTTCAGCTGGAAAATCTTAACATTAAATTTTTAGCAATTACATTTCCTCCTGGCCAAGATGAATTCCCAGTTTTTAAATGTTAACTCAAATGCTTTTTTCTAGCCATTCACCAGGAGAGAAAGCTTTAACAAGCAAGGGAGCAGAAGAGCTCTGAACTATTATATGAAGGAAGCTGGCCTTGAAGGGATGTGGAATTTGATTTCTCCCCCATGCAGCAATTCCAAAACAGTTCATGTTTAAGTAAACCCTTCAGCTGTAATACCTCCAAAATAACCACATCAGAAAATAATTTCCTCCTTCCAGTAAGACAGTTAGCATTGAACATTAAGTGCATTTCAGCTTTAGTAGTTTCTGTCCTTATGACTACAACTGTGAATACAGCATCCTGCTTCTCTTACTTCTCCATAAGAAACTAGAAAGGAAATTTTTTAGGAAAAATTATAAAAAGCATTTTTACACTTGTATCACTTTATCACTAAACGAGCAAATCTGTCTACATTTTTACAAACCCAAATGCCTAATATTCTTGCTTTTTTAATGCTACATATTGAATCAGGAAACCAGATTCTGACCATAGGCTAACCAGCAGATAGAAACATTTCTTCTGCACTAGCATTTAGCATTGGCAACTTCTACAGTAAAAACATTTTTCTAGGAAAATTCGATAAAACCAAAACATTTTGCAGTAATATATTGATAAAGACTTGAAGAGTTGGTGGCAGTGTTAACTATACCCCATCAAAACTCTTTGAACACAATACTGAACAATGCCAAAAACCCCAAGTATTTAAACCACACATAGGTAAGAAGTATATGAAGGTATATATAAAATAGTAATAATTCAAAGAGGACATATAAAAATAGTTCACTCGATAAGGCTGAAAATAATCAGTCATGACATGAGATGGGGTTCTTGGCACAGACAGTGGCTCCAAACATACACCTGCACTATGAAAAGAAGGGAAATCATGTCATGCCTTCATAACATGAAGCAAAAAGATTAGTCTTTGCAATTTCTAGACTAGTTTATTTCAGTGCAGCTGTGATTTGTATTTGCTATTAATAAACAGCTATTTTCCTATATCAGCTTACAAACTTTATGTAGCAGACTACTAATTTCCATCCCAAATATTACTGTAGATTCCTCATTTCTCCTAAATAAATTTCTCAACTGATTGTGCTTATATTTCATTCTTCACTGCACTGTCCAGCACTTCCATCGGTTTTAGGAAGGCCTGAACTACAAGCCACCAATCCTAAAGTGTGCCTAAGTGTAAGTACTGTAACAACTGAATACCAAGCAAGTTAAAAGGTCCTCTGGAGAAGAACTGGTACTCCTCAGTAACATAAACGTTGAAAAACCATCAGGGCTTGCTGGCTTGCTTGCCTCCAGGAGAACATTTTTTTTCAGTCTGACTAGTGCTGAATTAAAAACTGAAATTTGGTATTACATACATGAATATTTGAGTTATGGTCACCTTAAAAATACAGAGCCAAATGAAAACAAACTGATCTGGGAATTTATAGGAGTGAGCTGAAAAGTAATCTTGTGCAATTGTCTGTGTAAAAACTGAGAGCATGAAAAGAGGTGAATTCAGCCTGTAGACTGGAAATATTTCAAACAGCGAGAGTCCCAAGGAATAGCACAGTATGTGATAATAACCTTGCAGCACTGCAGACATTTTTTAGGGCTTAAAATGTTCCTGTGTTCCTGTAAGCACTGATCTTCATGAAATCATATTAATGATATTCAGGCATATTTCAAGCCTATCATACCTCTGTTTACAGCTGCCACACTAGCACACACCTAGTCTTACTGCTGGAATATCTGTAATGCACAAAATAGCAAAATGCAGTACTGACACTGGAAACAGGGTAAAACAGAGAATTCAACAGAATTACAGCAATAATTCCTAACTGTAGCTGAGCCTTACTCAGGAAAATTGGCTGGTTTGCACCTCATCAAACCCAGTTCTGAATGAAGAGAACTTGAAGCCACAGTTTTCCCCTTTCTGTGTAGACACCTGTTGTTTTGAGGCAACTTACCAGTAAAACACGTTTCCAGTGCAAAAATTTTCAAATCTGACTCTCAGCCAAAGCTATTCTGCTGAGTATAAGGCAGCTGTAACTCTGAGTGCCCTGAAGTAAATGAGCACATGCACGTGAGATACTCAAAATCTGATGCAACCCAAGGTTATTTGACTTACTGCATGCAGGTTTATAATAGGACCTCAAATTAACCAAAGCTTCTGGACAGATTTCTGTCCAGGTCTTTTGCTTGCAAGTAACCCCAAAACACCAAAAGGAGTTTTAGATCTCAAAAGCCAGTTTTAAGCAGGAACATGTAACCCTTTTTGAGTACAGAAAATTCAAAATGACTCTACAAGACAGAGCACAAGTAAGAACAGTTTATAAACAAATCTCCTCCTACACACACAGTGTCTTTCCAGGCAGGTCCTTTCCTTTGGGTTTGGCTTTAGTCCAACAATGCAGTGCCTTTCTGGGACTCAAAAAATAAAAACCTGCACGCAGCACTTATGGCAATTTGGAAAAGTTTATCCTTCCCATCAAGCCAGCAACCCAGCTAAATACCTGCTCCCTGCTCTCCTCAGCCCAAAGTAGCAGCAACCTCCCTTTCTCTTTGGAGGAATCTGGTCTTTTCCTCAACAAAGCCACGTGCCACAGCAACAGGAGCACGGAAGTAAAACGAGTCCTGTTCAGGATTACAGCCACATTTCGGCGAACGCTCTCCAGGACTCCCGGCTGGGTCAGAGACACTACAACCTCCCCAGTGGGGCTACCAGGAGCAGGTGTCATGGGCACATGCCCAAAACCCACCATGTTTTTGGGAGGGACAGACACACCCTAGAAAACATGGATATAAGGCAGCTTCCACATACAAGATGTTTCAGTCCTTTTTCTGTTATACCGAGCAACAGGATATAGTGTCCAGGCCATTCTGGACACTACAGCCCCTGTGCAGCCTGGGACTCCCTAAGGAGCTCTGTGCAGAAATGCTCAAAGGCAGCTGTGTGGGGCTGGCTAGACCTAAACAGTTCTTGTCTTAAGCCCGTTTTTAAACAAGCCAAAAACACAGTGCAGTGTGAAGACGAGAAAAAAACAAAGCAGACGCCAGTTGCAGCAACAGTTGAAGGCAGGAGACAAGAATGCATTCAAAACCCATTTTTTTCTTCCACAGTATGAAAGAAGAGAAATCAGAATATTTATCTTCACACTGTTGTCTGTTCAGCAGTTATACTCAGCACAGTGGGGAAGAACATGCAAATCCCCCTACACTCAGATGAAAACATACCTTAATTTTTCAGTTAAAAGGCAGCCCGTGTCAGAATGAGAAAAGTGTTTAAAAAAGACAAATGAGTGATTTTTTAAAATTATTATTATAAAAGGTGCTTAGACCAGATGTTCTTTACTGTAGAATCAGGTGAAGAAATTTCCCAAATTTATACACCTTACTTTCATACTGCAGCATAAATTACGAAAAATATCTATATTCCTTCCAGAGGAGGAGTCAAGTGTCCTTTTTCTTCTCCAATTTTATGCCACTGTCTCCAAAACAGAGAAAGGAATAGAAACTTCTCACTGAAAGCAATCAAAAACTTCCCCTTATCTTCTGTGGTTAAAGGCTGCTTTGCCACTTTTGAGTAATAAATAAAAGAACTTTACTCAGGAGTATGTAACTCACAGGCAAATGATACAAAGCAGCCACAAGTAGGAGTGGAAGTGGCAGTGATTCCTCCCTCCCTGCCTTTCTCTTCTACCTCAGTTACATACCAGCCAAAAGTAGCACTCAGTATGTAGACAGCTGGTGCTAACTCCCTTTTCCGCTTGGATAATAACAACCAGGACCCTCAGACCAATCTAGTGGATGCCTGTACTCCTTGGCAAGTTAAGCACACAGTATTACTACTGACAGATTACATTTGAATATAGTAGATAATGCAGACAGGTAGTGGATATTCATTTGGCAATTTGTTTTGTGCTTTAGCCCAGTATAAGAGCTAGGTAAAGCTGAGAGGCAGATAAGTCAATCAGGTCATGAAGAGAATCCCACAAGAAAACTGCCCTTCCGTTACCAAAAGGGCAGTTCTTCCACAGGATATTGGTATTTCTCTAGCTTGCCTCCTATGCTGCAAGGCAGCTGAATTAGCGATTAACCACTGTGGGCACTGTGATATATAAAGTGATTAAGAAAGTGACACACCATCCCATTAGAAGAGAGAGAAAGAATTAAGTGAATGAATGGTGGCAAACGATGGACATACCAAAGAGGTCAGACAAGACGGATAAAATGCCAAGACACAGCTGAATTTAAATGCAACAGTCACTTGATAGGAAGCTGTCAGACGTCCCTGAATGTGCCTTACATTGACAAGGGATCTTCAACTACTTAGCAGATGCATTTCTCAGGATAGAGTATCTCATCAGAAAGAACGTTCAGAACCGGAATGCACCAATCTCTACAACTGCCTGTTTATACTTTGATGGGGACAAAAGTCTTGATACTTTTTAGTGAACACAGTGAAGTAACAGTAAAAAGCAGAAATCGGTATTAAGAGTACCTGTGCAAAATCCGCCGCAAGCCGCATCTTCCCACCTTCACCGAGGGGCCTTATTAGACTGGCATTGCGAATGAAAAGTTCAATTGCTCTTTGAGCCATGGCTTCAGTGTTATCAAAGACAAAATCAAAACACTCAAAATGTCTGAAGTAGTCACTCATGACTCTTGCTATAAAACCCTGTAGTTCTTTCATGTACAGAGAACAAGGGACATCTGGTTTTCCTGAGCTGGATAATGATCTGAAAAAAAAAAAGAAAAGAAAAAAGAAATGGGGACAGCTAAATTCATCTTTAAAACACAACCAAAAACTATTGGATTCTTTTTAATTCTTTTCCTACCCCACGAAGTCATGGCATGAATTACAGAGTCTCATTTCTACTCAGAATAAAGAGCATGTAGCTGTCTCTGAAACCATAGTCAAAAAATATCTCTTTATCAGCCATTCCTATCCTAACAAGATAAAGGAAATCACCCCACTCCTATCCAACTTGCAGAGCCTCTACCAGTTTGGAGCCCAAACCTCAAATCCAGCCCCTAAATTTAAATGTCCCAGTTGTTGATTTGAAACTCTAATAATGGATCAGGAAATACAAGCACATGTCACACAGTTACTAGTTTAGCCTATCCCAAACCTGTTCTCAGTATAGAAAGTTTCCTAGATTCCTCCAAACCCAGGAACATAAAGTCAACCTAATTATCACAGAAGCAGCACAGAAGCTACAGGACACAGAAATCAATCACCTTCCTCTTTCTTTGAATCCCAGTCAGACAAAGGAGCTCTTCTAAACTTGGAAACCTGAGCATACAGGATATCTAACAAAACTTAAGCCTTTGGCTGGAATCAGTTTATCCACCTAGAGAGGTATTTTGCTAGTGGTGGCAAAAGAAAGATGGAGAGGGTAAAATACTGTAAAAAAAAAAAAAGTAAAAAGAAAAATTTAAAAAACCTCTGAAAATATACTATTTTCAGTGAATTTCCATGACAGAAAACCAGACATCTGAAGACAATATAAGCAATGTCCAAACAGAGCTAATGACCAAAATAATGCCCAGGAAGGAAGTCTCAGTTATAGATAGGACTCAAGATCTTTACAGATAAATAATACTGAAAATTTTAATTAAAATGCTATGGGAAAATAGCATAATTACAGTAAATCTGAACTTTCAATAAAAAAGAGGTTTTGAACCATTTCATATTCAATAATACTTGAGAAAAATTTCTGTGTAATTTTGAATCAGAGGATATATTCTTTATTTTGAGAAACAAGAATACTGACAGTTCTAAAGACTGTCCACAAAAAATAAGTTTTGAAAGCAAATGGGGTTTTTTAAGCACAAAAACAGCCTCTGCTGTGCTTTATTTTTCTATTTAAAATGAATTTTACTCAACAGATATGAAAAAAAAAGACAGATGCTACATGATTAATTTGTTTCAATAGCTAGGTGTGATTCTGCTATCTGTGTTCATTGACCATAAAGCATTGCCTTCCTCTCAACAAACGAGTGCTCTTGCTCCAAGGACATTGTGGCAATAACAATCTATTCTCCATATGCAGAACATCTTACTAAAGCAATGATAAATTTAAGAAATATTTCTAGTTACCCAGAAAAGTCTTCCTGGTGCATAGTGATGATAATAGCTTCTACTGAATCTCCTACAGAGTTCAGTAACGGTTGAACAGCGCTACCCATTAGATCATGGACTGCCTAAAATAGAATAAGAAAAAGGCAGAAGTAAGGAAACAGAAACTAGAAGCATTTGCATTTTGGCACCTCAAAAATATCTCGACAAACAGTTCATTTCAACAGTGCTTTTTATTATTCTGCATTAGAAACTGCTAAATAGAAGGACAAAAGCCTGTGATAACATTTAATTGATTTTACCAGTAAAGTACAAAAATAAGGCTGTTTACTACTTCTGTGCAAAGCCTTCCTTGAAAAAGGTGCACAACAACCTGGCCTTCCTGGTTTGTAAACGTGCATGTTTTGGTGCACACACTTCGTTCAGCTGTTCATTCCCCAGACATGCATGCGCTGCCCTTCATTCCTCTGCGCACAACCCCCTCCCAGATTAGTGCACAGCAGGACGGATGGGGATAGCTGTCATTCACAGAGGGCTGCACCGCCATCCACATCACCTCCCAGAAAAGCACCAGGTAGCATAACAATCATAATTTTATGTGTGTGTCGGGGGGGGGTAAGGGGGTGATGAAGGATCCAGTTGTTGCTGTGTGAATGCTGCAGAGAAAGACGTTTATTTTCACAGTTAGGTGACATCTGGAGCCCGAACATTACAAAAATATTCTTGAATACAAACACTACTCAAGCAGTGATTTGGCACATGCAACATACATGTAGCTGCAGATACAACAAAATATAAATTTCAGAATATTTGTATACCTTTGACTATCATATACTGACACGAAATAATAGCTGGGAAAATAAGTGCCCATTTTAAGAGTAACAAAGCAAGGCTCAGCCCTATCCCTGCAGCATATGGACATTCAATTACCTTTAAGGCAGTTGTGACTGTTTGCTCAGCAGCTGCTGGAAACGAGCTCTGATTGGTAATGACCTAAAAATTTTAAAGGAACTGTTAATAGTCAACATCCAACAAATTATTAGAATCCATAATATTTTATGTCATTTAAAAACATACTGAGTTATCCTTAGTAATGAGTGGTTTACATAGGTATAGGTAACTATCAAATGTGTTTTATACAGACAGAATTTTCAATGAGTCGGTATCAGTCCTTTGCTCTCAAACTTCCTATAGACTCTGCTTCTGCCTTGGCAAAGAAGTGATTCAACTGAGTTCAACTGAAATTTAGCTGAAGGGTTTACAGAATCAGAGTAAAAATAAGTGGTGTATTCTCCCACTGTTAAGTATAGAATTTATGAATAACTATACAAGCAGCTCCATGGCAAATATTTGAAACAACGGTTGTTCTTTTTCAGTATTATGACTATTATAATGCTACATGTTAAATAGCTGTTTATGCTGTTATGTTTATGTACAGCTACAATGATATTAGAATTGAAAGTCAAGGAATGATCTGAAGGAATATTCTACCAATTTCCTTACAGTTATGAACATGCTATACAATAGTATTTTTAAGCCAGAAAAGTACTGAACTTAAAGACTGAATCATATCAGATCTCCCTCCAACACTAAGGCACATGAGGTTCATTACTAAATACATCAAAGAAAGCAGACTTAAAAGTTGATCTACCATCTGTTTGCAAAATCCAAGCAAATTTTATAGGCTTTTTAGCATTTTTTAACATTCTTTAAACACATCCATAGTCAGGAGTACTCATGATCTTTTTCTAATCAGTCTAGGATTTAAACATGATTAACTACAACTACCACTGTATCTGTTTGTTTTAATTTACAGACTGTGTAACCATTGGCATAACTAAGCCAGTAAACTGGAATTACTCATAACTGTGCTTAGTCCTGAAAACACTTCCAGGCCAGACTTTGGTCACAGCAACAATGCAGAGAGATATTTATGAGGTGCTGCTTTTCTTGATTTCACCCTTTCCTTCCCCTTTTCAGTTTGGCCACAATTATGGGAAAGAAGTGAGGGTCTTCTGAGAAAGGTCTGGGACAGATGCAGACAAGGGCTATCAGTCTGACCAGTACAAAGACAGAGCTTACCTGATCAGAAAAAACAGAAAGAGTTCAATTGTTTAGGCTCACAAAACAATGGCCGTGAGACGTGATTATTCTCTACAAACACATCTTTCACTCTAATACTGACAATTTGTCACATAGTGGTGCTTACAAGGGCCAACCAAGTCTCAAAGAGTTGTACAAATGCAAAGCAAGGTGCAGCTCTTAACCCAAAATTGGGCTGTATTTGTCAGAGTTCTCATCAGCTTATAGGAGAATATGCATACGATAGAGCAAAGACGTTAACATTATGGCAAGAAGAGAGATACCAAAGGAAGCCTACCTTCAGAACCGATTGGTGCAGTTTGTATAGGGAATTAACTACAGCCACGTTCCTCCTCTGTCCCTCTGTGAGTGGTCCAATAACCTGGCTGGCATCTCCTTGAGTAGACAGCTGCAGTGATTGCAGAAATTGTTACAACAGTACCAACTCCTTTAAACAGTGCATCACCACAAAATTATAGTTAACTAAACTATAGTTAGTAGTTAACTAGTTAACTAAACTAGACCAGGGCAGAAAGCCACAGGTCTTCAGTACCAATGTTCTTCTATTTTAACTCTTGTCTTGATTCGTATCATTTCCATCTCCAGGTTATACACACTGAACAACAGGAACCATGAGAGACTTCTGTCTCAGCTCCTAAATCACAGCACTCAGACACAGCTCTCTTGGAGACAGCTAGTCCCAGCATAACTTCAACTTGGTAATCTAAGAGTCAGGTGAAGTCACCTACTCAAGGATGCAGTATAAACTAGCAGCAGCAGAGCTGAAAAGAGTATGGTTTTCTGTATACCCTCAGTCCTCACTTCTGACAACCATTCAAGTCTCTCCTTAAAAACTGTTTCTTCAAATAGATGGCTTACAGCTTTGTACATATTAGTGGCTTGTAAATGAACAGGAAAATAGAACTGCAAGGACTGGAACTGCTAGTCCTGTCATTAAAAAGATTTCTATCCATGAATCTTTCAGCAAAAATAAAAAAATATTTCTTCATATTTGAACTCCACAAAGCACATATTTTTTATCGTTACCACAGAAATCAAAGTTCCAGGGTGATACTTAAATAGCAGTTAACTACAGAACAGTCCCATAAGGATACCATGGCATATTTTTATGATTGAAAATAAAATAAATTGTAATTGGGAAACAGTCAAATTTTCTCGTGTACTGAAAGTTGCAGAAATACAAAGAATTGACAAAAGGCTATGTGAATTCTAGAAGTATGTCTAAATATTACAGCAAGAATAGCTATTAATAGAAGGCTTTACTGAGATATAATTATCTGACTAGTAATCTGTATTTCAGGATACAAAATCATCCTCCTGGAAACTCCTGAAGATGCCTAGCTCCAAATATCTCTCAGTGAAAATATATTCAACTCACTGAACAAGTCATCAAGAGACTTTTATGAAGTGTGTCTTTAAACACTGTTGTAGGTCCTACAGAAAGCTCCTAGACTAAAACTGAATATACTATAACAATTGTTTAAGAACAAAAGGAACAAACATGACATGAAAATTTTTAAGTTATGGGAATGGTGAATCTTTACTAGTGAAAGACTATTCCTAGGCATAGCTTCCACTCAGCATAAACACAGACAGCATGCAAGTGAAGTTATCTGGTATTTGCCAGCACTGATAATGATGAAGTTTTAGACAAGTTCTTGCAAGCACACAGGAACTCGAGCTTATTCACAGCACTATGGTGACAATATCAGTCCATCTCCCTTTCTTCAAATTTACGTATTATTTCAGGGTAAATAGGTTTCTGAGGCTTTTGCAGAGGCAAAAATCTTTTCCAATGTATCATCAATTATTTGACATCAGAATGCATCTTTAGACCAGCTGAAAAATATATCATCTCAGCATCCATTTTCCTGATGAGAACAGCCATGTGAGCTACGTACATCTCTTGTTTCCTTCCTGATATTTCTATTTGACAGACCTGAATGGTTTTAAGGATTCCACTTCTCACACTTACAGCTTCACAGATTAATAACAAAACAGCTGTGCAGAGAAACAGCCTGTCCACCCAGCTGACCACCCTCCCAAACCCCAATAACCTTTTATTCGCACCTTTTTTAAGCCCTGTACAGACTATTCAATTGGGTTTTTGCACATTTACAAATATTAAACACAAAAGACACTAAGACAGTAAAATTTTACATCATAGTCACTTAAATTTCAGATTCTCAGAGTCTATTGCAAAGGCTTCACAATTTCTTTTTCTTAGATCATGAAATCTTTAGACTGCTGGTGAAAAAGCTTAACTGATAAGTAAAACTACTAACAAGTACAAACATAACCCCTCTGCAGCAACAAGCAATAGTGCACAACAGCTTCACAGGCCAAGTCTAAAAATGCCTTAAAAGCAACCAATCTTTCTAAAATTGTTTACCATATTAAATCCCCTTAAATTAATCAGTTTGAACTTTGACAGCTAGATGTGTTGATCCCTTGTGTATCATAAAATAAAATCACTGATCTAAAACAAAGAGGCTTAGAAAACTCAACTCTTGTAACCAGCAGTAGGAACTGGGCAGCCCAGGGCTCCCTAGGACTGCTTCCCCTGAAGGTGTGACATGGGAACACCTGGCACCTACATGGGTAGGTGTGCCCTACCATCACAGGAACACCTGGTGCTTACATGGGTAGGTGTGCTCTACCATCAGGGAACACCCAGCACCTACATGGGTAGGTGTGCCCTACCATCTACAGCAGAAGTCTCAGGTAGTTGTTCTCATCTCTTACTGTCACCACCATGATTTCTATGACCTTGCCTTGAGTCAAGAAGGTTCTGCACTGACTCTGTCCAACATGGTTCATGTACATACACTGTCACTGGCATGTATCTGGATTTCAGATAGTTTATCATTATTCCAATATTCCAAAGCCTCAGACTGAATTCTTGATGCCTCTAATATCCATTGTACAATCATACATCCAGGTAGGAAAATGCCATCATCGTGTCTCCTTGGTTCCAACAAACCACGCTTAAGGCCCATTTACTTTAGACACAAATCATTCCTCAATTTATTTTCCATCATACCAGGTTTTATTAGTGATTGACATTCATCACTCTCATTTATATAGCAAGTACTTTTGAAGTTCTGTGCTGGACACAGTTTATGCATTTAAAGCCAGTGGTAAAGTAACTCTTCCTTTGTTATCTGCCCACTGGGGATTGCACTGTATAAATAGGTTAAGTCAAATAAGTGCGAAGCCTAGCCACATCCACTCAGCTGAAAGACACAGTTCAAGGGCCTTCTTTCTGATGATGGCACTAGAGATAAAATCTGATGTTTTTTCAATCAGTTAGATTTATCCAGAAATGCAAAAGGCCAGGAGGGTGAATTTATGCTAAGCAGAAATAGGTAGGACAGAAGGGGTGACTTCATCCCAAATCAGAATTTATTTTGGGAAAGAAACAACTAAGAAACGAAGTGTAGCTGAAGAACCAGATCCCATCTCCAGGGAACCATCAGTCACCCTGGGAGTTAGTCTGGTTTGAGCCTGCTAGCTGAAAAGAAAACAGGAAAAAAAGCCATGCTGAAGCCAGACCTGAATGAGCAGTAACAACAAGGACTGTAACTGTTCCACTTTTCTATATCTGTCTTTAAGTATAGCAATTGATTTCTTACGCTCTTCACTTTAGTTGGGTAAACTGCTGCCGCTTTTACCTCAAAGCCTGTCTACTATTTACAGCAATTTCATGGGCACTAGCAAAGCACAGGCACCCCACTCCCCATCAAGCAGCAATTCTACAATGGGTGACATGTCAGTATGAGCACCCTTTGCGAGTATGAGCTACCAGCACACCAGCAACATGAGATGTTAGTGAGGAAGAGAGGAGTAAGGCAGACAAGTCTCCCACCAGTGAATACTAGCCAGGACTTTTGTATCATGCATCCAGGCACTAAGACAAGGACTATGTCTTATGGTACCCTCACAGAATGGTAACGTGAGCTTTCCGTCCCACACAGCATTTCAAGAAAACTCAAAGGGCAGCTGTTAAAACTGAGAAAGAAACACTGGAGGTACTACTGCCTTTCTGACATGTATATGAGGACATTCTCTAAGGTAGGAGGTTGAAATTTGCAGGTTCAACCCAGTGGCTGACTAGCTGGAGGAAGTTGCTTAGAATATTTTTTTTTTTCAAAATGTAATTCAACAGAATCTGAGGACTAAGTAGTAGATCACGTAGTTTAATGAACCAAAAAGGACACTTGGAAAAGCTGATACACAAAAAATTGTGTCACAAAGAGGAACAAGCTGACTGAAGGCCATCTGACTTGCTTCAGCCTGACATGGTCAAGAAACTGTAAGCCATGACTGGCACTGTGCTCTCACCAAACTCAGAAGTCCTTTTGGAAAATAGTTTCTTTTAGTTTGTGTCCTTCAGTACACTAATGTGGTTACACTGCTTCACCTGCAGGTGCAATCTCGTATTCGATCAGTAAATTGTCCAATGCAGAAAATTTCAGGAATGAAATTTTGACCATAGGCAGGAAATCACAAAGTAGAGGAATTAGCATTTCTATTGAGTAATTCATCTAGCCTATTTTAGAATCATCAGTTTTCCCTCGGGTTATAAAAAAATGCTAACTGAGTTTGTCTTTTTCTTGCAGAAAAGCTCAGACTACTGATACATCTTTTCCTATAATTTGTTTAGCGTTTCAAAGTGACTAACTTTCCCTCTTTCAACAGGTGGCAGCTCAGAAGAGACACTGATTTGTGAGCTGGTTTGCTACTATTCCCTTCACAGACTAAACATTTTGTGAAAAAGCTCAGTTTCACACTAAGTAACTAAGATCTTGTGTGCATCCTTATTGACAGTTTTGGAAAACTCCATTTATTTGATTACTTCAAAACAGCCTCAGCAAACGCACTCTCTAAAGGGCAGGAAACAGCATCATAATTTAGAAGGAGTACAGAGAAGATCTTAAATCAAAATAAGACAAAAGTAGTGCCCCTCAACAAAGCATTTGATCTAACTCTAGGATCACAAGACTAATGTGTTTTGATAGCACAAATTGAACTCCAATTGTCAAGCTGACATTTTCAAGAATAAATACTTTCCTGATAGAGGCAGTTGATGTGGCCATACCTCTGGCAGAAAGCAATCGATCCATCTGGTACTTGGCCTTCTGCCTGATCATAACAACTTATTATAAAGCATGGAATCCATTTACAGAGTTTCTGAGTCAATAGGGCTTGGCCCTGGGATTTCTCCCATAAGCTACAAATAATTGGGACAATTTACTATTAGGTTTAATGTTTTCCATATGGCAGAAGGAGCCTTTTACAGTGTCTTTCCACCTAATAAACACAAAAGTTTACTAGAATCAGTTTGCTACTTTTTGTAAAAATATGACACCATTTAGCAGAAAAATACGGAATAACCTGAACTCCACTAGCTATGTCACCTAATATATTAGCTACTTAGAGAGCAATTTGCAAAAAGAAGGGACATAATTTAGAGGTTCAAAGTGTAGGATTTGAATGAATGTGTCTGGGCGAATAAGGTCCTTGACTGATGAGGATAAATGAAAATTGATGTTCTGCTTTAAAAAAAAAAAATCAAGTAAAATTTAAGAATAAATTGTAAGTAAGAATTTATGTTCTTGGAATGACTTCTAATTTTTCAAAGAAGAAGAAATATTTTAAGACACGAAGAAAGGAACAAGCTGTGAGTTCAGGCAACAACTTAAAAGGTACATAAAAGCATTTATATTGCACCCTTAGGACATTCTTGTAGCTTCCAGAATACCGTGGGGGTTTTTTCAGCTTCCTTAGAAAAATGAAAATTTCATATTCTAGGAATATAGAAAAAGAACCCTATGGTGAAGGCATTCAAAATCTTATAAAAAACACAATCATTATTTTGGGAAGAAAAATTTGAAGGGACTGTGAAGTCCTTAACCAAGAAAAAAGACTGAACATCATGCTCATACTATTCATGCTAGAACAACAGCAATCATTGAACCATTCGCTATTGGCTATTTCTGGTTTGGTATTTTTTTTTTCTTCCTGAATATTTTCAAAAGTGGAAGAAATGGAAGGAAAACAGCAAATGGTCTTTCTGTAACAGAAAAGGCAGGATTTATCTCTAAGCCTTTGAATCATCTGAGAAGAAAAGCACTGTACGAATAATCAAAAGTGAGTAATAGTTCATGGTCCTTAAATAATGAGATGTTTTAAAACAACTACGCTATCAGAAAGCACCTCAACCCAGTTCCCTTAAGGAATCTCAGAGAATCCTAAACCTGAAGCACTCAGAATCACTTCTCAACTTCCAAAAATTATGCCCCTTGTATTTAACATTTTTTCTGACTCAGGTTTATCCAGCTAGCTCCAGTCTGATGAAGATTCCAAGGACAATGTGTGTTGATCCTGATACCTCTGACTGTAACAGTTTACTGAATTTTTCATGCTTGCCAGATTAATGACTGAATGATTAATCATATTTTATATGTCATCCCAATAGCTGTTGGTCCCAAGCAACTACTGAGAATGCACCTTCAGAGGTGAAGAGCAGATATCCATCCCCAAGACACATGAGACAGATCCAACATGATAGGGTGATATTCACCTACACATAAAAAATATAATCAATTTATTTAATTGCCATCTACCTCTTCTGCTATCCAGTCAAGGCATTAATGGAGATTAGAATACTTCTACCCTGCAGAAGATTATAAATGAGCTTTACATCGTCCACCTATCATTACAGTTGTTCCAAAACTGCAAAATTCCAAAGCCTTTACCATATCAACATACATTTACGAAAATCCATTTCTGAATCATAAAATTTAATTTGGTATGAAATAACTTTTGAGTGCACGATAACAAAATGCTATAGGGATTGTGCAATCTTGGGCTTTTTCTACCTGTTAGCAAAATTACATGCTAGATCTAAAGAAGTCTTTTAGTCACTTTCCCCAGTAAGATAAAATGAAGTACACAGTACTCTCAAGCCCAGCCTTTTATGCTTGGATGATTTTTTTCTGGAGTTTAGCCAGTATCTCTTAAAAAAAATCACACATTTGTTATGTGAGTCACGATCTAACCAGCAAAAGACAACATGAGAATGAAGAAAATGTTTCATGGAGTTATTTTTTAATGCAACTTTCTCCTCTAGATTTTTAATTCAATTTTTAAAGTTTAAATGCTTTTAAGTGACTTATGAGCTAGACATTAAGTATTCTCTGACCAATATAAGTAGCTTCTTAATGACTGTTTTAACAAAACTCTTCTGATCTTTCCATTAAAAAAAACTTACAAAACCTTAGCTGACTTCTGATTATTTTTAAATTAGACCTACTGCCATCTTTAGCTTTTATTGCTGTACAGTGAAACAGTAATTATTCTGAAATTATTTTAGTATATAATAGCCTCCCACATATCCTATTTAAACACCTATTAATGAATTCCTTTAATATGCCAAATATTGAATTCATATTTTTGGGTTCTCTCATTTAAATAGCATAGATACAAGTTTTTCAATGACAGTAACACCATGTTTTCAAGGTACTGATATAATATAATTAATTCACGTACCTCAAAAAGAAGTGGGGAAAACATAATCTTTCAAATTACTTACACCATTGCAACTGACCCATTATTTACAGAAAACCTTTCCTGAAGTATCATTTCACTACTGTTCTTGACGATTTGTGAGCTTATTACATTTCATACTTCCATCCGAAGCTCACAATATTCGACATTTAGACAGGAGGACTAGATACATTTCCCTGGAACTGTCAGACAAATCTCATTGTTGGAATATGTCCTGAATAGTGATTCACCCGCAAATTAAAGCTCCCAATTCAATATAACAGCATCTAATACAAGACATGGATTAATTCTTATAAGATCACATAATAAAAAAGGCAATCAGAAATTCACTTTATGTCATTACAATGAAAATTCATCATGCTTTTCAATTCAAAACTATCACAGGCCTCATAAATTTGCTGGAGTTTAAATCTGGTGCCAAAATTCCAGTGCATGAACAGTATTTTCCCTCCACTGGAAGAATTTGATTCCAGGAAATATTCTCTCTCTCCTTCTTCACCCTGTTCTCCCCTACTTTGTTGAATTATTCAGCGAGTTAAATTTAGCTATGACAGATAAGAGGATGGGTGGACAAAAAACCAACAATGCAGATACCCAAAACCACACAGTTATGTGAGTAAACACAAGTAAACATCCTAACAGAGATACAGCTCACATCTGGTTTCTTGCTACTAGAGCATATTTCATTTGGGGAACTTGTATAAATTAAATGAGCAAAAAATGGTTTTGGTTGGTGTAAGGTACATTTCTCCTTAAGAATACATATGACAAGCCAACTGAACAAATGCCTTCCTCCATAAATGAGGTCTTACTTTTTTTCATTTCCCTAAGAAGAAACCAGAATTATTGCTCTCCTAGATTAACATCCTTCTTTCTTGCAACATGTTATATATATTTTTTTCCTTGCCACTAGGCAGACAGGGACATAATCAATGGAGAACTTGTTTAGTCCAGCCCCTTTCTGCCTTTTCCTAGTCAACCGTTAAGTATAAACCGAAAGGTTCAGAAAAAATTCCTATCTCCATGAATACTCAGAGAAAACTAAGAACGAATCCTTCTCATCCAACAGTTTTATCATTGCAATATTTTTTAATATCCTTTGCATTTCTGCTTTTTTTAACAATTTCACCGATTGAGCCAAGATGTTCCAATATAGTCTCTGGATCAGTTATAATACACTTAAGCCTTTGAAATTCTGGGCAAAAATATGTCATTCATATTGCCTATCATCCAAATAACCCACTGAAAACAGCTTATTTAAATCTTCATTCCTCTGATCAAGCATGACAAACACTTTTTCTTCTACAAATGACATTATGAAAATTCCTTGTAAAGACACTGTCTCTTTCTCAGCTCAGAGTTTGAGATGAATTAATTGTTGTTTGTCTATTCTACCTGGTGTTCTAGCATTTTCTTTCCTCATCCTCTTAATTGCAACAAGATTTACAAATCAAGAAGAAACATTAATAAATTAGAGATTGTTTTTAGACGGTAAAAATACAAACCAACATCAGAGCACATTTAATTGTAATCTCAGGAGGAGATGTCCTGGAAGATCTGTGAAGTCATGTCATGACAGAATTACACTTTCAAAACTATATCACCAAAAGCAAACAGCAGACTATTTTCTATTGACTATCATATATCAGATGCACCATAAACCCAGAAAAAAAGAAAACATGAAAAAACTCATCTGCCACAATATCATAAATAGTCACGATGATGGGATGGATGCGCAGAAAGTTGAGATCTATTTTAAACCTCAGTAATTACAAACTAGTTTTTAAACATACTCAGAGGAAAGGATCAGCTTTTTTGCAGAAAATTTGGAAGACAAAAATAAATTTTCTGGAGTGGTGTGAGAAGTACATGGTCTGTTTTCTCACAGTCTGCCTCTTTAAACTCAAACCATCTCCCAAATAATCTATTTCAACCCATCCTAAATGGGTAGCTAGTGGATCAGATATTTAGTAAGCAGATATTAATTCTGAATATCCACTAAAAGTGGAAAATTGAAAAGATCATTATGGGTGACTGCAAAAGATTAAGTCACCGGAGCAGCATTAAAGAACACAACAGTAGCTGAGGATGTAAGTAAAGCAGAATTTGGAATCTTGCACCTGCAAATCACAAGTTCAAATATAAACTGGATTGAAGGATGATGAGAGATAAATTGTTTGTCTCAGTTTCAGTCCAAGTGGAAAGTGGGCATTTATTAAAATCTTCGTAATGTGTACCACTGACTATCTTATCTGAAGCCTCAGGAAGGAGCCCTGTGATTGAAAAGGTCTGAGAGAAGAGAAATTCATCTTTAAAAATGATTCCTATAGAATAGAGACAGAGCACAATGGCAGGATAATGCACCGAGCCATACAAGTTTTGTGGGCAATACTAAAAATAATTTAAGAACAACTGCAGCAGAGCTGACTTTCCATTATATATATTTTGATGCTAATCTTACGTAATGCATTTGGTGCTGATCAGCATTACAAAGATCAGTGCTCTAAAAATATCTGAACATGACAGATAGATAGATGCTCCTCAGCCTATATCTCCATCCATTAGATTCACTAAAAATAGAATATTAAATTACAGAAGGGATTGGTTGCACGGGCATCCAAAAAGGTGTCATCTGACTTGGCTCAAAGAAATATTTGGCTACCTGACGAAAGTGTTGAACTCCTGAAAAGAGTTAATATCCAAGAGTTTTCTTGCACCCATCCAGCAGTACCTGGAGTTGCCAACTCGCCACACTGCCACAGACAGCTGTGCTCTTTTCAAGGGCTAAAACTCTGGTAGAAACACCAAACGCTATCTCAAAATAAGACAAGTACGGCTGACAAGCATTACAGATAGAAGAACATGTTTAGGAAAGCATATCTTTTGAAGCTCTGGCAATCTAAGAAAATCTTAAGACAAAAAGCAACATTACTGTGGAAGAAATCAGCGTCTCCTAACTTTTGCCTTAGAGATTTATTTACATCAGAAGGAAGAAAGTATGAATTCCAGATGCAAGAAAAAAATTACCCCAATCTGTCAGCATTTTAAGCTTCCTCTTGAACAGATTTTGCATGTCGCTCTCATTCAGTCTCATTCATATATTGGCTATACCACAGCAATAAATTAAACAGTGCCAGGAAAGGTTCCTGGGTCTGGCACGTGATCATCTTTACCGCTAATCATCTGTTAGGACGCTCATTAGCAAGTTTTTTGGCCTGGGCCAACAACTACTCTCCCAAATACTCTCCAGGCTCAGGAGAGGCAATATTGCAGGGACTATCATGAAAGGGCGCCGGCAGTCAGCCATATGCTTTGGGGAAGGAGAGCCCTTACCAACCGTGAGGCAGGCTGTCCTGTGCCGGCTGGCCACAGTGCCCAGGAATGCTCCCAGGAACCTTCTGCTGACTAGTATAGACGTTACTGTTACGTCTCATGTTGGTGACTGCAAGAGTTCACAGCTAGGATGGCAAATTAAGTCCTGAGTGTCAGCCATAAACCTAAACATCAGTGTGGAGCAATTTAATACACAGCCTTTCTGCAGCAAAACCAGACACGTTTTGCTGATCCTTGAAGTGAGGCCAACACTAATCAAAACAAGCCTCGATACAAATTTGCCTTCAAACAGATGAGACCAAGCTCATTTACTTACATTTACTGTTCTGAGGACAGTTATATGCTTTTCTTTCCACACCCATGCTCTGTTTCAAAAGCAAATCCAGACCATTTGGGGACAAACAGTGAGTGATCAGGATATAACAGCATTTGACTGAAGGAGGGGTTGAAACAACAACGAATTGTTATGTTTTTCTACTTCTCATGCTCTTTTTTGTTATTTACTTTCTTAAACAATAATGCACTAAAAACATCTGTCATTAAGTACACGTTACTCATCATTATGACAGATAATAATACTTTACAATAACATAGTCCCAGTTTCACTATTTAGTACCAGTTAATTGAAAAGTAGATCTCAGTAAACTGCCAGAACAAATAAAGTTTAGAAATAATGTATATTAGTTTTAATCATAGAATTTTTATGTCAGAGTCACTTTACATTTAAACATTAATCCAATTAAAGATTCGGAATTGTTTTACAACATCTGAAATCCACTTTCACCATTGCATTGAAAAACAATGTCAGGCTAAATCAAAGCTTCCCAGTTATTTTTCAAGAACCTTTTTGTACTTGGCTAGGTACCCACATATTACGGCTCGTATTACTGCTCCAGTACTTTGCGACTGGTGCACATTCTAAAACCATGTATAACATTATGTAAGTCAGATATTTAGTTAAGTAAATGTAAATAAATCTCAATACACTACTGAGATCCAGGATAGTGAGAAAGAGGCTGCCTACCCTCTATCCCAGATATCAGCTGATGCTGACTTTTCCCTCGAAACAACCCAGAACCTAAAAAACTCATTCACCAAAGAAAATCCATACAAATTTCTTTGTGTCCCGAGTGTACAGTGGTCCATTGGTTTGGGGATCAGAATAGAGAGTTCTCTCTCATTTTGCCTTTTGGTGTGTCTGGTACCAGAGATCTTCAATATGCGAATCAATGTCCTGCCCTCTGAGGATATCGGACAACTATCTCAGCTTGGTGTGGGGACTCTAATTTTTGAGGCACTCTTTAATCTTTAATCTCAAAATTCAATTCTGTTACTGGGTCTTTAGCATTTCAACTTTGAAATATATAAAATACACTGAGTGTCACCTTATGTTTTCTTAAGAAGGCTGAAGAAGAATTCTTCAAAACACCAGGAAGGACTGTGTTCTCTGTACAGTGCTTAAAAACTTCCAAGTGGCTTATACTAGGCAAACCTGATGATCAGAAATTCCCACAACCACTGTTCAGGGTAAAATCCTGATAAGAAGCCAAGCCTCTACCATGAGCTGTGGGCAAAGGATAGATTAGTAGCTCTCCCAGAGCACTGGCCACAGCCTGTATTTTGGGCCTTCACCCCATTCATCAGCTTTGGTAAAATGTATGACACAAGTCCAACCACATTTAGTTAAGGGAATAAAAAACCAATTCAAATTCTCTATTTCCTTCCTCCCTCATTACACCCACTCTCCTTCTCCATCTTCTGAGTGCTTCCTCTTTATGATTGCTTACAAGTCTGACAGTGGGAAAGATCTCCATTATATCATCTGCCTGCAGCCTCTTGTCTGCTGGAAAGATCCCTTTTTTTAGACAAACTTTTCTGAAACATATTACTCCATAAAATACAATATTCCATATTTAGGAACGTCTCCAATTATAGGCAATCACAACTCCCACTGATTTTAGCCTTATCTACCGTAACCTTAGGATAATTCTGCCTGGTGTAATACGGCCATGCAGATTCTCACTTTGCCTGTACTTCAAGCAGACATGAACTTGCTCTGCTTGTGCTCCAGGCTGAGTGAGAGTGTTGCGCTCAGCAAGGTGCCAAGGCTGAGCTGGTCACCCTGGCTTGGAGTGGAGCTAAAATGTGCCCTACCACCTGGAAGCACAGCAAACTAAGTTTGTGTTTGACTAAAGCATGAAACCATACCATTACATATCCACATATCTATTTTTTAAGATAGTTTGATCCACCAGAAGTTGTCAGCACAATCACCCCCACCTGCTCTGAAAAGCAAGTAGGTAACCTGATTCTTCTAATCCTGCTTCTGCAAATTACTCTTTGCTTGTTTATTGGCCAAAATATACCAGGCCACTTTGTCTCTGACAGTGATGCCTTATGGTGGGAGGAGGCAGCAAGACACAGCCTCCACAAGACAACAGGAAGGATTGCCGGTGGGACTCTGATTGCAATTAATAAAGATAGTCTGACAGGATGACTATAACTCTAGGGAGGAAACTAGTAGAGGTCTCCAGGTTCAAAAAGTAGGAGAATCGCATCTTCTCTGAACAACTGCATTTTCATGTTCACAGCACAACACATTTCATCTATGTGCACTTGGTGGGTGTGTTAGTGTATTTCAATCCACCCACATGTCAAGCTGAACAGAAATAGCACAAAAGTAAAAGAACATACAGTACTTACATTTCTACTCACAATATGTGAGGTAACTGAAATCATCACTCTAAAAGTAGAAAGAATGCAATGAAAACCCCAACAATATATAGTTTGAAATAGTCCTGTGCTGGGAAGGGAATAAACTCTATGACTAAATAGGGTTCTTCCCTCTTCAATCTCTATAAGGACAATGGATATTGCAATTTATCTTGCAGTGGATCTTGCAAAAGTACACATCTTGCAAACTTTAAGAGCTTTTAACCCTCAATGTTTCGTGACTTCTCTCCACAAGACATCCAGTTCTAAGTATCAGTAAGAGAAATAGCTCTATCAACAGGCAAACCAAAGCATAGTGATTGCAAAGTTGCAACAAAGAGATTTTTATTTATGAGAGAAACCACAACATCTCAAGTGCATTTAAAATTCAGCTCAGTAAATGATAAAATTACAGGTAATCAACTAGGGAAATACAGTTTTGTCTCACTTCCAATCAACAGGTGACTACAATTTTCATTTTTATATACATAAACTAAATCTGATTTAAAGTAGCATATGAGCAAAATCAAACATGAATTTAAAAGACTTCTGCAATCAACCAGGCCTCTTTTCCAAAAGTGAATAACCAAAATCTGTTCACTTCTTATCGTGGAAGTTTACTGCAGAGTATTACCCTAGAGCAGTGGTCTTCAAAGTGGGGTGCGTGCACCACAGGCTTTATGCAAGACAATCCATTGGGGTGCAGGAAGAAAATATCACAACTTCAATAGTACATGTATGTAATTCATAAATAAATACACATATAATGGGGGTGCATGCTGAAAAAGTATTACTGACAGGGATGAATGACCAATGAAGTTTAGAGACCACTGCCCTACAGGATCCTGCCATGAGATTACTGCTGCCGTGTCAAAGGTGTCTAATGAAGATGGTGAGATATAAGCTCTCAACTATCAGTTATACAAATGGGTAAAAATTTCTCTAGGAGGCAGATCTGTGAGCTCCTATCTTTTGTTAAGCAGCGTGGATTCTCAAAAAAACCCCAAATTACTCAACTTTTTCTTTGTTTTCAAGAAATGCAACTTACTGATTTCTCATTAATCTCTTCCCTCCACTGTACTTATTGTCAGCATTTGACTAAACAGCTAATTTTCCTTATTTGGCCAGTTAAACAAGAGCACAACATCTTGTATGTGTCAATCAGGATGAGTAACAAGGTATTTGCAAATGAGAATGGATGACACCTCTGGAAAACTCTTAAATCAAGGAGAAAACTTAGTGTTCTTTTTTTATCCGGGCTACCTCACTTGTATGAAAAAGTGGCTAGTGAACAAAATCTGGCTCAGTAAGTAGCCATTACATTAAAAAGTAAGCAATGGATTACAATGTGCAAATGCATGTGAGGAAGATTTTGCTCTTATCCAAAACATGATGATCAGATTTGTTAATCTCTCTTCCAATCTGGGATAAGAAGGATGTAGAAATAGTGACTAAATGGAAATCTTGCTGTGTCTGTAATCATTATGAAGATGTTTGGGTTGTCTGATTTAGGGAAAATGTGAATAAGAAGAGACAAAATAATAACGGCACAGAGAAAATGTACCAAGCACCCTTCCTCAGCATCACCTAACAAAACACAGGATGGGTGGTGAAGTTGAAAGGTAATACTCTTAAATGAACAGAAATATTTTTTTTAATTTACTGCAATGTATAATTATCCCTTCAAACTCTGTATAGTAAGAATGTCTGCAATTACACTGAGTGAAATTAGTGCAATAATTCTGAAGGCTTAATGGCATACACCAACCACATCAAGCATCAGCAAGGGGTTATCTAAAGATTCACCCAATAGCAGAATATATCACCTACTGCTCACAGGTTATTTATATCTTATCTGAAATCGTTTGAACTGGTTAATACAAGAATAGGTCTCAGGCACAGCAACAGCTAAGTTCTTGGTGTGGGAGAAGCTGAAAACCAAAAGTCAATGGTGTATGAAGCCGCAAGTAACAGAAGCGTTTTGGATTCACAGGAAGATGACGCTTTTTCTTGGTTTTGCTTGAGTACTATATGTACAGATTGCTAGATGTTGCTTTTACTCAAAGGCAAAATCAAAGGTAAAGTTTTGAATAACATTTTTCTTGTTATTTATCCTATCTAAAGCTAACTGAAGAAACAGCGATGAAATCTTAGTGAATTGCAATTCCTTTTTTTGTGAGATTGAATAAATAAAAACCCTGACATCAGAACATCTCAATATTTTTAGGAGTGCATGTTTCAGTTTTTCACCATTCAAATCTACCTGAAATATTACAACAACATTAAAAAAAAATTCTATTGACTCTTAAAAGCCCCCCCCCCCCCCCCCCCAATCTTGTTTCACTGAGAATTCTGAGATTATTTTGTTTACTTTTAATTTGGAAGAGAACACGATTGTGAATTCCTCCAGGAAACTGAATTTCCATCTTTAGCACTGCTCTACTATAGCTACCAGAAATGAACCATCTGAGCAGAAACGTTACATGGTCACCCTTCTCAGCTTTACAAAGCTATCATTGGAGGCTGGATTGCAAGACTGAATGAAGATTGCACTCTTGGCTACACCACTAAAACATAATGAAACAGTGCTGTCTGACATAGCTCCTGTTCTACACATGGTACACATTTCAGGCTCAATCTGTCTGCCCAAAAATAGGTACAAAAAAAAAGTTAAGATGTTCTAGATTATATCCACAGGGGCTGGCAACCATGGCACAGGACAAGTGAGAGAGCCATGCCCTTTTGGAGAGGCAGCTGGAGTTTAGACATGATATTTTAGTGAAGTCTTGATAAAAAGCAGGCCTTGGGAGTGAGATAAGAAACTGCCTGGGAGACAGCTGGGCACTGTTTTTTATCAAGACTTCACTGCTAGCCCAGGGGCCATGCAGGGCTGACAGGCCAATGTCAACTTGCTCTTCTACCACAAAAAAAGGCACTATACACCTATACCTTGGCAACTGTGTTGAGCCTGTCCAGTTTTTAATTTTGTAACATGTATATTGGTAAAGAAAGAAAAAAAAAAAGTAAAAAAATGTAGCTGTGCGATACATAGTTGATAATGTTTTAAAATTTGCAGGTATATTCCTGAAGGACCTTCATGTTCATTCCACCAGTTTGACTAATCCTGTCACTTAGTTTTTCAAAGTTTCATGTTTTATTTTCAGTTGTCAAATTCAAGAAGTTCAAGGGCTCAGATTCCCTCTTTACTCCTACATTCTTCTAGTTTAAGGTCAGCTAACACAAAGCCACAAATCATATACTTGTCAGCTTATTGCTACATATACTTTTTTTCAAGGTTTCTTAAGAATTTGTCAGCTGGCTGATCACAAAATGATGTATGCTTTTGAACAAGCCCCTGGCCAGATTCAAACATTAACAGAGATGATGAGCACAACAGATCCTGGTGCTTTCACAGTTACAGCTGATTATTTTCTTTCCCAGTTGAATGCCACTATTTGACACTATGCTCCATGATAAATAGAGACACAAGTGTAATATTTTTCACTTATGATGACTCTCACAACCTACTAAAAATCCTGATTTCTTCCATGAGCAAATTTCACTCTGAAATTATGAAGCCATGATTCAGTGTCTTTAAAGGAAGACCCAATTTAAACACTATGCTCTAAATATATAGCAAAATAGTGTAAACACATATTATTATTTTAAAATTTTAAATATTCTTTATGGCTTTCATGACTGCTTCACCTATGTTCTTCTTCCATACACTAGTATGCAAACTTCCAATACAATTCATCCAACAATGGTAAACAAGGTATGTATTACTGAATTTCAAAGGTAAACAGAATCCATACTAACTTAATTGCTGCAATGATTTGTAGCCAATTGTTACAAAAAATTGATAGCAAGTATCTCTCTTTAAATGAGCCACATAGTAAATGAATGTCACCAGTGTCTGAGTTTGCTTTCAGAATTAACATTGTTTAAGTGAAAATCTTGTTTATAAATACAAGTAGTTAGTCATTTCTTGTGGGTCTGTAAAAAATATTTTTTGCAATAATCATTTTTTATTTTAACTAATAAATAATTAATTTAAAATAATTCATTGTAAAAAACTAATTTTTATCTCTTCACAAGAAAGGCATTAAAATTTCAGCAACAGACTTCATGAGAAACTTGCTGATCTTAAAAAATATTTTTTTGGATGACAGCAACAACTCACATTGGCTTTTGAGGGATCCTTACTCAAAGGATAAGGCTTTGGGGATCCTTCCTCTATTCAGTTTAACACTAGGTAACAGTGCATGGCAAATGACTGGAAGGGTCATGCAAATATATGGCAAGTAATAAATATATGGAAAAAATGCCCAAATTTTGTTGCAAACAGTGAAAAAATATATTTGAATAGTACAGATTTTAATACCATAAAGACAATGTGTCATGTAATTGATAGAATATCAAATGTTGGCAAATATTAAACTGAATTGAATGGTCTTAATTTTACTTAACAGCAACTAAAATTTTGATTTTTTAAAAAATTAATATGACAAATTCAATTTGGAGTTATACAGACAAATTTTATCGCTATCAATAGCCTGTGTTTATCTGAATGCAGAATTTAACTGAAAATGTTTCCAAATACAATGGAAAGCCAATTTGAAGGTTTTGTCTATCTAGATTACTTTACTGTTATATCATAAATCTACAAAAAACCAGAACATTGTACATAGAAAAACATACGTTTTTAGAAATTTAAAATTACTTACAAGCTGCTCAGACTTTACACCATAGAGCTGAATAGTCTTTGCCACATTTTTTGCCACAGCTAAACTCAGGTCTGGATCAACAGCTGCCACATTTAGCTCACTGGAAGCAAAGATTACAAATCTTAATTAACAACTAAACAGTGTTGTATTTCATTGATAAAGAATTAACTATGAACACGTAGTTACGTGGCATGTCAATTTAGAGAGAGTAACACATATAACCAAGTCTTTCTAAGCACCGTAATTCAGTTTACAATTTAAAAAGTCATTTGGGAATTTTATGTGCAGTGTTCCTATTCTAGTAAAAATGAGCAAAGTTTAGGAATGACACTTCAGAATGAAATCACTATTAGTAAGCCATTCAAAAATATTGACTGCAATTAACTACATTCAAGCTTTGGCAGCAGCCTTCAAACATTACAGGTGAATACACAGTCATTCAACTCTGGAATTACATGAGCTGTGCAGAAATACCCAGGGGACGCCTTAGCTTGACACAACTAATAAGCTGTGTTTTAGGCAATCCTTTATAGTAACAGAGGCCCCAAAGGAACGAATGACAGGGAACAAATGGAAGAAGTAAAAGACTTCTAAATCACTTCCAGTATTTCTTGTTCATGGAACCCCCAGATGTTCATCTGTTGGGGCTACAGTCATAAACACGTTACTGAAAACAGACAAGCACAAAGACCATCATCTTACTAGTGATGAGATTAACTTCTCCCAAGAACTGGAGAGACACTAGGCACCCTGACATAGGAATAACCTTCTCCAAGAACTCTGTGGGGCCCCAAACATCCTTAGCTAAAGGTCACACTGGAAAACTCAGCTGAAATTTTGTAATTTTCACATCGTTAACCCTTCTCCATTGCAAGGAGCAAAATAACGTCAATAACTCACCAACAGGCATGTTCTGAGCATGTACAACTCCCACTAACAAGTACAGTGTCAGAATTAATATTACACACACACACACACTCACACACACATACTGGGAATACTGCCCATCATTTTCAGACTGTATTAAACAGAGTAGTCCTTACCAAAACCTTATAAGGGAAAAAACACTATTGGTAATTTAAGCATCTCATTTTACAAATTTTAGCCAGAATAGTCATCTCTATCTATTATCTCTAACAGAATATTTATATCAGGTATTATCACTTGCAGCCAAGCAACTATCATCTTCCCATTGACACAGTCAGAATAATTAAGATATTAGATATTTGCAACATGTGTGAAGTTTCTCTTCCTGATGTTCTATAAGCTTAAACAGTAAAACTTAAATTAAAATGTCAGTTATTCCAGAAAAACAAAATACAGAAAATAAATAATAAAATGTATAATAAATTATAAATAATAATAGAGAGGTGATCATCCCACTGTATGCAGCCTTGGTGCAGCCTCACTGTGAGTACTGCATGCAGTTCTGGGTCCCACAATTTAAGAAGGATGTTAAGTTACTCGAATGCGTCCAGAGGAGGGCAGCAAAGCTGGTGAAAGGGCTGGAAGGCATGTCCTAAGATAAGTGGCTAAGGACTTTGGGCTTGTCTAGTTTGGAGAAAAGGTGGCTGAGGGGTGACCTTATTGCTCTCTACAGCTTCCTGAGGAGGGGAAGTGGAAAGGGAAGTGCTGAGCTCTTCTCCCTGGTATCCAGTGAGAGGACACATGGGAATGGTTCAAAGCTGCACTAGGAGAGGTTTAGACTGGACATTAGGAAGTATTTTTTTATTGAATGGGTGGTCAAAACACTGGAAAAGCCTTCCGAGAGAGGTGGCCGATGCCCCAATCCTGTCAGTGTTTAAGAGTCATTTGGACAATGCCCTTAATAACACGCTTTAGCTTTTGGTTAGCCCTGAAGTGGTCAGGTAGTTGGACTAGATGACTGCTGTAGGTCTCTTCCAACTGAAATATTGTATTGTATTGTATTGTATTGTATTGTATTCTATTCTATTCTATTCTATTCTATTCTATTCTAAATCCTGACTTAATTTTTACACTAACTAGTTTTACAACTAAAGAGTAATCAACCTTTTACTGCTAAGGAAGTCTCATTTCTAAAATTGTAGCTTACAAGAAAAAATGTGTTGAAGATTACATTTTGCAATGTTTTATGTGTGCATACCTGGCTATAGTTTTAATGATGCTGTCAAGCTCGTCAGAAGAAGGAGGATTCCGACCTCCAGGAGGGAAGACAAGATTGATGGGGTCAAAGAGTCGAGATAAGGATTTTGACAAATAAGCAGCTTCATATTGTTGCAGTGAATCTTTCAAGGCCTTTTCTGGACTGTGGGTTTAAGGCAAAATTACTACGTTTTAAATTAAATTAAAACACACAATAGAGTTGAATCTTTTCAGACCATACAAATTTCACAGTATTGAAACTCTTTTTTCTTTCTGCTCTTTAAATATATGCACTTGAAAAGATTTTAATAGTGTATAACACCTTGTTTTTCACTTGAACCGTGTAACTAGTCAGGGAGCAATTCTGTGTAGCTCAGTACAGTTCTTGGCACTTTCTGTAAGACCTGCGTGGAATCCCTAATTCATTGTTCTTGATTGTTCTTGAGACAAACAGTGCTAAAAACATCTGCAAAATATCAGCAAGATATCCAGAACTGCAATGAAAGACCTTTTCATATTCACAAATTTCATTAGCAAATAGCTTGTACTCAATGATATATTTAAAAAAAAAAAAAAAAAAAGATCTCCTGGTATATATATGCATATAGAAACCTTCAAATAGAAAGACTCTTCTTAAAATTACGTTTAATAAGCTTCACTCTTCAGTATTTCTACTTGTGAAAATGAGTAAGCAGTAGCTTTTTCAAACATTTTACCTCATTGTCAGAAGTCTGGTGAACTTTTTACTTTGCTTCCATTGAATTCAATGAAAAGTCTTCCACTGACAGCTCAGGAACATATTTAAGACAATACAAATCTCACGAAAAATAATCATTTTATCTTACATAAGTCTAGAAGTCCTAATAGACTTGATAAGCCTGTTTCAGGTTGATCTTTCTGATATCTACCACTAAGATCATGTTTATTCTACAATGTATAAACATAAAAACTGTGAATCATAACAAACTGAGCATTTGTCACACTCCAATGATTCTGGTATCATTAAGAGAAAACTACTGCTGTAATCGCAACACATACAAAACTGAGTTTCCATCATTCTATTTTTTTTCACTGAAAGAGACAAAAAGATAAAACTAGTTCCAGAGTCAGGGACTTTGTGAAAGACAAGAAAATCCAACACTGTTAATTATATAACCTAATGAAAATTCTACTGCTCTAAAATAATATTAAAGCAACAACTGGAAGAGGCAAAAAAAAACCCTTTAAAATTTTCCTGCTTTGATAATTTGAATAACACTGACTTCTTTAAAATATTCTGTTTTCTTGCAGGGTGCAAAGCTTTACATTTTATTGCCTTAGAGTTCATAATACATACTCATAATCCTGAGTTTTTTGCATGAATATGTCCTGTGTATCTTCTTCCATTTGTTGTAGTTCAGCAAAGAGATCAGTAGTTCCACTTGTGTTAAAATTCCTCTGAATATTTTGACTATATTGTTGCAGGCGCTTCCACAAGTCATTATAAAGCCTCAGTAGTTTTGGGTATTCTCCTTCAAAAGCTTGTTTCAAAAACATAGAGGCTGCAAAATAAAGCAGTAAGCAATATGCATTGCTAAGTTCAAACTAATTTTTTTATTCATATAACCTCTGTATCCTTGCATTTATATTAATTAATGAAATAGAATGTTATCCTATCTTTAATATTAATAATGTAATATTTATACTTAATTTCAGAGTGGCACGAGCTATCACATTAAATGCAGTTGACAAAGGTACATATCTAAAGCACCTGTGTAAAATCCACAACTGGAAGACTGGACATGGAAAATTTATTTTGTACAATAAAGATACTAATCATGGTTGTAAAACATTTGGTATCAAACTTAATTATTACTATTATAATTCATTTAAGGTCAAAGTATGATTAGAACTCTCTAAACCTAGAGATTTTCTAACAATAGCTTGATGGGGGAAAAGTGTAGGGCTGTGCAACTTTGAAGATACCCATTTAAAACAGAAAAAAGATAACTTCTATGAGCCAAAGACTCAAGGAATCTGAGGAGGGAAGCATATGCTTTTAAACACACTTCTTAAAACAAGGTACCTAAAATGCAGATCCTAAACTTGTCAAATAAAGAAAGACAAAGTCAGCAGAAAAATCAGCATTATTTTCAGCCTTGAAAGGCTCGCCACAAGTAACAGGAAATGAAACAAATGTACAACTGTTTAGCAACTGATGTTAATCTTGATCTAACATAGCTCATACTTTATGGATTTCCCATTACTTTAGGAGATTAACACTGTTCCGTTCATTCATAGGTTTTTCAGGCTCCAGACATCTGCCCCACTTCGCCCAGCCTGTTCTTTCAACTCAAATATATTATAATTTTGAATACTGGAGGATTCACATTTATTATCAAACACGGAGTTCTTTCAGGTCATGAAGCTATGTTTATAAAGACAGTTCCAACCTCACAAAAGATCATGATATATTATCAAACTCTGTAAACTGCTACGAGCTCATATTTTTACACTGTTTTTCTAATATTGTCTTGTCTTCCTCTGATCTATATGATCCAGAGGTCTGTGACTGATGTCAGTGGACTCAATCACTTAGAATTTATATGTTAAAAATGAACATTCTCATATAGATGCATCACTTAAATGAAAAAGTCTACTTGCTGTAAGCATTGTTTCCCCAAAACTCAGCTGTAGCAAAGTAAAAACATTATTCACAGTTCAAACATCCAACTGCTCCCTCTAAACATTTATATGAAAACATTATTAAAAAGCATAAGTAATAAAATATTTTTGAATAGCTGTCAGACAAAGTATTGCTGACAAATGTAAGAGTTCGCTTACTTCTGAAATGCTGATTGATCCCATTAACTGATGTCACAATTTTACAATCTTAAAACTGAGTGCTGAAAACAGGTAGCACACGTTTGGTTTGAACATATGAGATTCCGGGTATGTACATACTGCTGGTAAAGTAATGAGTAAGGCAAACAGTAAAATTAATATGTTTTAACACAAGATGAATACATTTTCTTTTGGGACCATCTAGTTACTTAGCAACCACTGAACACGAATCAGCCAGCTAGTTCCTCAAAATTATATTGGTGCTATAAAGCCTGGAAGGACCAAATTTGAAGGGCCAACAGCAATAGCTGAGATCACAAAGATGAATGCAAATCTTATGCACTTTATATGTATGTGCAAAAGATTACCTTTATATACTGTATATAAACATTAAAGATATATTTATGGAAGCACCAAACTCATCTATGATCCAACTGCATGCTGCATTAGCATGTTCTGGTAATAGTACTGTCTTATGTTTATACATGATTTTTATTTAATGTTCCTTGATTGTATCTGCTATTTGTGTATTACATATGTAAAGAATATTGTGTATAGCCAGAACACCAGCCATTTATCTATATTTAGACAAGATACAATTTTGAAGAAACTCAACTCCTATTTATAAAGGTATTCAAAAATGGCTAAAATCAGATTTTTACAACTAATCAGTGTTTAACAAGAAAAGACTGTTCTTTAAAATCAAATTACTATTTTTGAATTTGGCAAAACTATTCACTTTGGAAAGTATAATGTACCATTCCAAACATTTTCACCTTCACATACAGTTGCAAAAATGTTTTTGTTATTAGATAATGACTACTCAACGAAGCAGGAAATATTTCTTTCTGAAAATTCAACTATAGTTTAGGATTATCACCCTGTTTGGTTACAAAACCAAGAAGTTTTAAATTCACAGACCCCGCACTGAGCAAACCACTGCTATAGTTCTAGTAGAGGAGATAATGAGCAAAGGGCTTACTGAAATGAGAGATTCAAAATAACTACAGAACACATTACAAATCATTTATACTGAATACTTACAGTCTGTTGCTGACTGAAACTGAGAGGAAAGTGTCTGAGTTACTGCAGTCCAAAATTTGTACAAAATATCAGACTGGCCATCCTGATAGCAAGGGACAAAAGAAATACAAATTTTAAAATATACTCTTTCAAAGAATTTTAAACAATACAAATGCTTCCAGTCAAAGCTGTTCTACCATCACTGAGAACAAAAACCAAGTAAATGAAGTCTGAGTTTTCCTCAAGTTTAAAGCCAGAAAAAATATTGGAAAAAAACCCCCAAAACTTCAGTCTTCTCTCAAATGGAATATTTTCCTTCGAGTCTGAGAGAAATGCTCCCAGCTCTCTAGGGGCATGAGTGTGGACCAAAGCAGTACACCTCAGGAGTTGTGTTACAAAATCTTTTTGCATTGCGGTGACCTTCTCATTCCATGGGGGTTTGCATGCTGGCTACATCACAGCAATTACTGTTACTACCATTACAACATGCTTGCAAACACCAACCAGGGACCAAAACCACTGCATGCTGCTCTGCTTCACAAAGAACAGTCTCCTATTTCTAAAAACATAAACCACATGAAAATACAGTGAACCTCACAGTTGACTCTTCACCACCTTGGCTCTGCAGGGCTTGCTGCCAGAAGTGGAAACAAGGTAGCATATTCTTGAAAAAAGGACACACAAGAACTGGCAGGCTCTTTCCTTACTCCCCCCAACATCTTGCACCACACTCAAGCATTAAAGCATGATTTTATTTTCTCTCTTTTGCTTTCTTCTTGTCTGTGTGTTTGAGGTAGAAAAAATTACAAGAGATGCTAATGGGTATCCTGTCCTGTCCACCAGTTAGGTACTTGGAAAGCTGTCCGGTGTTTTCATGGGAAAGGGAAGGTCACTCTGGACAGAACAGTTTTCTTCATTGCACGGTACACATATAATGTATTGTCCCTACGGTTAAATAAACCAGTTTGACCAAATCACTATAGTAATGATAATCAGTACAAAGTGCTCAGAATGAAAAAGTGAAACAGCCAACAGTGATGACAAATGTCAGCAAATCTAAGGATCTTACGCTGGCACTTGGTTGTTTCTATCCTGACTCACTGAAACATCCAAGGTTTTAAATCAAAGCACAACATTCACTGCTAAAGCTGGGTTTAAGCAAGGGGTCAACACTGAAATCACTGTCAAAGAGGGATGCATTTTCTCAGCTTTCCTTTTGGCACTGCCAGTGACTTCACCATGAGAAAAATGAAAAAAAAAAAAAAAAAAAGAAAAACAACAAACCCTAGTTCTTGTTAATAACACAAGCCCTTTTAAAGTGTCAGTTCAACTTCTGCCCTGCACAGCACCACAAAAAAGAGATTAGCTATCAAATATAAAAGTTCATCTACTCCAAATTGAATTACTACTTAAGATGACACAGGAAGAAAGAATACACTCGATTCACTTGCATTAGCAATAACATGCAAAGCAATGAAGGTCATCCTGTCATGGTTTGAGCTCAGAGGGCAACTGAGCAGCACGCAGCTGCTCACTTCCCCATTCCCCCCCAGCACTGAGAAGAAAATAAGTAAAAGCACTGTTCACTCTCCCCTTTCCCCCCCAGCACTGGGAAGGAGAAAAGCAAAAGACCCAGGAAAACGAGATAAGGACAGGGAGGGATGACCTCATCCTTTAAGGCACAGTCAAAGAACAGTCTTGTTAGGGGAAGAAAAAAAGAACATAAATTTAATACAGACACTAACACCACCACCACAGGCAGAGTAGGACCGTGAGCAGCATTACCACATCGTGAAAACACCTTCCCCCATCCCTCCCTTCTTCCCGGGCTCAGCTCTGTTCCAGATATCTCTCCCGCCTCCCCCCCAGCGGCGCAGGGAGCAGGGAATGGGGGGTGCAGTCAGTCCAGCTGCTCCTTCCACCTCAGGCAGGGGGGAACTTCTGGCATTCCTCCCCTGTTCCAGCACAGTCCCCCTCTCACAGCAGACAATCCTCCACAAACCAACTCCAACATGAGTCACTCCCACGGGTGTGTGTATCACCCTCACGTGTTACAATCCTGCCAGCGCTGAACTACAACAGTGGGACCTTCTTCCCATCAGATCCCCGCCTCCTTGGGGCGCAGTCACCCGGGTCAGCATGGGCGCCCCAGGCCGCAAATTGGTATCTCTGCCACACCCATGGGTGGCAGGGGGGGTGGTCCTGCTGTCTCACCATGGGATACAGGGGAGTCTCTGCTCTAGCACACCTCCCCTCTTCTCCTCCTTTCTTCCACTGACCTCGGTGTTCACACAAATGTTCTCCTCACAACTTCTCCTCACAACTCCCACAGCTCCTCCCAGGTTCCCCTTCTTAAATACATTATCGCAGAGGCGCAGCTAATTGGCCCGGCCATGGTGCCAAGGCGGGTCCAACTTGGAGCCGGGGGAGCTTCAAGAAGCTTCTCACAGGAGCCACTGCTGTAGCCCCCTCCTGGACTACCAAAAAAACCCCCACCACTCACTCAAACCAGGACACATCCATTAACAGGATACACTTCATTCCACTTGAAGATCTATCTAGTCATTGAAAGACTACAAGTTCAAGCTCAAGTTTCAGTTCCAAAACTGTCATCTTAAAGAATTGATATAAAACCTGAAAATTGGTCAAAGGTACGCTGACACATATAAAAATTAAAAAAAAAAAAAAAGGGGGATTATCAGATAGAATGCTTTCACAAATTCTGAGATTAGATGAGGAATACATCCAACCCTACGCCTTATCTCTAAATATATTCAAAGAAAGATAAAATTTATGGGTCATGTGTTAAGAATTGAGAGAGAACATCTTTTATGCTGTTGGACTCATGCTTGTAAAATGTATGAGAACTAACAGAGTACGAAAATAAACTGGGATGATGGAATCTCATTTTTGACTGCTTGAGGACACTGATGAATTTAGAAACTGAAGTAACTTATTTTATAGCTCTGTTTGTATTTTCTGTAAAATTGTACCTGATTTTCATAAATGGGCAAAGTAAAACTATTATGATTCAGGAGGTGCACTGCATAAAATATCTTTGGGTTTTTTTGTAAATTTATTACTATAGCATAAATGTGAAATTACTCAGTTCTTCATTTCACAGTTTCACACTTAAAACATGAAAATTACTATAAAACAAATGGCCTTTCACATTAACTACAGAGTAAATTAATTAGCCTTCATATTCTCTATCCCAACCTGGAACAATGTTTGCATATTCAGCATGGTAACTCAATTCAATTTCTAAATAATCTAATGGAGGTGGGAAAATACTTACAGAGCATTTTCAAACAACTATTTTTTCATTACTATCATCACCATCTACACCTCCATCATAATTTCAGCAGAAAATACAATGATTAAAGGGTCTTGAAAACAAATGTGCATGTAGTCCCTCCACACTGACATGTCTATCTTAATTGTCAGATTCAACATGATGACAAATAACAATAACATGTGATGACACTGAATGTCTCTGTGAAAATATATAACTTTTGTATTTTCCTATATATATATACATAAAGTCAGACATATATACATATTACTCATGTAAACATCTGTATAGTAGCCACAGCTGTACCAATTAAGCCTCTGCCCATTAGCTTGTGTCTTCTGACCTGGGCAAATGGTGTTCATTAACTACCAGAATTTTGTAGTGAAGGCAGTCCTCACATCTCAGTTACATATGAGGAGAAACAGAAGGGAAAAGCTACACGGAAAATTCAAATAACTTTTCATACTGACTGACTGCTCAGTCAAAAATGTTTAGGGAAAAAAATGATTAATGCCCCAGCTTTGGACCAACTAAAAACACTATCTACAGAGTCATTACTGGTTGCTTCTATAATGTAAGATACAATATTTCACTTTGTCTGGTGTTGAGATGCAGTCACTCTGGAGGTGAAATATAGCTGCTGATTAATAGCACACAAAAGACCATGTAAGAGTTTGTGGCAGGAACTAGAGAATACTGTTGCCTACACATACACCAGGGGGTATTTAAGTGGGTGGACTGTATCTACCAAAATTGGAATACAGCAAAGCATTAGCATTAGATACTCCTGCTGGAGTAAAAAGTGCCATATGCAACCATGAGCATCCAGAAACCATTTATTTATTTTGCTTAAACCTGTAATTTCTTTTGCTTACACATTAACTCAATATATTATTTTTTAAGTACTTTTAAGCAATCTCACTGTGTATTTTTTAAATAATGTATTCTAATAGAGATTACATCTCTGCCTGTAGATCACAATGGAAATTATAATTTAACTATTTAAAATGTAATGTGCAATTCCATTTTACAATAATACTAGAAAATGACACAAAAAAAGGGTAGAAAAAGGAGTGTTTTTCTCCAGCTTAGCAGGAAATTAAAGGGATGTCCCTCTCCTTGTACTGGACAACTTCTTCAAGAACTTAAGAAGAGAGGCAAGATGAAGGTAGAGGAGGAAAGGGAAGTACTGCTTGCCTGAAATGTACACAGCAAATCTACTGGCTCATCTTATTGTAAAGAAAAGTTTATAAGCCTTCCCCTATGCTTCATATAGCACTGTGAGCAACATCCCACATTATCAGAAAGTAACTGCTCTTTTGGGCCTTTTGCTTTCAGTAAATGTCATCTAGCTAAAATTGCATTCTTGTCATCTTCCCATCTGTAGAGTGTAAGTAAATGAATTTGGTCCTCCTCTACACATACACCAAATATCCCCACTAGTAGACAATGTATGGGAGCATTAGGTACATCCACATTAGTGGCTGACTGTGTAGAAGGGATTCTTTCCAGTGCAAATCTGTCTTGTGTCTATACTTGTTTGCAGAACACACTGAAGTGTGCTAGCAGACTAACTTCTACTATTCAAAGAATACATGACCTCATCATTAGCTTAAAAAGAACAACTTCTGCAATTAAATGGCTTTTTGCAGCATATCATCATATTTTTGCAACAGAACCCACAAGGATGTACTAATATTTTTATCAATTAATATTCTGAGACTTTAAATTGGGAATTTTCCATTTCTCTTGCTTCTCAAAAAGAAATAAAATTGAAAGATGTTAAATTACTTACACCCCCTCCAAAATAAAAATGCTTGCTTTGAAATCTAGTCACAAGCAGATTAACATCTTGTGATACAATCCCTTGTAGCAGGAGCAGCTGACAAGATGAGTAATGAACTGCATCCGATTATCTTTTCAGCTCTGTGGCAATCATTTTCCAACAGCTTCCTATTCCATAACCAACAACACTGGAAAAAGGTCATCATTCTGTCATATTTCCCCCCCATCACTGTATGTGTTTAATAATGCAGAGAACACATAAACCTCTGGGAGTTAAGAGATCTGGTACTGTTATCTGGGGCAAAACTGTTTCAGGTGCATATTGCATATGTAGAAATCCTACATGAAACATCCATACATAATTTAAAGTCCCTCAGAAGGAAATTATTACATTTCAGCATATAATAGAATGCTATTTCCTCCTTTCATGCAATATGTTCTTTCTTCAACAAAAGAACCCCAGCTGTAATTGATGATATCTAAAACTATGGACAGACAAGATTCAGGTTGACAAATACACGTTTTCTGCATCATGGAATACAACTGAATTAGATCTATGAACATTAATTGCAAGCAACTGTAGGACTATAATGGCAAAACACAATTTCCTCCCAAAAGTAGATCCATTTAACTCAGCATTTTTTAATTGATTTTATTATATGTTTGCAGCTTTACTTTGACCTCACAGCAGAGAAAATCTGCACACAAATCATACTTTGCACCACTACAAAATGGTTGGGAGGTTAAGATCAGCCACAGAACTGGATGTTTTTTCATAAAAATCTGCTGTGAAAATGTTCCTATACTTAAACTACACTTATATAAACTAATAATCTACCAGCCCAAACTGGGAATTAAAAACACTGTCACTGCTGTTCCTGTGCCCAGTGACCACTTTATTCCCCCGAACTGATACAGCTAGCAGGCACTCAAACAATTTAGTAGCCCCTATGTAACTCCTTGGGCAGTGCAAGTCAGCTTATATCCGTCTTCCTCTTGACAATTCTTTGTTTTCAGAAACAAACTGAACAACTGCCCAGTAACACAAACTAGGGCAACCCTCTGCTGTTCTGACCTCCTGGACAGCTGGCCAGAACCAGAGGAATAAAAAGATGCTTTTGAAAGACATATGGACTAGAAGCACTTAGCTACTTCTGAAAATGTTATTCCTAGGGAACCCACTTGCATCTGTGTAGAGTAAAATAGAAAAACATAACAATCAGATTCCAGTCTGGCCTTTCTACTATAATTTTACCCTTTTTCATACTGTTTAAAAATTTGGTACTCAGTCACACATACTATTCACACAGGAATTACTTGCTCATGGAAATCACACACATAAATCAGACAAAATATGTCCAGCAGGCTAGACCACAAATGGCAATGAATTTTCTCAACAGTAGGGTTCACTTTGTTGTGTACATGAACTGGACAAAGATCATTAGTGTAAGCCATAATTCAACAAAGTTTACCCTTATTAGAATAATAGATGCAGGCAGTCTGTCTGACTTTCACGGTATACCTTATTTATGTGAAATCAAGAATGTGCTTAAGTGCTTTGCTGAATTGGGGCCATAATCAACAATCAGCAAAAAATGTGTTCACCTTGTATAACTATTTAGTTTCAACCATTAGTATAAAGTTACTATTGTCAATACTCTGCACAGACAGTAATATTGTGCAACTTTTTTAGATATAATTAGGAATGTGTGCTAATACTGCATAATGACAGTGCCAAGAGACATTTAGACAGTGCTAATTCACCCTGCTCTCTGTCCCAGCTCAAGAAAGCAAAGCGAGCATAGGTCTGTGCATTCTAGGTGAACACATACTAGCAAACCGTATTTTAAAATAAGGGTCTCTTAAGTAAATCCTTCTGTTGTAAGCTAATAAAATTGAGTCTTTCCCCAACGAGCATAAGTGTGAAAATTTAATATTCTAATGGCAAAAGTTTAACACTTTTGCTAGTCTAGGACAGAAAAGGTCTACATTTAGTAGATGCCAAATTCAAAGCAGCCAACTGGCCTTTTAGGCAGAGATTTTAAGCTACAAGTCAAAAGAATCACAGAATGGTTGAGGTTGGAAGGGATCTCTGAAGGTCATCTGGTCCAACCCCCCCTGTTTAAGCAGGGCCACCTAGACCAGGTTACCCAGAACTGTGTCCAGGTGGCTTCTGTACACCTCCAAGGACAGAGACTCCACAGACTCCCTGGGCAACCTGTGCCAGTGCTCAGTCACCCTCACAGTGCAAAAGTGTTTCCTGGTGTTCAGATGTTTCTTGTGTTTCCTGTGTTTCAGTTTGTGTCTGTTGCCTCTGGTCCCGTCACTGAGAACCACTGAGAAGAGCCTAACTCCAGTTTCTTTGCACTCTCCCTTCAGTTATTTATATACACTGATGAGATCCCCCAAGCCTTCTCTTCTCCAGCCTGAACAGTCCCAGCTCTCTCAGCCTTTCCTCATAGGAGAGATGCTCCAGTCCCTTCACCTTTGTGCCCCTTCATCGGACTCTCTCCAGTGTGTCCATATCTCTCTTGTACCAGGGAGCCCAGAACTAAACACAGTACTCCATGTGTGGACTCACCAGTGGTAAATAAAGGGAAGGATCACCTCCTCAATCTGCTGGCAACACTTTGCCTAATGCAGCCCAGGATACTCTTCACCTTCTTTGCCACAAGGGCATACACATTGCTGGCTTATGTTCAATTTGGTGGCCCCCAGGGCCGCCAGGTCCTTTTCTGCCAAGTTGCTTTCCAGCTGGGTGGCCCCCAGCATCTACTGGTGCCTGGAGTTGTCCCTCCCCAGGTGCAGAACTTTGCACTTGTTGAACTTCATGAGGTTCCTGTCAGCCCATTTCTCTAGCCTGTTGAGGTCCCTCTGGACGGCAGCACAACCCTCTGGAGCATCAGCCACTCCTCCCAGATTTGTGTCATCAGCAAACTTGCTAAGGGTACACTCTGCCCCATCATCCAGATCATTAAGGAAGGTGTTAAATAGGACTGGACCCTGTATTGATCCCTGGGCTACACCACTAGTTACTGGCCCCAGCTAGACTTTGCACCAGTGATCACCACACCCCAGGCCTAGCCATTTAGCTAGGCCATTCATAAGCAATCCTGTTCATAAAAAGCTGAGTTTCAGAACCTCAAAAGAGGGTTGTTACAGCCCACAGTGCAATTGAGACTGCAGATTCAACTATCTTCTATGCAATGACTGGTGCCAAGCAAAGGATTCAGATCAATATTCTTTTATTGGTATGGAATGAATAGGGGTAAAAAACATTTATACTTGTATATTAAAAATTCTTTTTTTCAGTAGTCTTTATATTTTTAGTGCACTGTATTATAGCATGTATGCAGCTTGTTAATAGTGTGAAGCACCATTATTACTCAACTGTATAGATTTGAAATTTAGATTAATGTTGCCTATTTGCAGGATTGTAAGATTATTTTTGATGGAAAAAACTACAGACTGACAGAAACCATGTGCTAAACCCCGTCCCACTTACTCACATGAAAATGACTTGATTTCACAGTTCAAAAAGTATAACCCGTTTTCACTGATAGCTACCAGTAAGTTAATAAACCACTGAACAATAGTGGGTTGAGTACCAGTACCATGAGAGCAAAGATATCTGAAGACCTGTATTCACTATTACTCTACAATAATATTAATGCTGCAGCCTGGAAAACTGATTTAAAGTCTCCTCAAACATAAAACCAGAACAGCTTACCTCATTTTTAAAAAACATACCAAACTACTAATTAACTTTGCTATTACTGAAATGAAATCTCTTGAGCTCTGTTCTTAATATAACTATTTAGTATCTAACATTACATCTAAATTCAAGGAATGAGAATGAAAGTACCCCCCTTATTCATTATTAGAGAAGAATGCAAGAAGATGCTGAAAAGACATATATTTATTTTTACAAATGTCTCTATTTCCTCCACACTGTAAATTTAGAACTTAATGAGTATAATTTCCCATCTGTGAATTATCATATTTGTGTGTGTCTAAAATAGCTATTCTAACATTCAAATAATAAATCTGACCCACTGATTCTAAACTGGCTCCCACTTCATGACAATCACTTCCAACTTATTTCTCCCTGTAGAAATTTTGATACTTTGAGTAGAATGTGAAAAACATCTTTATTGTCAGGCCTCTTTGAAATGTAAAACAATATAGTGAATATTATCATGCAGCTAGTTGCTGCAGGCTCCTGAAATCAGGCTTTGCATACTAATACATACAGTGTTTTCTATCTGTAATCAAAGGCTCCGCCACAAAGAAAATACAGGACTTGCGAATGTTGCTCTAAAAGCAGAAGACATTTAAAGGACAACCTAAGTATTTTTCCCACCAATAAAGCAACAATGCAAATGATTTAACAATTTTGTACAGCAAGATCTTATGGGACAGAAATAAGGAAATCTATTTGCACTATTTCTATAGCAACATAATTGCCAAATGTTAGACTCTGAACAAAAAGCCATCATCCTCAGTAGTGCAATTAATCAGTAAAGAAACAGACAAATTCTGAGTGTGTTTTCAATAAACCTTTTCTATCTTCTCAAAGCAGTCAAGATTAAATTTTTAAAAGAACAGTGCATTTAAATTTCTAATGCTGTCTACATTATACATTGCAGGTGAACAGATGTCAATAAATGACACCATGATTTTTAAAATGACCTTGATTTTTTTGTTTTACTGCAGGGCATAGAATTTCATTACACTGAGTTGATCACTTTATACCCAAGGTGTAATAGTTTCTAGACTTCCAGCAGTAGCGTAACATTTTAAAAAGGTCTCTTTATGCAGCTAACAAAATAAACAAAACCTGTTTTTTAAAAATATATAACCTTCTTAACTAGAAAATAAAGTTAAGACTGTGCGTTTTCCCTATTACAATATTAGAATTCTTAAGTGATTCCTCAGAAAAAAATAATTTGTAAGGAACAAAACCACTTAGGTCTTAAACAGTGTCCTATATTTTCAAAACTACTTAAAACATTAATTAATCCTCCCATATTCCTGAAAGATATGCATCAACTGGAAGTAAATCAACTTAGTGTTTCCAAAAGCCAGTAACTGCCCAAGGGATGAAACAAAGAGGACCTGACAGCTTTCTTCTATCCAGAGAATTGATTTAGTATGTACAGCAGCAATTCGAACTACGCTTTCACCTTGACTACTACATACCCCATCCAAAGTGAAAGCGTTGTTTGTTACCAGGCCCACTCAGCCCACAGTTGTTCAGGTAAGATTGACAAGAATGATGATAAAAGGCGGCACTTCTGGTAATTGCATTTCTTTTCAAATAGCAAGGTAACTTTAAACCAATTGACTTAATTTTCAATCGTAACAGAACTGCGATTTGCACAAACACCACCAAACCAGAAGTGAAAAAGTACAAAGATCATTATGACCTACTAACCCACACAACCTCCACACCATCCCTTTTACTTACATCTGCACATTTCTGCCAGAGAAACGGAATTAAAGATGTAGAGCAAATGTAGTGTCACTACAAAACCACTGCACAGGCTCCAACCCTCCCATTTGAATTAGAATCAGATCACTTTTAGCGTGGCTGGATACATCCAAAACTAGAATCAGGACTTTTAACTGGTAAGACCTTTTCGGTCTTTTAAGAAAGGTCTCAAAAATCTTGCAGCTGGGTTCAGAGGGACAATTTGTAGGTCTGAAATAAAAAGCATCTTCAGTATTTTGGGGATCAATAGATCTCCACAAAGTACCTTGTTATTGCTTAAATAATAAACAGAAACCATAGTAGAAATGATGTGCAAGTAATCAAATTCTGCTTCTACAAAAAATACTGGAAAATAAATCACATATTTGTAATAATAGGTGAAAACCAGATTATTTTCTGAACTCACATAAAGCAGTAATTAGATTAGTTTTCAATTTTTTCCACTTGGGATTATTTTTTAATTGGGTCAACTGAATGTGAATATGTGATGTTAGATGTGAATAATTTCAAAGCAGCAACATTTTTTAACAAGTTTGGATGGGCAGGAGGAATAAGAAGGTGAAATGTAAGTACACTTTGGGCAATAAACATTTCTATTTTCCATTTATTTTCTTTATCTTATGTAATGATGAGGACATTTCCTTCTGTATCGTTAACACCTCATATTGCCAGTGTTGACAACTCAGGAAAATAGCCTGCTTACTCACCAAACATTCATCAGGAGAGGCAATGATAAGAGCCCTCCACAAAGTACATAATAACACTCCCTACAACTCTCAGCTCACTTTTTTACCCAGAGGCTTACATAAATGACAGGGTTTGCAGTGTGCCTTAGCTGCTAACAAGCGGGACATCAGCAGTTCAAAGGCGATCAAGGGCAGATCTGCCCTCTCACAGCGAGTACCCTTCTGCTCAGCGGAGACACCAGCTCACCCTTTCTATTGACCACCCCGAAATCCCCCTAACAAAATGGTTTTAAGGCTGCTTCCCACTTTGCAGAACTGTTCGCTATTCCTATGTAGGAGTGAAGGACCCAAAATAGATGAGGATCAGAGATCATTTTCAACTCTTTTACAAGGGGCTTAGAGGGATTCTTATCTCTAATTAGGAAGGTGGCTGTCACAGAAAGATATGTTCTGCTGCGACTTTCACTGAAGTCAATTGTAGTTTAGGTATTACAACAGCTGAGGCAGGATTAGTCACTACACACTGAAAGAGAAGCAATAAAGCAGAATAAACTGGAGTAACCTAATAGCTCTCCGAAGGTGAAAGAAGCAATTGAAAGAAGTGATATAAATAACCAGTCATTAGGTGGAAAAAAATATCAATTTTACGTTATTTAAATCTTATTTGTAATTTTATTGTTTACCCTCACCATTATGAAAACAATAACCCTACCTTTTCAAAAACGTATAAAATTAAACCTCTATTTGTTTTCCCCAAAACTAGATATCAAAACTTAATGAATTCTGAATTCTTTTAGCCTTGCTCTTCAACTAAAATCTAGTCATTAAAGGCCTTTTTCTTAGATAAAACCACAAAAATGTCCATTCAGTTTTAAAAGAAATGTATTTCTCCTTTAAATATCTCATAGATCTTTTTTTGGAAATTAAATCTGTAATTTTAATATTTATAGTTCAATAATGATTCTGTATTTCATTACTAGTATGAATGTAACAATTTTTACAATGTACTATGAGTGCACGACTTCTTTTCAAAATTTTATTCATTTCATATTGTGGCAAAGGAAAAATTCCAAATTCTAGACCTGCAAAGGGAAGGAGTGGAAAAAAAGTGCAGTGTAAATTTAATTTCCAGCTTCTTCCATGATACTCATGTACACCTGGGTACATCACTTAACTCTTGGCCACATCTAATGGTGGAAAAATTTGGAAGTGAATTCTTTAAGAGAAACCATAGTGTAGAAAAGATGCAGGTGTTGTCATTGCCCTCCTGCTGAACTCCAGTATTTATAACTTTTAGAAGTTCCATGCCTCAGTTTTGACTTGCGGAAAACAGACTCTACAACTCGAATAGAGTTATAAAGCAGGTATGTTTACTCCGGCGCCGGGGTGCAACGGGATTTCTCCACAAAGCTTGCACACCCACAGCACATTTAACCAGAAAGTCATAGAGTGTGGATATACATATTCATTGGATTACATAACACAAACATACATATGCATGAGTAAGGCTGGGTTAGTTCAAAAGGCTGGTGTCAGCAGTTTATGTTCTCTTTGCACCTGCACATTCCCTCCTGGTGGTCATCTTCGGGGATCTTTGGGAGGAAGGCTCACAGTCTTTCTCACCTTGTTTTTTTCCCCGGAGCATGTGCAGATTCTCTTAGCCAATTTCCTGAACAACAAAAATGTTTTCCAGCCGGTTTACTCATCCTATCTTATTTAAGGGAACCAATGACACTTCTACAACCCGTATATGGCTATCTTTACTCGTTACTGAGGCCCAACTAGTTAGAGCACACCTGTTCCTCAGGGACAAAAACATGATATTTTGCTGAACACTGCAGTTCTTGGTAGATTTTCACAGTAAACTGCTTTGTTTTGATGGACACAGTAGTCCTTGGTAAAATTCCACAGAACAGTCTGGGCAAGCAGGATTCTTAGCAATATTAAAAAATACTATAAGTAATACTATAACTTGCTAGAAGTAAGTAAATAAGTTGCTAAGCAGTTTTCTATAAGTAAATAAGTCTTAAAACAAGTAATCATTTCTCTGTATCAGTTTCTCTACTGGACTGATTTTTGTTTTGTTTCCTTTTTTTTTTTTTTCCTAAAACAGAGAGGTTTTATGAATCCTTTAATTAATTAGTGTTTTTAAAACTACATTTTTGGATACAACATGATACAACAGTACTAAATATTATTGTGGTAACAGGTAATTAGAAGGCCGGAAAGAACATGTTTGAGATCATAATACAAAATTAGAAAAAATGCAGGCTGCGCTATCTGTGAAGAGAAAGACACAAAAAATCCCTGATGGAAAAAAAAGAGAATGATTTAAAAAAAAAAAAAAAAAAAAGGCAAGTAGCTTCCTTGCTATTAAAGGACTTGTGCTTTAAAAAGGCTGGGTCTCCTCCTCTCTTATGCTTCCTAGGATGATACTTGCACTGCAGTAATCAAAACAAGGAAGCAGATGGACAGGCAAAATGGTACTGCAGCTGCTGCAGAAGATGACTATAATAATAATGTTGACATCAGTAACAGTAATTAGTGCACAGACTGTAGAGTGGATGATTCGTTTTCCTATCTTCTGGCATGGGCATGCTGCCCTAGCAAACGGGTATAATGTTAGTACCTTTAGTTTGTTTTGTTCATTTGCTCAGTTTATTAATGAAATTGAACACAATAAAGAAAATCCAACTTTTCTCCCTCTCCAGAACACTTGCTGAAGAAAGCATGTTGTTTCAGTTTGGATTAATATGAGATGGAATCTTCATTACTAAATGACAAAATACCAATTTCTTACTTATATCTATTTTTAATGCACGCAATTCATACTCTTCCATACAGCCATCTGTACATACACTCTTGAATTTCAGCAGCGTGTAGTACTTGTCTCGTTTTGTCTAAACGACAGCTCTACTGTTCAGTGTGATTTCACCCAACAGCAGGATGATGCCATACCTTTTTCAAGGGACACTAAAACAAATGGTGTAACTGTGAGAAGGGCCAAGAAAACCACTGTGCTACACGGAATCATCTCAGGTAAGAAGAAAGCAAAGCATCAGTGCTATCAACAGTACCATGTCATGCTTACGAGAGTTCTGGTAGCATCAGACAAGGATGCACCACTACTATCTACCTCACCGAGAATGACAACTGTCCAGCTTGATGTCAAACTACACCAAAACACCTGTTGAAGAGCAAACTAATTGGAAGAGAGATAACTGTGGAGAAAATAAACAGATGAATTTTACTTGTGAAATACAATTTATCACTCAGATGCAATCCTGCAGTATGAGGTCAAAGGGAAGGAAAGGTAATCAGAAAGATCACGGTACATGCTTAGCATATGACAAGCCAAAAGACTTTTATTTTATTTTCTAATGAGTTTGTCCTTACTCTGCTTCTAGCTTCTACTGAGATTAATTTTCCCTGTTCATTCTCCAGGATGATAACAGATTTCCTTTGGCTTCCTTCTATCATCCTCAACAACTGGAAAAACTCCTATCCCCTTCTCAAGTGTTGCTCTACAGAAGGGAAGAGTTAAAGTGAGAAGCACAGGCTCAGGGTGGGAACCTCTCATCAACACTGAAAACTCATTTATCTAAGCTGCCTTTCCATCCAAACTTCCCGACCCTTCCAGAGTTCCTCCTTCTGTCTCTAGGTTTCCACATTTCTCCTTAAACATGTTGATCTACTGAAGGGCTCCATCCAGGCAGCAACAGTTTCACTGTTGAGAAGACCACGTTTGCATATGAAGAGTTTCCCCAACATATTTCAAAAATTAAATTAATGTAAATTAAAAATCCAGCCACATACTTGGAAAAGGAGATGTCTGCATAAACACATCTTTTGGTTTTGTTTCTTCTCATCTACTAAGGTAGATGAGATAGCTTCAGTAATTCTGTTCCTAACACTGGAGGAGACCATTAATCAAATTATTCCAAATATGAATAGAAAACAATGCAATTGAATGGAAAAGAATAGGTATTCAAAAGAACAGCCATGATTGTTTTTCAAGGAAGAAATTGCCAAGTAGAGAAACAGATGGCTGAAAGTGTTAGATGAAGACACATTCTCCTATGCAAACTAACAGACATAATTAATTACTCAAATCACATGGTATTTTATGGAAAGACATTAATGATCAGTAATAAAAACTGACAGTGTGTCTTATCAGCTCCCTTTAAAGAAAACAAAAGAAATTATTATAAAAAGAACATGTTTACACCTACAGATGTAACCTACAGACCATAAACATAGCTTTCAATTTTAGTTTGACTTTCAACACTTTCCCATTAATTTAATTATAAAATTTTTATGGAACTGTAAAATTGTAAACAAAAGCATCCTCTCATCACATCTTCCTTAACAGAATTAATAAAACATATTCAGCTAAATTAAAACTTTACCTTAACTATTTCCTCTATGAAGCAGACATGCGACACAGGATCTCTCTTCTTTGTCAATACTTTCTGCAAATGCTGCACCTGTAACAAAGAATTTATTGAGAGGAAAAGTGATATCTAATCTTATAGGCAAAGTTGCATAACTAGACAAATAGGAATCATTTGCTGAGTACCTGTCCACAAGCAGCACAGATCTGATCCATAAGTTTCTCCATGTTTGTCCAGAGGGCTGCTCGAAAAGCTGCTGTGTTCCCAGGTGTTGGCATAGCAGCTCTACCAGGGCCACCTAAACGGTTTTTAAAAACACACAACAGCACATTTCAGCTTTCACATGTGAAAATTAAAATATTAGAATATAGATCTTTATGCACTCTGACATAAGAATTTTTTTTAATAAATCAAAGCGGCCTAAAATAGCTTCATAACAGAGCTTTGTGAATGGCCTCAGCTGTCTCAACTGAGAAGTCAGCTAAACTCTGAGGTTCATGGGGATACTTCAATATTCACAACTGTTACCTGCTTTACCAATTCAGACCTCCACAGAAACACCAAGGTAATGCCAGTGAGCACTGTTGCAGGATGTAATAGCAAAGTGAAATGGTGGAGACAGTAGCTGTGAAAAATACAGGTATTACCAACTCAAGACTTAAATGCATAGGCAAACTGCTAAAAAAAGCTGAAGGGCATGCAGCTTCCAAACTACTGCTTTCCTTGAGAGGGGCTGTATTTCTTTTTTATGTTAGTGATTATGGTTTTGGACACCCAAATGGTTGCAAAATTTAAAAGAAAAAGTTTCAAATGTTCATATTGCCAAAGTTCAAATTCCTCAGTATTCTTTAGTTTCTGAGCTAACATGTGGAACTAAATGTTTAACAGGGCAACATTCCTTCATATAAAACATACTGTTTTGAAACAATTTCCATCTGACAGAAGCATCACAATGCAGTTTCAGGCTTGTTCCACTGCTTGCAAATAATTTCTACCCATGGTCCTCCCACCAACACAAAGAAAGCAGGATTTAGATTCATCTTTTCTTGACAAACTGCTAAGAAAATGCTGCAAAGTTGTAAACTAACGAGGACAATTTTCTGGGCAAGTCAGGAAAAAGAAAGGGGTAAGGAATAAAGGAAACCTCCTGAGCCTGATAACAACAGAAAGAACCAATTTTGGCTTTGTATTAGATGACTTCCGAGATATGTCTTCTTCCATCCTCTACTGGTTAAAGCAAGGAGGGAAACATTCCTATAACAGGCTTGGATGTGAGAGTTTCTTGCATTTGACAGCATACAGTACTTCTGTCAAAAAATCAAGTTATCGTTCTCTGTAAAAAAAGTATCATACCTCTTGTAACAGTTTGAGATGGTTGGGTCAATACTTTGATATCCAAAGCATTTTTTATATTCTCCTCCAGGACTGTGCAGTATCCATCCACCACATTAGCAATGGTATCCTTCAAAGTCCCAAGGTTATGGAAAACCTGAAGAGCAGTTCCCACTTGAGTAGGATTCTAGACCAAGAAGATTTAAAAAAAATAACTATCTTTAACTGTACTATAGGATTTTTTTAATCCATGATGAGGCATCATTTTACTGGGCGAGTTCATCTTTAAGTTCAGTCTGCTAATTCATTTCATTTAACATTAAATAACTGGCATCCTTACAGCATAATGGAGAACGGAGGGTAAAGGAGAGGACTGATTTCCTCTGATTGTTTAGCACTGCTTTGCTTAGCTTCATTTGGTGCTATCCTCTGAATAAGAAGAACAGAAAAATAAGGAGCTAGAAGCACTTGCTGGCAATATCTAACCTGGGGTGGGTTACCAGTGATTGATCCAACAGTTCCGAAGTTAGTTACAGTACAGCTATATTCAGCTATGGTGTAGCTAGTAATATTGTTTTAACATGCAGTATCTGTTACAGTACTGTCATTTAAGTGTCAAACATTTAATTAAATGTGATACAGGCTTTAAAGAAAAAATACTAACCAAGGACAAGCAAAGGAAAGCACATCAAGCCCCTACTACTGACTACTGCAGAATTTAAGCTTGTATTTCTACATTTCTATTTCTAACGCTGACAATAACTTCATCTTCCTCACAGCAGATTTAAGAGTGCAAAGCAACACAGTGACCATTTCCAAAGCCTGCACAAAAAAAAAAAAAAAAAAGCTCAAGAGTCTCTGTATTGTTCAGAGCTTTTCCAAAATACAGGAGAGTGAAAACTATCCAAAAACTGTTCAGGTCCATTGTTTAAAAGACCTTTGATTAAGATTAAATCTGATGATAATTCCATTGAGCAACACTAAACACTGGCATGGGTGCTATTTAGCAAGAGAAAAGCCTCAAATTACTGCCTTTGGAAACTAAGCACTGTCATCCATATGCTGAATACTGCTTTTTTATTTAGCATTCACAGGCAATTAGCGGAGGGGGCGATCAGTTGATCACACACACATTAGAGATGCAGTCTTTTGTCATTTTTCTTAGTGACTTCTGCCAGCAGTAAGGAACATGGTGTGGCAGAAATCCTGGCACCCAGACTGGACAGAAGCATCTGAGACCACAAGCACATCCCACTAGAAACCCCACTTCGACTCTCCTCTGGCAGTGAGACCTTACACCACTGCACTCTTCCTGCTGGTGGCTGCAGCAGTAGTAGCCACTAACATTGAAAGGGTCTGATGCAAGACCAATGCAACTCTGCTTCATCTTCACCAGGTCACAGTTTTTTTCAGACAGACACTCCTGAATCAAAGAAAGAGGTATGATCAACTACCTTTCAAGTGTGGGGAACTTGCACTGATAACACAGCAGTAAAGCTACGATGTAGCAGCTGTGCTGGGGATTCACTTGCTGGTACATTCATCCACTGCAACAGGTTTTCCGATCCATTGATGAGCAGTGCATTCTCCTCAAACCTAACATTAAAGGTCACAGCACTATAACTACACATTCATGTCACTCTTTCTAGGGTTTCCGCAAAGATCAGAACCATAGTTGAAGCAAATAAGCCAGATCCCACCTCCTTCCCCAACTCCAATGAGGAGTTTCCAGGTTTAGTGGAAAGCAAAGGAATATTAGGCACGTATTATGGTTTGCAGACCTTATACTAACTGTACCGGTTTCTTTTTCCAAACAGTGTGGGAGTTAATGAGCATTCCCAGCATAGTATTATGGGTCTGGGACTTGTAGGTTTAGTTTTTTGACAACTGGGTATGCTGTAAAATTTCTAAGCATCCTGTGGGTGTGCTTGTGGAGGTGGGAAAGTAAGCCATAAAGACTGGAAGATTAATGGGATGTCAGAAAAAGAAGAGTAGTATAATGCACGGAGGGAACCTGGGGACAGAATGAACAAGAGAACGAAAATATAAATGGGAAGAGGACGGGGAATAGAATGAAAAGAAACTGTAAGGAAGAAAGAGAATGAAACTGAAAGGAAGGAAAGCAAAGACAGAAAGGACTCACCTCATTTACCAGTCTTTCCTGTTGAAATTGTTCTAATTCTTATAGAATACTTACTCAATTATAAAACCAGTGAGAGTCAGTAATATAAAATCAATAACTTACTAGTATAGTAAGAGCACTCAATCAGGTTTCAGTCAGACTCTAATGTTCACATATTAACTAACAAAAAAAAAATAGAACAGCATCAAAAGGTGAGCAGGGCACTATCCAGCCTTGAACAACCAACGATCAGATGTTTTCCTTAAACAGGCAGCATAGGCACAAATAACTTCAGGAAAAAGATGAATCTCAGATCTCCTACATCATAGTTTAGCAAACTAACTCCACAGCTACTGGTCAAAAAAGACACAAAATTGTGCCCCAACAGGGCCTGAACTACGTTTCAAAACAACTGTTTTTATCCAAAAGTTGTCAAACAATTCATTCTGAAGTTAGAAATAGTTAGGGAATAACCAAAACACATCATTATGGAAACCTGCTATTCACTCAAAGTATCTTACAAATCTAGTACCAAAGTTAAAATCAGAATAGAACAAAGATTATGCAGGTGGCCTATTTCTTCTTTGCTTTAAATTGTGGACATGGCCACTGACAGAGGTCTTCTAGCTCATGTATTCATCTTGTATAACAGGAATCAGAGATATATTAAAACCCTGACAATATACAACAAAATATCTTTTTTATTTGTTTCATATATACTATTCTTCTCTCCTCAAAAACCAGTTTGTGTTTTATACGCCCCAGAGAGGCTACATAAAGTCCATTGTTGGTTTATCACTAATCCTAAGAGAACTGCATTTTTTATGCACAGCTAGTTTCTAGGTTTAGACAATATGTTTTAAAAAAATGGAGCATCTCTTGGGACAAAAATTATTATGTGGAAAAAAAATGTCGGTAAGCAGGAAGAAAACAAACGATTGTACTTTCAGGCTTGTACACAACTTAAAATTAGACTGTTTATCATTAATACACACTGGACAAAAATTTGAGAATCAGTATTGCAGACTTTGCCACTACCAACAGACTTTATTTATAAGAATTTTCCCCTAATATTTTCCTTCTATTTGAGAAAGCTTAAAGCTAAACATTTCTGAGATGCAGAAGATTGCCACAATTTTTATCAAATGGAAAGAATGCATTCAAAGTAAAAAAACCACACCTGACTACAGAAGTGATTTACAACGAAAAATGGAATCACATCAGAGAAAAATACTCAGAACAGCTGTCCAACACAAACTATAGGAAAAATAATATAACAATTTTTGAGATGGAATTTAATGAGTTTATTAGCAGCGTTTTATTAATCAAGTTGTCTGCCACTGCAGGCAACTAGACTTAGCAATTTGTAAGTGTTCTCTTTAGAATCTCTGTCCATAAGATCTTATGTTCCTTTTTGGTTTAAGTGTCTTATTTTGTAAATGAAGGCTCAGAAGTAGTAGTTTTTACCAAACACAAAGCAGGCTGGCTTTACTATGTAAAAATGTATGGGCAGTTAGAGCAACAGTAAGAAACAATTCTGCTTCTCACAAAGTAGCGTCTTACAAGAAAATACCCTTCTACACAATAAATTAGCATCCTAAAAATATTTGTACATATGCCATAAAATTTCAGTTATGGCAATCAAGAGAGCAGGGGGCAAAGAAAAATAGTACAGCATTTAGTAATACGTTAGCAGTACGGTATAATCTAATGTGCATAAACATAACCATACACAAGTGAAATAAAACCATGACCCCACAAACTGTAGGCCTACAACACTACCTACTCAAAGATTAACTACAGTGATCTTCAGATTGCAAAAAATTATAATGAAGCAGGAAGCTAAGGAGAGACGGAGTTAAGTCCACCAATAATACCCTTCTCCATTCAAAGCACTCCTCCATCTGGCATGTCACAACATATTATGTTACAGATATATGGAAACTAAATTCCACAAATTTAGGAGCTTAGGAAGACTCAGTGAATCATCAGTTCAACATACGAAGGAAAAAAATAAATAAATTAAAAAAAATTGCTCAAAAGCAAGTTCTACCATGAAAGCAACTCTTATAAATATTTAAAACCATAGAAGTTTCTCAGCATCCATCAGACAATACATTAAATAGCTTGGTCAGAAAGGTGATATTAGCCACCAATCACTTGAAAAAAGGCACGCATGTTTCCATTTAGGTTTTAGCAAAACATAAAGATACTCGTTCAGCAGCAACTATGAAGAGATGTTCGTACCAAACACATTTGCTCATTTTCTCTATCATTGAGAACTGTTCATTTTACTAACATTATTTTCAATTAATTTTATCCCATCCCATTTGGTTCTGTAGACCATCACATGCAAGAAGAAAAATAAGTGACATGCAGTCATTAAGTATGAACGGTTTTTTCACAATTATAACATGCGGTTGTTTTCAAGAGTAGGTGACTAGACCCAATAACCCAGAAGATGCTGTCCAGTCCAGCATGACATTTACAGTCATTCTGCAGAGCAGAACCACATTTGGTCACTCCCTTTCCCACAAAGATAATAACCCTGTGAAGACTAGATAGAAATGTCATTAGAGACTTAAATAAATACATATCGCATTTCTAATTTTGAAATATCTCCTAGGACGGAACCAAGTAACTTTTTTCTATCAACTGCCAACACTGCAACTATTTTATAATGTCCAACATTGTCATCTTATTTTATGACTGCCACTAGTGTTATCAGAACAATCTTCTGAAAGCACAGCTAAACAAAGAGCAATATTCTTTTTCATCACAGAAACACAGCTTGGATGAGCAAGACTGCTCCTCACAAGGGAGTGTGGTAATGACACTGAGCTAATCTGGGGACAGGAAGACTCCTAGCATGAGGCTGAACCAAAAATAAGAAACCTTGGTGACAGGCAAAACTAACTGTCTCAAGTGATACAAACACAGCTTCCAAACTCAGACTCTATCTTCTCAGGGTATGGAATTCACCATGTGGTCCTTTCTTCTCCAACCAGTGCTGTCTTAGGGAACTCCACACTATTATTATTTCTTTATCCAGTGCAATATGTCGTATGACTCCATCCTGCAGGGTTCTCACCTGTGTGGACTATCAACTTCCTTCTCAAATGAAGATGTGTTAATTGCCAAAAATATTTATGGTCAGTATTACCTATGACAATTACAATTACTTTCGTAAAGAAGTAGTGTTATAAATTTAATTAATTGCTAACTGTTATGTAGTTAAATTTCACAAGTGCCTGCACCACATAATCAGAACAGCTCTCTGAGGAAACGTTCTTTCACATGACAGTTTGGAGTCACCACATATGGAGAAGTCAAACTTGGACTGGTCCCTCACTTAGAAATGAAGTTCCACAGCTACTAATATACACAAGAACATTTCTGTTTTGCTTACCAAAATCGGAACACTAACTCTGACTGAAAATCTTTATTATTCTGCAGAGAACAGATGAGTCTTCAGGAAAGGCTGTGGCAGAACACAACAAAGTTTTTATTATATATATGTACATATAAATATTACTCAACAGCTGTGATTTCAGCATGCTGCCACATCCTGCCTCTTATGTGATAAAATGTTCACCATGTCCCATACCAAGCACTAAAAGCGTAACACAGTACAAAAAGAATTACATATGTTGCTTAGCTGAAGGAAGACTCATAATTACTAATTAGTCCAGGTATCACTTCAACAGAGTGCTCTGACAACATGGCAAGCAAAAAATACCATTAATAATATTTTAAACAAAACACAACATTCCCTAGCCATTAAGAAATAGTCAGCATTAAAATGCAATAACCCTGGAACAGGACACACATTGAAATAACCAAACTTGTAAACTAACATATATTCTCTGACAGGGAATACAAAAGGTTATTGCAGTCCTTCCAGACTAACTGCAAAAACATTTTCCAGAATGATCCTTCTAAGTATCTTTGACTGGCACTTAGTATTAAATAATTTCATTTGATAGTAGATTTACTATATTGGGAACTATTTCAGTTACTTTTCTACATTTACTTCCCACAGTTCATTTCGCTTGTATGAGATAGCAGTTGCAATTTCCAACACAGTACAGGTGTTCCAACACAGTCAGTTAAATAATCCAAAATAAAGACCCCTTTGTGAGGCTGAAAATTCCCAGTCAGATCTTCATTCACAGTATTTACGCCTTCTCCCCTCTTGCTACCATTGCAACATACTGACTCCTTCAAATAATTTTCCCATAAATAATGTTACTACCCCTAACGACAAGTAGGGCTTGTAAGCACTTGCAGCTACCAATTGCAAGTAGTTTTTAGTCATCTCTTATGGACACCAAAAGTGAAAAAAGTGAGAAGTTACTCCAGGAAAAGTTGCAATTCAATTTAAAGAGCTCAAGCAGGTAAGGAAGCTCAACCACCTCAGTTACAGCCAAGGCAAAATGACCTATTGAGCAGAATTAATCATTTACTAAGAATTGTTGGAATTCTTGCTTTGCAGTAGCACTCAGCTATTTTAATTGCAGGAAAAATTAACAAAACCCTAAAAGTAGAAATTAAATGCCAGTGAAATTCAACTGCAGTCTAAAACCAGTATTTTATTTCATTTCCAAAAGTCCATGCCTTAAAAAAATTAATTGGTATATCTCAACTCCTAAAAATGAACCTACTTAGGGAAGCACATCTATATGTTCATTATCACCCCATCTGTCTTTTACTCTGTTCATCTTTAAAATCTGAGCAATACATGAAAAGGTCAAATTGACAATGTAAAGACAGAGAATACAGACTTCTTTCTAATGATCTTCCAGTTCTTCTTGCTTTGACCTTTGCAGTGTTTGGAGGAGTGAGAGGTTAAGATGTTATAATTTTCTACAGAAGGTAATACTGACATAACACATTGGCTAGACTCTAGAAAAGCACATTTTAAGCCTTAAGAGGCAAGAATCCGAAAGCTAAACATTTAAATATGGTTAGGTTATAGTATCTACCTTCTGCCAGCCCATGTTTGGAACACAAAACTTCTTTTGGTAGAAGAACTTTCACAGGAAAGGAAAACAGCCATAAACAGCCCTAAACCTCATCATGTCCTCAAACTAGGTCAGACTTTTGTTTCCTAGAATAACAAGTAAATAACAAGAAGCATTGCACTACAAAGGTTGAGAGAAAAAAAAAAAAAAAAAAAAAGACACAGCAGCAATAAAATACTAGAAAGCAAAGAAACAAGATTTTTCAACACAGCTAAATAGCTTGCCAAAACACTTATTCTCTGTAATAGTGTAATCAAAGCAACAGATGGCTAAGAGCTAATGGAACAGAAAGGCATCAGGAACTGTTGTAAAGAATTATCTCATGAAACATCAAGCAATATTCCAAAGTTTACCAAGCCTTAGGCTACCAATGTGACAGCAATTTCAAAGAAAGTATCTGGCACCTCTGAGGAGAGATCAGCTAGATCAACTAGCCCATAACAATTACAAATTTTATCCTACAATGCTTACAATATTTGAGTGTAGAAAGAGTATAAATTCAGAGTAGAAATCATATAAAATGATAAAAACTAACAAGCAACAAGGAAATGGGGGCATCTGAGCCCAACCAAGCTTCTTAAAATATTTCTCTCACTTCTTACATAACTTAACCAATCTCTAAAGCCCTCAGCAATAATGAACAAGTGACCAGTTAATCTGAAGATGTAGCTTATCTATTAAAAACACAGCTATCACTTTCTGATGAAGGTCAGAGAGTACAGGGCAGAGTTGTAGCACCTCTTGTTCTTGTGCAACTTCGACATGCCCCTGCTAGACTCAAGTTCTGTTACTGGAGCACAGAAGTATAAGGACACAAAATCTCATTACTAATTCTGATCTTTGGACAGCAGCTTGCAACCAGATGTTTTCTCCCACCTCACAGTACCATTATGTATGTGCTCACTCTGTTAACTGGTTGAATAAAGCCATTACAAAACAGAAATGCCAGGTTTACTTTTAACTCAGTCCTAACAATTAAGATTAGGAATTAGCTACTGGACAGTTATATTTTTTTCTCTGCTTACAAAAAAAATCTAGTTTCTGACAAAATATACATTAAATGGTATGCTCCAAATGATGCAAGTATCTACCAATAGCCATTTGGGTTTTCTTGTTCTCTTGCTAGCCTTTGCAACAAGGTAATAAATACCTATGCAAGTGACAATATCTCATTTCTGGATTCTGTGCACATATTGTCAACAGCTCTGAAGTGTCCTTGAATATTTAAAAGGAATGAACTTCTTAAAGTTACTTTAAATTTTTTTCAGTTATTATTTTCATATTCAACTACAGACAGACCTCCATCAACGCTAGATTCGCTATTGGATCACATTTCAAAATTTTTTTTTCTTCTTAATAAAAAGTTTAAATTCCTTGTATCACCCACCTACAGGTGGGTTGGCAAAGAGTCATAGAATCACAGAATAGTTGAGGTTGGCAGGGACTGCTGGAGATCACCTAATCCACCTCCCTCCTCCGAGGACGTTTGCAAGGCCTTGCAAGGCAGAGATAGGCTAGTTCAAATGAGCCAGAAGACATCCTTCTCCTGCTCCATTTTCCTAGTTCTGCTAACATTTCCAGGAAAATGTAAAAATGGACTCATGCAGTCATTTTCATTGAGTTTTACTGAGACCAGCTTGAAAGTCAGCAAGCGTCTGTATACACACCTAACAACACTTCTTCAGTGCTGGCAGTGTTATCCACCCCCTGATAGTAATACCAGTCTTCCAAGCCCTCTTGTAAATTTGTCCACTGGGAAAAGCATGATAAGACTGACCTCTTTCTGTTACAGATGCTACATTTAAAGAAATACATTTTATATTTCTAGTCTTTTTAAAAATAAATGGGTAGTCTCTTTCAAAATAAATGGGCAAAGCTATAGTATACAAAAACTATGAAGAAAAAAATCTGAAATTGTCTAAAAAATAAACATTGTGCCTAGTTTTGTCTGCAGCTAGTGCATGCATTTGGGATCCAGTTCTGCTACTGAAAAAAGTCAGTCCCCACCCCTTATTTCAGTTATCTGCCAATAATGCATTTTGAAACTTTCACACAAGTAGGAACTTATTTGGGGTGATACCTGCAGAAGGAAAGAAGGGAGATAAAAGAGGAAAAGAATAGCAGTTAAGTGAATAACTTGTTCCACATAGAGGACATTATCCATCACCTAGGAACTGCAGTATTTTGACGCAAGATTTCTCCTTTCTAACGCAACATACTGTTCAGCTCTGTATGCCATTTCAAGCTAACCCAAAGCTTTAAATCCTTTGTTACCATAAGAACACCTCCAAATGTACCATAATGCAGAATTTCATGTGGCATTGAGTAGTAGATTAAGAACATGATGAAACACTCATTTTTCAGAGAAGATTAAGACAAAGAGCAGATTTTTAACCTGAGAAAAAGGCCAAATTAATTATATTATCTTATTTAGATGAGTATCATGGGTAGTCGATCATATTTTTCACTCTGGTCTATGCAGATGTGGCTTATTAATGCTTTATATGTTTTTCTTGGATCACCTAATTGCATTATTTCAGAACCTGTTAACAATCAACAGTCAACAGTACAAACCACAAACAGAATTAGAGCCTGGGAGAGGCATTTAACAATAACATACTGTATTATCTGGAAAGAAAGAACCTCAGTGTTGCCTTAGTTTTGAAGAGAGACAGATACACAAAAGTACCAATTAAAAAGACTGGGATAGATTATACAGAGACTCAGCCAAAGCCAGGGTCAGTCTGCTGCTCAGTTGCATCCCTGGAATCCTAGCAGAATTTCATACACACTGTTTATCTTTGAATATTTAAACCAAATCAGAAATCATTTTAATCAATTTGGTATAAAACACTTGAATGGATAAGGACTCTGGAAGACTACCTTATTTCGGTTTTGATTACGCACGTTCTATAAAGACTAAACCAATGTAATTAAAGCACTGCAATGTCTGTTAAAGAAAAAACCTCTATGGTTCTCATCCCAATCTTAGAAAAACCTCTATGGTTCTCATTCTAATCCTACCTCAATTATTTTCAATGAGATTCTAATCTTAGCCTGCCTTTCTTGATCTTTAGCAAGGCAAACACCGCTTCCTTATTTCACAGCTCCACCTTATCCATCTCCCATTCTATCCTCCAGCCCTTCTGTAGTCTTGTTCTCATAACAGCTCCTTCCATTCATATCTTTCTCTTTGAAGCTACCTTTAACTCATAAACTGAGTTTCCAGCTTCCGTACTGACACATACCGTTCTCAGTCTCCTCCATTCTCCCCCTACAACATATTTTATTTACAAAGCCTTTCACAGCTGAGCTGTTCATAGCAGTGGCCCATGCCTCTCTGCATATAAATAGATGAATCAATTATCATATTTGCATTAATTACCTTAAAAGCATTAGAATCAGATACCTTCTTGCCCTTATAGGTATTATCTAGTCTTAGTGCAGTTTCAGTTTTGCAATGTGGTCGGAGCTGTCCAAGACATAATGGTTGACATGATTCCAGTCCACAGAAACCACCTAAACAGATGGACAACCAGAACACAGAAGCAGACTATGCAGCAGCCTCTAATTTAAAATCATTTCTGTCTGCAAAGAAAGCTGAACTCAATGTTATTAAACATTCCTGTGTTTTCATGACGGATATTCTATGAGGAATAATTTTTTTGTGATCACAAATGACATTTACTAATTGGTATGAAACCAAACTAAGTGTTTCATATTTCAAAATTACTAGTCTCAGTGGGAAGATCTAACACACAAGGTGGTTTCTGATAGCTTTCTAAGGTGTTCTGAATTTTCTTCCCTAACACACACAATGCATAACTGCTGATTCCTTAAAATTTATTTAATATCTACAATTTTTGGACCAGTAAAGCTACCCATATTCTTTGAAAAGCATTATCGAGCTCTAAGTTAATATGTATTTAAAACATAATCTACAATGGAAGATTAAGTTTTCACGTTTTGTTGGCAACTGGACAAATTAATCAAGATGAATCTTCAAAGAAAAGGACCAGGAGTGAATTTAAAAATTATCCAGCTGATTCTCATATAAAATTGTCACTAAACAGAATACAAAGATTTTGGCAAACAGCTAAGTGATGATTCATAGCAGAATGAAGGGATATAAAACATTAATGACTTCTCAATTTTCACCTATTACTTTACCATAAAAGACAGTTATATAAAAATATTGTTCAGATCAGATGTATTTTCAGGAACACCCATTTATAGAAACTATTTATAAACCACTTTCTTGCAGTATCATAAAAACAGGAACAGAAATGATGGAATTAGCAGGGTCACAGAATAATAAATCCTTACAAATAAACACCGGAAAGTGCAGGCTATTTGTTGTGCTGCACTGAAAAGTACAGTAAAGTACTTGCAAATATTCCATTATCCACTCGCTGATTTTTGGTCTAATTCTGCATTTATGAGTCACAAACACCTACAGGGGAAAAAAGAAAAAAACCCAGACACATAATCTGTCAATCTACTTTGATTAACCATTTACACAGGCTAGGAGCAATGAAGAATCTTACTTTTACAAAAATACTGTGTCACAGTTGGACATCAGTTCCATTAAGCTTCCTATATTGCACAATGGCAAAGTGATATAAAGCTTTCTATATCACAGCTGAAAGCAGACAAAGTCTGCACAACCCCGTAATCTGTTTCTAATTCAGTATACATATTTTAATAAATGCACACAGACTTACCAAAATCTTAAAGATCAGGATCTCACAGGACAAAAGAGACTACCACTGTGTCTGTTATTTTCATGGCTTTATAACTCAGCAGTAACAAGTTTAAGCCAAAATGTGAAAATGAAACCTCTGTTAATTTTAAAAGAAAGCCTCTATTTTCCTACGTTTACACAGTATAAAAGATTAATCTACTAGTTTAGAATGACTTCTCCACAAACAAGTCTTATTCTTTTCTCTTACTAATCCTTTAAGAAAAGCAGTATTTTTTAAAATTAAAAAAACCCTCCTTTACACATTCTCTATTTACTAGATATTACTTTCCAATACTTCTAGTAGCAATGAAGATGACCAACAAACATTACAAAATATGCTCAGGAACTTCAGTGACCACAGGGAGATGAAATACTGCAGTATTTGATGAATATTTTCAGATTATTTCCACGTAGTGCCATTGTATTTTAGTGATTAATCACTGGCATTCCAAACACTTATTTTAATTCATATCACAATTCAATTCATATTCATATATATAGATGTATCTACACTATTATGCATCATCATAGAGCTGAAATAGCTAGCAAGTTTTAAAGGGACTGTGAATGTAACAGGAGACCAAAGCAAATCTCTCAATCATGTTACTAGCGGTACCATATTCATGTCATTTGTTATCTTCTGCATGCTTTACTAGTAACAACAAAATGCATTTGATAGTGTTTTCTTTAGCAAGGGCACAGAGAACAAATATCAAGTGACTTGGGATCTCATACATTCACATCATGCTTCACATGTTCCATCTGGAAAATATGGACAATCATCCACAACTGAAATGTATGCTAAATGTGTATTTATTTAATTATTGCTGTATGCACCACCAGTATCTTCTTTTCAGCTTTGTGAATAATTCCTTCCAAGAAGGGAAGCATCTGCCCATGTTCTCTTTAAAAAAAAAAAAAAAAAGTTTGAAACACATTAGATTTTATAGCAAATGTGTCTAATCAATCATAAGGACAATATTGCTAGCACAGCATTATAACACGTTAAATAACTGGGCAATTCTAGGTCCCAGATAATAAGTCCATTGCAGGATATATAAGTGCAAGGCTGAGCCCAGAAACACATTTTCCCCCAGTGAAAAGCAAGAATATGTATTTTCTCCTCAACACCTCTCTATAAACTTCCTGCCTCTAGAGGAAGGAGGCAGAGGCCTCTAGAGGAGACGCTAGAATCTGACAAATACTTTGACTTTTTAAACAGCTGAAGATTTGCTCTCATTTGAAACTGTTGTCATAAAAGGTTTCTATAGTACTTCCCTGCAGCAATCACTGCTTGTCTTCTCTATTTCTATTTTAAAAAATAACTTTGAGTAGCATAAAAAGGGGAGATTAAAAAAAGGAAGGGGGAAAAAAAAAGCCTAACTAAATTGCCTCTGCATTACAGCCAGAGCAGCAGCAGAAAGGAAGCAATACTGAAAGATGCTGTTTGCTATCCCTTCCCCCTTTGCAGGTTTAAGTCATTGCAGTACAGGCAAGCTTATTTTTAAAATGAGTTTCAACCATGTGAATCCTTGAGTAAGAAGTAATAGCAGTGCAGCTAATGAACAGTCTGTGAAACAGCAGTTCTTTCAATGGCTTATGTCTGCTCTTAAGTTATAGGGAGAAAAAAACAATCCATTGACTAGAATTCAGACTCAGCAGTTTAAGATGTGA